>NW_018408819.1:123450-159308 GCF_002113885.1 Mizuhopecten yessoensis | reverse complement strand
TTGACATGGTGATACACTGTGATAAATTTGACATGGTGATACACTGTGATATGTAGATGTGCAGTTTAAAAAGCATGAAATTTGACATGGTGATACACTGTGATAAATTTGACATGGTGATACACTGTGATAAACTTGACATGGTGATACACTGTGATAAACTTGACATGGTGATACACTGTGATAAACTTGACATGGTGATACACTGTGATATGTAGATGTGCAAGAGGGGTTAAAATGTTTTAAAGGGCAAGGTCAAGGTTACTGTTACTAGAAATAGAATGGTTGGATGGGGTGTCGGTCAACCACATGATGGGGCCTTGCTGACATGTCAGTGTTCTATATGGAGAAGTTAAAGTGCTTACATTTCTGGAGTAAAGTAAAATTAGATTTAAATTGCAATATGAATATTGCAAGTTTTACTATGATTGTTGGAAAAAAACATACATTTATACAAACTTAAATATTCACACATTTAAGTTATAAACATGTTCGTGATGCCCATCTGTCTATTTCATATCATACAATGTACAAGTAGACACTACAGGAGGAGAGATATGCAGGCCCCTTGGCCTCCTTTTCAGTAAAACAGGTGAGAATTTTAGGACCCATGGGCTTCTTTAACTAAGTTTAATCAGTGATTTGCAATTATATTTAGGTTTAGTTGTATCTAAAGTATTACATTAGATTTTTTTACAATAAGTGGATTGTTTCTAAACAAATCCTTTCCGTTACAGTGTGTACATTTCACACATCACTTCAAATGTATTTTTCAAATAAAATGAAATATGTTCCAATGATATTCAATTTTTATGCTACAGAGCTGTGAACATTTTACCTAACCGATTTCTTGGTGTGTTGGGGGACCATGACGAATTCCCAGTGGAGAATCTTAGCTTGTCACATGATGGTAACCTGTTAGCGAGCTGTTCCCATGACCAGACCATTAAGTTTTGGAACACAAGTGACTTTCGGGACCTCTCTGTCAGCACAAAGAAAAGGGCAAAGAAAGGCAACAAACCAAACAAGCTTGGCTCCACAGCCAAAAATGACTTTTTTGCTGATCTTGCAGATGATAATGCTGATGATGAAAAAGACACAGATAAAAATGAGGATGAAAGTGATGAAGGAGATAGTGATGATGATGATGATGATGATGATGATGTGGAATAGGCAGAGCATTAAATAATCTGTTTATCAACTCAACACTTTTGTTTGTGTTACTTTCATTTTGTATTGTGTTCTTTCTCATCATTCCATTCCATTGTTTGATCTTATATGACAGTGCAAGGGAAGGACTTTTTGTATTGACAATATCAACAGTTACTTCCCTTTATGAAAACTCTTGTTATCTAGAAGTCAAGGTTGTGGAGAAGTGTGAAAATAAAATTGCTGGAAGACAGAATCGGTGTTTGTGAGATAATTATGTCTCCCCTTCGAATAAAGGGAGACATTGTATTAGTACTAGTTCTTCTTCTGTTTCTGGTTCCTCTAATCGCAACTTGTCCGGGCCATAACTTTTAAACCTTTAAAGATATCTGGATCAAACTTGAAGTATACCTGCATCACCCACAGAAGGTGTGCATTGCACTGGAATAAGGTCTTACAAGATACAAGATACAAGAATTTTTATTTAGAGTCGTGTTTGTAACAATGCAACTCTAGCTCAGAAGAGCTATTCTTACGACTATCTTACGGTCTTGTGCTTCACTATGTACAGAGTTATGACCCTTTGTTTATTTATTTTTTTAATACCGAATTTTGTCCACGGCATAACTTCTAAACCATTAAAGATATCTTAATTAAACGTGAAGTATACCTTCATCACCCACAGAAGGTGTACAGTGCACTGCAACTAGGTCTCGTGCCACTTTATATACAGAGTTATGGCCCTTTGTTAAATTTTGATACCGAAGTCTGTCCGGAGCATTAGTTCCATGTTATTTTACCCATGTTGACCAAACTTACCATATTTATGTGTCCTGGGAAGGTGGAATCTCTGGCACTAAAATCAGGTTTTGTGCCCCACTATATACAGATTATGGCCCTTTGTTTATTTTTGATACCGAAGTTTGTTCACGGCATAACTGACCAAACTTGCTATAGTTTTAATGTATCTTGGGAAGTTGGTGTGTCGCATTCTAATTTGGGTCTCGTGCCCCACTTTATAAGAGATACGGCCCTTTGTTAAAAAAAATTGCGAAGTTTGTCTATTGGCTAATAAGGGGAGACATGTTTTTGTTCACAAAAAACAAAATTCTAGTTCAAAAGTGTATTAACAGTGGTAGCAGAGCGAACTGTGGCTATTTTTTGGGAGAAAAGTATTCTTACATTTCATTGAAGGATTCTAACAGAGATTAAGAGGGGTGGAAAGTGAAAGGAGAAAATGACAATAGTAAACCCAATTACTTTCCACAAAGTTAAATCTTATGAACTTTACAAACAGTAATTGTTGGCCTGGAATGAAATTACAGAACTTGCCAAAGCTAAAAGGATGTGTGGATATTACGCTCAATTTGTCAGAGGATTGTGAACATAGAAACCACGAGAAGGTGTTTGATGAAATATCCCTTGATGGAACACTGGTTGGATTTATTGACAAACATCTAGCCTAAGATGATCTAGCAGACAGTCTTGATAAATTTGAGGATCTAACAAGAAGTGAAGGTCAGTCAATAAATTATTTTATTGCTAATTTTGACTACATACAGGAGGATTGAAAAGAAAAACATGTAATTACCATCATATTCCTAGCTTTTAAGTTGCTGAGAAAGGCAGACATCAACAAAGAAAACTTAATGCTGCTTTTGACAGGCATGAACTATGAAAATCGTGACACACTCTATGAGCAAGCGAAAGCATCATTGATTTTTTTTAAAGGAGGTGGCAAGCATGTAAAAAGTGAAACACCAAGCATCAAGCTCGAACTAACTTTTTTGGTAGAAAATGAGGAAGCAATGTTGGCCGCAGGGTATATAAAAAGAGGGAACTGTAGATACCGAAGAGGCGGGCGTTAGAACAGGGGGAGTGGGAGAGGATTTCAGTCATCCCAACGTGAGGTCAAGAATATAAACCCCACAGGGCCTGATGGAAACATTATCTCATGCCGGTCATGTGGGTCATTCCGGCATCTTGTAGCAAAATGTCCTGACAGCTGGAAAAACATGGCTAAGGTTAATGTTGCTGAAGAAGAGGAACAATCTGTATTGCTCACAGGCTATCAAAGGGAGGATATAATACAGCTTGGTGCTGATGCACGTAGCAGTGCAGTGTTAGACAGTGCTTGTAGTAGTACAGTTTATGGAAAGACCTGGTTACAAACTTACCTAGATTCACTCAGTAAGGGAGACCGTAGCAAAGTGATTAGTCAGGAAGGACACAGAGTCTTCAAGTTTGATGGAGGAACAAGGATAGAATCAGATGGTGAATACATTCTTCTTATGTGTATGGTTGGATAACAGTCGGACCAGATGAGGTGGACTCTGATATTCGTTTGTTGCTGTCAAGGTCGGCTATGCAAAATGCAGGGGTCAAAATGGACTTGGAGAACAACACCGCTGTGATTATGGGAAAGGAAGTAACTTTGAATCTTACATCATCTGACCATTACTGCATCCCGATTAACAAAATAAAGACATTTCCTGTTGAGGAAGTGAACGCTTTAAAAATTGGCCAAGAGAAACGCAAATCAGCCTTGTTGAAGCTTCACCGTCAGTTTGCTCGTCCTCCAAAGAACAGACTGATAGCATTACTGAAGGATGCGTGGGCGTGGTCGGAGGATTTTGATGAGGACTTATCTGAAATAAACACAAACTGTGAACTGTGTAAGGTCTATGCCAAAACCCCACCGAGGCCAGTCGTAGTATTACCAATGGCTAGATAGTTCAATGAAAAAGTGGCAATTGATCTCAAACATTACAAAGGCCAATGAATAATTCATATGATTGACATGTGGTCAAGATACACAGTGTCTGTGTTCATCAACCGAAAGAAATCGTTGGAGCGTTGGTGACCGACAATGGAGGAGAGTTTAACTCTGAGGAATTGCGAGAGGTCACTTCATCTTGAACGTGCGTGTGTGAACAACAGCAGGAATTAGTACTTTTTAAAATGGTTTGTGTGAGCGTGTACATGTGGTCACTGACACGATGATTGTGAAACTAGCGGCCTTGAAATTCCATAGTAGAGCCTGAAATTCTCTTAGCCAACATGGCGCAAATCTCACTACAAATGTCGGATGGCTTCAGCAGCCACCAGCTTGTGTTTTGAAAAAATCCTAACAAAATCATGCAACATAGTTAACAGCCTTGAAAGGGAGCACAGCCAGTGAGATATTCTTCAAGCACTTGAATGCCTTGCATAGAACACGAAAGGCTTATATACAAACAGAGGCTGATGAAAGGAAACGGCAAGCATTACGGTCAAAAAGTGAGGGCAGCAGAACAGGTGTTTGAAAATAGTGACATTGTATTCTACAAGAAGGAAGGGAGCGTTGGCTTGGTCCTTGCAAAGTGGTGTTTCAGGATGGTAAAGTTGTGTTTGTGAGAAACGGTGGTGTATTGGTCAGAGTATCGCCTAACAGGTTGTGCAACGTCAATGGATATATCAAAGATGGAATTTCACAGGGAGAGGATGATACATCAAATGAAAATGATGACAAAAATATTACTGATTCTACAGGAAGTCAGGAGGGCCCATCAAAGTTTTACCAGAACATATCAGAAACAGTCAAATGTAAACCATAGAACTACACAAATGATGGTGAATATAACGGTTTCACTCAATACTACTAATAATAATAAACTTTATTTATTGAGGGTAAAATACATGTTTAGCCAAAGGCTAATATTGCAAATGGTCCTCTTGTTAGTAAAATACATGTGTTAGATAAAATAACATATTTACGCAATTGATATATAAATAAACATGGTAGTCTTTCGAGTAAAATACATGTGGTAGATAAAAGTTACATATATATTGAGGCAATCAACATATATAAGGTTATATCACAGTTATCTTAGTTAAGAGTATCACAGAATGCATAAAGTTTCATGCAAAGGTATGTCATCAATTAAATGGCATGTGCCTTATATACATACATGCTAATATAGCAAACAATAAAAAATGACATAGTTATACGCTTATATAGCATAATCTAAAATATTGATATCATTCAGATAAGAAGTCTATTTAGAAAGTAACAAGTTTTGGTTACATGGAGAAACAAATTAAAATCTAAGACATTTTTATACATTATTTAGTAAGTTTTCGTTTGAAAGTGGTAAAATTGTCTATTTTCTTTAGGTCACTGGGTAAAACATTCCAGTCGTTAATGCTGTCAATAAGAAAGTGTCTGGAATGAAAGACAGTTCTTTGTTTTGGCACTTTAAAATTAAAATTACTTTCAATAGCATATCTTGTATTCCTACAGTGACCATCTCGCATAAGAGACACATTATTTGATAACTATTCAGGCGCTACCTGTTGATGACATTTATATAGCATGCACAACCTTCTGTATTTATGATATTTGTCAATCGGCATCCATCTAAGAAGTTCAAACATTTGCCTAGAAGGTGTGTCAAATGGTACATCTAAAATTAGTCTAGCTGCTTGCTTCTGAGTCTTCAGCAGCTTGCCTATTAAATTTACGGTACACCCTGACCATACCGTACTGCAATACACAAAATGTGGGAAAACGGAAGAATTAAAACAAAAAGCTTTCCTTCCGTAGATAAATATGGGCTTATACGTCTCAATAACCCTAACCTTTGCCTTATTCTAGATAAAACAGATGTAACATGACTTCCCCATGTCAATCCATTTTCAAAATGCACACCAAGTAGTTTTCCACTGCATACTTGTTCAAGGGGTTCATTGTACATACATAATTCTAAATGTAAACTGTTTCTTTTTTGCTTTTGTTTGGAGGCAATGCACATACATTTTGTTTTCTTGACATTTATCATCATTTTATTTTCAATACACCATTCACTAACATTGTCTAAATCATATTGTAATAGACTGTTGATGTTATCTAACGACTTATCAACAGTAGATAAGGTAGAGTCTTCAGCATACATATTAGTGTCAGATACAACACGTCATTTATGAAAATTATAAACATAAGAGGACCAAGAATTGATCCTTGAGGCACACCATGTAAAATTGTACGGCCTTCTGACCTATGACCTGCAAGAGATACAACTTGAGTCCTGTTGTCTAGATAAGATTTAAACCATGACGATGAATTCTTTTCGATTCCGTACAGAGCCATTTTTCTAAGTAAAACATCATGGTCTACCAAATCAAACGCCTTTTTTAAAGTCTAAAAGTATGACTCCTGTATTAAGATCTATGTTCTTTGCCCAGGAGCTGAAAACATTCAAAAGCGCAGTTTCACATGAGTGACTTTCACGGAAACCTGATTGCGATGATAATATAAGATCATTAGCAGTTAGATATTTGTAAAAAGTACTGTGAACATTTTTCTCAATAATTTTAGACAGTACTGTCAAAACCGATATTGGCCTGTAGTTGGTAACATCAGCAGTACCAGACCGGATACTTAGGTTTAAAATATAGGCAAGTGATGGTGCTATTTTAGCATGAACCATTTTCAACAGCTTAGCACTTACATCATCAACACCAGTAGCTTTATGTTCGTCCAAACTTTTCAAAAACTTAATTACAAAATCATGAGATACATTGGTAATGACAAAGTTGATATCATCACATGTACACTCTTTCAACTTCTGGAAAGAGGCCGTAACATGCTCAAGTTGAGACGTCAGTTTACCAGCAATCTCAGTGAAATATCATTGAACTGGTTTGCCATTTCACTTTTTGTTTCAAATACATGTTTATCTCTTATCGCTAACATATTTGGAGAAGGCAAGCTTTGCTTTGGACTGAGTTCATGCATAAGCTTCCATAGATTTTTGGGATTATCAAGATTGGTTTCAATAACCGTTTTGTAGTAGTCTGATTTTGCCTTTCGAATCAAAGAGGCAACCCGGTTACGATATATTTTGTATTGTTCTATATCACTCAATGCCAAGGTCCTATCAAAGAGAATCAACAAATTCAATACAAGATGCCCAAGTCTGAGGAATGGACCAGTGCTACAATTTGAAGTAGGGCAGGCAAGACCACAGGAAGGAACAAAACATGGTATAATGTGCAAGATGATGTCAGTAATGAAATAAAAAGTGTTGATTTGGGCCGTGTGGAATGGAAATAAAATGGACACTGTTGATGAAGTGCAGGTTACAACCGATCAACTCAATCCCAGCACTGAAACAGCTAAACAAGCTGAATTACAGAAGCTGTGTCAGTTTGAAACATATACTGAAGTGGAAGATCATGGGCAGCATACCATATCTACAAGATGGGTGATTACAAGTAAAGATGGCAATCCAAGAGCAATACGTGTGGCTAGAGGTTTTGAAGAACAGTCGTTTATACATAAGGATAGCGCAACTGTAGGAAAATGAGCAATAAGAATATTCCGAAGAATATACAGTTGCAGCTAGTAAAAATTGGAAGGTAAAGACAACAGATATCAAGTCAGCGTTCATACAAGGAAAAGAGTTGGACCGTAATGTGTATATCAATCCAACTGCAGAAAGTGACACACAAACAGGTCTTATTTGGAAACTCAAACATGGCCTATATGGGCTAAAGAATGGAGCAAGACAGTTTTTTTTGTTTGTGAAAGATGAACTTATTAAACTGGGATGAATTTTCTTGTGGAGGAAGGAAATTTCAAATACATCGGTTCCCAGATAAAACAAAACACAGATGGAATCATACTTAAACACTTCGTGTATATGGCCCAACTGGATCACCCACAGATATACCCTATACGTGCATCTCAAAAACAAAGTCAGCTTACTGATGGTGAACAGTCACAGCATCGTAGGTTAGTTGGTCAGTTGAACTGGGCAGTGCAAGGATCACAACCTGACATAACATTCGAATTAGTTAATTTAAGTACAACACTTTCAATAGCATTAGTGAGTGACTTGTTGCGGGCAATCAAAGCAATAGGAAAGTCAACGGGTATAAGGCCTATTCAGTTGTTTCCTTCCTTGCATGGGAACTCAACCAAGGACTGGGACATGTTCATATTCAGTAATGCGGAACATAAACAACAGTAGAGGTAGCACCGGAGCTCACAATGTATGGATTACAGATAGACTTTGCAATTGTTGTCCAATTAACTTCAAGTCGAACAACATTAAAAGTGTAGTGCGGTCCACCATTGCTGCAGAAGCCTTAAGCTTACAGGAAGGACTGGAATCAGCGGTGTACAACAGACAAATGATGGAAGACATCTGTGGGATGGAGGAGCAGACCTGACCTATCACTGCATTCATACACGTGTGACTGTAGCTCTTCAGTCAAGTAAACTTGTTGATAACAAACTTGAATTGTTGAGATGAAGTCAAATGGTGTCCAGATAGGATATAGTAAGCTTATTATCCGACAAAAAAGATGGGCATCAGGAATTGAATTATCAAATGTGTCACAAAGAGGGGAAATGCCAGAGGAATGTGTGTGATGCACTTTGTTCGGTGGGACATAATAATCCCCGTGACCGGAGGATAGTCTAACCCGGTGATGGTCATTTAATTGATATTCATTTGTTGTACTAACAAACAATTATTTTGAGTTCCTCATGAAATATTGACTGATCTTCGTTTTGTTTTCATCCAGTTAATTTGCTTGTTCTCTTAAACAGAAATTTAGACTCTATATAACATAAACAATATTTCCAGAAAAAAGAAAAAGGAACTGTTATTAATGTTGATCTTATATGACACTGCGAGGAAAGGAACTCTTGTATAGACAATACCAACAGTTACTTCCTTTTATAAGAACTCTTGTTATCTAAAAGTCAACGTTGTGGAGAAGTTTGAAAATAAATTGACAGGAAGACAGAATTGGTGTTTGTGAGATAATTCAAAAATGTATTAACATCAATGGCCTGTTGAACCCTAATATTTACAGAACGCCAATACATGGCCAGTTGTGTCCTTATGTTAACAGAACACCAATCCATGGCCAGTTGTGTCCTTATGTTAACAGAACACCAACCCATGGCCAGTTGAACCTTTATATTTACAGAACACCAATCCATGGCCAGTTGAACCCTTATATTTACAGCACGTCAATCCATTGCCAGTTGTGTCCTTATATTTACAGAACGCCAATCCATGGCTATTTGAACCCTTTTGATAACAGAACGCCAATCCATGGCTATTTGAACCATGTTGATAACAGAACGCCAATTGATCGATGGCCAGTTAAACACTTAAGTTTACAGAACGCAAATCCAAGGCCAGTTAAACTAGTTTTTTTTTCCACAGAACCCAAAACCATTGCCAGTTGTGTCCTTATATTTACAGAACACCAAACTATGGCCATTTGAACCCTATTGATAACAGAACTCCAATACATGACCATATCAACCCTTATGTTTACAGAACGTGAATCCATGGCCAGTTGAAACCTTCTGTTTGCAGAACGCCAATACATGGCCAGTTGAACCCTAATATTTACAGAACACCAATACATGGCCAGTTGTGTCCTTATGTTTACAGAACGTCAATCCATGGCCAGTTATGTCCTTATATTTACAGAACGCCAATCTATGGCCAGTTGAACTCTTATGTTTACAGAACGCCAATCCATGGCCAGTTGTGTCCTTATATTTACAGAACACCAAACCATGGCTATTTGAACCCTTTTGATAACAGAACGCCAATATCAACCCGTATGTTTGCAGAACGCCAATCTATGGCCAGTTGAAACCTTCTGTTTGCAGAACGCCAATACATAGCCAGTTAAACCCTTATGTTTATAGAACGCCAATACATGGCCAGTTGAACCCTAATATTTACAGAACGCCAATCTATGGCCAGTTGAACTCTTATGTTTACAGAACGCCAATCCATGGCCAGTTAAACTCTTATGTTTACAGAACGCCAATCCATGGCCAGTTGAACTCTTATGTTTACAGAACGCCAATCCATGGCCAGTTGTGTCCTTATATTTACAGAACACCAAACCATGGCTATTTGAACCCTTTTGATAACAGAACGCCAATATCAACCCTTATGTTTGCAGAACGCCAATCTATGGCCAGTTGAAACCTTCTGTTTGCAGAACGCCAATACATGGCCAGTTAAACCCTTATGTTCACAGAACGCCAATACATGGTCAGTTGAACCCTAATATTTACAGAACGCCAATACATGGCCAGTTGTGTCCTTATGTTTACAGAACGTCAATCGTTGGCCAGTTATGTCCTTATATTTACAGAACGCCAATCTATGGCCAGTTGAACTCTTATGTTTACAGAACGCCAATCCATGGCCAGTTAAACTCTTATGTTTACAGAACGTGAATCCATTGCCAGTTGTGTCCTAATGTTTACAGAACACCAACCTATGGCCAGTTGAACCCTTATATTTACAGAACGTCAATCCATTGCCAGTTGTGTCCTTATATTTACAGAACGCAAATCCATGGCTATTTGTGTCCTAATGTTTACAGAACGTCAATCCATGGCCAGTTGAACTCTTATGTTTACAGAACGTCAATCCATGGCCAGTTGTGTCCCAATGTTTACAGAACGTCAATCCATGGCCAGTTAAAACCCTTATATTTACAGAACGTCAATCCATTGCCAGTTGTGTCCTTATATTTACAGAACGCCAATCCATGGCTATTTGAACCCTTTTGATAACAGAACGCCGATCCATGGCCATATCAACCCTTCTGTTTACAGAACGTGAATCAATGGCTAGTTGTGGCTTTATGTTTTCAGTATGCCAATCCATGGCCAGTTGAACCCTTATTTTAACAGAACGCCAGTCCATGGTAAGTTGAACCCTTGTGATGCCACATCGAAATTGCTATTTGAGGTCTGGCCAAAATGTTACTGGAATTTGGAATGTTCTATTATAGCTATTATGACTTTGTAGTTCAATAAGAATTTTGGGTAAAATCCAATACGTTTCCCAAGGAAATCAAGTGCATTGGGATTCATACAAAGAGGATCTGTCACAAGTTTCCATTCCTATACATGTAAGATTGAAGATACAAGTTTTAGATTTTCATGTTTGCGAGGTTCTGGCGAGCAAATATGAAAAATCCAAAACGAGTATCATGAATCTAATATGAAGGGAAACGAATGACAGATTCTTTGTATCATATAGTTCAAAATAAACTGTATAATTGTGATCTGAAACGAATATTTTGCTTTATTGTACAAATCTTCAGCTATATATTTCTCTACAGTTTGTAGCAAGGTGTCAACCGAAAAAGCTTACTTGGAATAATCCATCCTCCCTTTACTAAAAACACTTACTTTGTATTTGTAAACAATGATATTCATATTAAATATCTAACAGTAGTCACTGGGTTGTTAAAGGCAGTGTTGTGGACCAGTAATACGTTCTGACATAACAGTAGTCACTGGGATGATAAAGGCAGTGTTGTGGACCAGTAACACGTTCTGACATACCAATAGTCACTTGGTTGATAAAGGCAGTGTTGTGGACCAGTAATACGTTCTGACATATCAGTAGCCGCTGGGTTGATAAAGGCAGTGTTGTGGACCAGTAATTCTTTCTGACATAACAGTAGTCACTGGGTTGATAAAGGCAGTGTTGAGGACCAGTAATACGTTCTGACATATCAGTAGCCGCTGGGTTGATAAAGGCAGTGTTGTGGACCAGTAATACGTTCTGACCTAACAGTAGTCACTGGGTTGATAAAGGCAGTGTTGAGGACCAGTAATACGTTCTGACATAACAGTAGTCACTGGGTTGTTAAAGGCAGTGTTGTGGACCAGTTATACGTTCTGACATATCAGTAGTCACTGGGATGATAAAGGCAGTGTTGTGGACTAGTAATACGTTCGGACATATCAGTAGTCGCTGGGATGATAAAGGCAGAGTTGAGGACCAGTAATACGTTCTGACATTACAGTAGTCACTGTGATGATAAAGGCAGTGTTGTGGACCAGTAATACGTTCGGACATATCAGGAGTCGCTGGGATGATAAAGGCAGTGTTGAGGACCAGGAATACGTTCTGACATTACAGTAGTCACTGGGATGATAAAGGCAGTGTCGTGGACCAGTAATACGTTCTGACATAACAGTAGTCATTGGGATGATAAAGGCAGTGTTGTGGACCAGTAATAAGTTCTGACATTACAATAGTCACTGGGATGATAAAGGCAGTGATGTGGACCAGTAATACGTTCTGACATAACAGTAGTCACTTGGATGATAAAAGCAGTGTTGTGGACCAGTAATACTTTCTGACATAACAGTAGTCACTGGGATGATAAAAGCAGTGTTGTGGACCAGTAATACGTTCGGACATATCAGGAGTCGCTGGGATGATAAAGGCAGTGTTGAGGACCAGTAATACGTTCTGACATTACAGTAGTCACTGGGATGATAAAGGCAGTGTTGTGGACCAGAAATACGTTCTGACATAACAGTAGTCACTTGGATGATAAAAGCAGTGTTGTGGACCAGTAATACGTTCTGACATAACAATAGTCACTGGGATGATAAAGGCAGTGTTGTGGACCAGTAATACGTTCGGACATATCAGTAGTCGCTGGGATGATAAAGGCAGTGTTGAGGACCAGTAATACGTTCTGACATTACAGTAGTCACTGGGATGATAAAGGCAGTGTTGTGGACCGGTAATACGTTCTGACATAACAGTAGTCATTGGGATGATAAAGGCAGTGTTGTGGACCAGTAATAAGTTCTGACATTACAATAGTCACTGGGATGATAAAGGCAGTGTTGTGGACCAGTTATACGTTCTGACATATCAGTAGTCACTGGGATGATAAAGGCAGTGTTGTGGACCAGTAATACGATCTGAAATAACAATAGTCACTGCGATGATAAAGGCAGTGTTGTGGACCGGTAATACGTTCTGACATAACAGTAGTCACTGGGATGATAAAGGCAGTGTTGTAGACCAGTAATACGTTCTGACATAACAGTAGTCGCTGGGATGATAAAGGAAGTGTTGTGGACTAGTAATACGCTCTGACATAACAATAGTGGACCAGTAATACGATCTGAAATAACAATAGTCACTGCGATGATAAAGGCAGTGTTGTGGACCAGTAATACGCTCTGACATAACAGTAGTCACTGGGATGATAAAGACAGTGTTGTGGACCAGTAATACGTTCTGACATATCAGTAGTCGCTAGGATGATAAAGGCAGTGTTGAGGACCAGTAATACTTTCTGACATAACAGTAGTCACTGGGATGATAAAGGCAGTGTTGTGGACCAGTAATACGTTCTGACATAACAGTAGTCACTGGGATGATAAAGGCAGTGTTGTGGACCAGTAATACGTTCTGACATAACAGTAGTCACTGGGATGATAAAGGCAGTGTTGTGGACCAGTAATACGTTCTGACATAACAGTAGTCACTGGGATGATAAAGGCAGTGTTGTGGACCAGTAATACGTTCTGACATAACAGTAGTCACTGGGATGATAAAGGCAGTGTTGTGGACCAGTAATACGTTCTGACATAACAGTAGTCACTGGGATGATAAAGGCAGTGTTGTGGACCAGTAATACGTTCTGACATAACAGTAGTCACTGGGATGATAAAGGCAGTGTTGTGGACCAGTAATACGTTCTGACATAACAGTAGTCACTGGGATGATAAAGGCAGTGTTGTGGACCAGTAATACGTTCTGACATAACAGTAGTCACTGGGATGATAAAGGCAGTGTTGTGGACCAGTAATACGTTCTGACATAACAGTAGTCACTGGGATGATAAAGGCAGTGTTGTGGACCAGTAATACGTTCTGACATAACAGTAGTCACTGGGATGATAAAGGCAGTGTTGTGGACCAGTAATACGTTCTGACATAACAGTAGTCACTGGGATGATAAAGGCAGTGTTGTGGACCAGTAATACGTTCTGACATAACAGTAGTCACTGGGATGATAAAGGCAGTGTTGTGGACCAGTAATACGTTCTGACATAACAGTAGTCACTGGGATGATAAAGGCAGTGTTGTGGACCAGTAATACGTTCTGACATAACAGTAGTCACTGGGATGATAAAGGCAGTGTTGTGGACCAGTAATACGTTCTGACATAACAGTAGTCACTGGGATGATAAAGGCAGTGTTGTGGACCAGTAATACGTTCTGACATAACAGTAGTCACTGGGATGATAAAGGCAGTGTTGTGGACCAGTAATACGTTCTGACATAACAGTAGTCACTGGGATGATAAAGGCAGTGTTGTGGACCAGTAATACGTTCTGACATAACAGTAGTCACTGGGATGATAAAGGCAGTGTTGTGGACCAGTAATACGTTCTGACATAACAGTAGTCACTGGGATGATAAAGGCAGTGTTGTGGACCAGTAATACGTTCTGACATAACAGTAGTCACTGGGATGATAAAGGCAGTGTTGTGGACCAGTAATACGTTCTGACATAACAGTAGTCACTGGGATGATAAAGGCAGTGTTGTGGACCAGTAATACGTTCTGACATAACAGTAGTCACTGGGATGATAAAGGCAGTGTTGTGGACCAGTAATACGTTCTGACATAACAGTAGTCACTGGGATGATAAAGGCAGTGTTGTGGACCAGTAATACGTTCTGACATAACAGTAGTCACTGGGATGATAAAGGCAGTGTTGTGGACCAGTAATACGTTCTGACATAACAGTAGTCACTGGGATGATAAAGGCAGTGTTGTGGACCAGTAATACGTTCTGACATAACAGTAGTCACTGGGATGATAAAGGCAGTGTTGTGGACCAGTAATACGTTCTGACATAACAGTAGTCACTGGGATGATAAAGGCAGTGTTGTGGACCAGTAATACGTTCTGACATAACAGTAGTCACTGGGATGATAAAGGCAGTGTTGTGGACCAGTAATACGTTCTGACATAACAGTAGTCACTGGGATGATAAAGGCAGTGTTGTGGACCAGTAATACGTTCTGACATAACAGTAGTCACTGGGATGATAAAGGCAGTGTTGTGGACCAGTAATACGTTCTGACATAACAGTAGTCACTGGGATGATAAAGGCAGTGTTGTGGACCAGTAATACGTTCTGACATAACAGTAGTCACTGGGATGATAAAGGCAGTGTTGTGGACCAGTAATACGTTCTGACATAACAGTAGTCACTGGGATGATAAAGGCAGTGTTGTGGACCAGTAATACGTTCTGACATAACAGTAGTCACTGGGATGATAAAGGCAGTGTTGTGGACCAGTAATACGTTCTGACATAACAGTAGTCACTGGGATGATAAAGGCAGTGTTGTGGACCAGTAATACGTTCTGACATAACAGTAGTCACTGGGATGATAAAGGCAGTGTTGTGGACCAGTAATACGTTCTGACATAACAGTAGTCACTGGGATGATAAAGGCAGTGTTGTGGACCAGTAATACGTTCTGACATAACAGTAGTCACTGGGATGATAAAGGCAGTGTTGTGGACCAGTAATACGTTCTGACATAACAGTAGTCACTGGGATGATAAAGGCAGTGTTGTGGACCAGTAATACGTTCTGACATAACAGTAGTCACTGGGATGATAAAGGCAGTGTTGTGGACCAGTAATACGTTCTGACATAACAGTAGTCACTGGGATGATAAAGGCAGTGTTGTGGACCAGTAATACGTTCTGACATAACAGTAGTCACTGGGATGATAAAGGCAGTGTTGTGGACCAGTAATACGTTCTGACATAACAGTAGTCACTGGGATGATAAAGGCAGTGTTGTGGACCAGTAATACGTTCTGACATAACAGTAGTCACTGGGATGATAAAGGCAGTGTTGTGGACCAGTAATACGTTCTGACATAACAGTAGTCACTGGGATGATAAAGGCAGTGTTGTGGACCAGTAATACGTTCTGACATAACAGTAGTCACTGGGATGATAAAGGCAGTGTTGTGGACCAGTAATACGTTCTGACATAACAGTAGTCACTGGGATGATAAAGGCAGTGTTGTGGACCAGTAATACGTTCTGACATAACAGTAGTCACTGGGATGATAAAGGCAGTGTTGTGGACCAGTAATACGTTCTGACATAACAGTAGTCACTGGGATGATAAAGGCAGTGTTGTGGACCAGTAATACGTTCTGACATAACAGTAGTCACTGGGATGATAAAGGCAGTGTTGTGGACCAGTAATACGTTCTGACATAACAGTAGTCACTGGGATGATAAAGGCAGTGTTGTGGACCAGTAATACGTTCTGACATAACAGTAGTCACTGGGATGATAAAGGCAGTGTTGTGGACCAGTAATACGTTCTGACATAACAGTAGTCACTGGGATGATAAAGGCAGTGTTGTGGACCAGTAATACGTTCTGACATAACAGTAGTCACTGGGATGATAAAGGCAGTGTTGTGGACCAGTAATACGTTCTGACATAACAGTAGTCACTGGGATGATAAAGGCAGTGTTGTGGACCAGTAATACGTTCTGACATAACAGTAGTAACTTGGATGATAAAGGCAGTGTTGTGGACCAGTAATAAGTTCTGACATAACAGTAGTCATTGGGATGATAAAGGCAGTGTTGTAGACCAGAAATACGTTCTGAAATAAGTTAGAGCATCTTCAAAAAGCAAGTTATTCTGTTCATACTTGTCAAGTTGTTTTTGTGTACATAGGCCATTGCTATTCAAAAAATCACCAAGATCATGTAAAATATATTCAGCGAAATGGGACTGAAATTGTCCCCTTGTTTGACTCCTTTGTTATTCCTTATTATCCCCTCACAACTAAATTACGAGGGGATATAGGATTCCGCCCGTACGTACGATCGTACGTATGGTTCACTCTTTGTCATCGTTCTAGCGACTGCATTACTGAACGGAATTACATGAAACGTAATGCAAGTGTTTGGTACGACAATGCCATGGACAAGTTCACGTTTACGGTATCAATGTTCAAGGTCAAGGTCACTGTTACAATTTTTAGAAAAAAACGTTGTCATCTCTCTACCAACTTTATTCCTTAACAGAATTTCATGAAACTCAATACAAGTCTTTGGAATGGCAATATCTTGAATAATTTCGCGTTTAAGGTTACTGCGTTGAAGTTTAAGATTACTGCGTTGAAGTTCAAGGTCACTGCTACTATTTTTAGAAAAAACTTTCCCATCCCTCTACCGACTTTATTCCTCAACATGATTTCATAAAACTTCATACAAGCGTTTGGTATGTCAATCCCTTGAACAAGTTTGCGTTTCTGGCTACTGCGTAAAAGGTCAAGGTCACTGCTACTTTTTGTACCAAAAACATTTGCATCGCTCTATCAACTTCATTCCTCAATGCAATTTCATGAAACTTCATACAAGTGTTTGGTATGGCAATGCCTTGAACAAGTTAGCATTTCAAGTTACTGCATTAAGGTCAAGTCCAGTTTTACTATTTTTACCAAAAACTTTGTCAACGCTATATCAATTTCATTCCTCAATGCAATTTCATGAAACTTCATACACGTGTTTGGTATGGCAACGCTTTGAACAAGATCGCGTTTCAGAATACTGCGTTAAAGGTCAAGGTCACTTTTACTATTTTTAGAAAAAAAAAATAGTCATTGCTCTAGCGACTTCATTTGCTCTTACAAATGTCACAATGCTTGAATTCGAGGAGATTTGTATCACTTGCGATGCCGTTTTTGGAATGACTGATAATTAACCTGCAAATATGTTCGCGTTAAGTTAGGTGGCAAATGAAAGGATGGGCACTATATCAAGGTGTTACTGTACATTTGTTTGTATTGATATTTGCTACCTTACAACATATATCACCAATAGGTGAGCTATGCTGTTTTCCAACAGCTCTGGTTTCATTTGGTCCCTTTGTCCTTGAAGTGGGCCAAGGTCAAGCATTTGAAAAAACTTGATTGCTCTTGAATCCATTATGCTATTGACAAGATATCATAACGCTGGGTTATTGAGAAGAGGTTTAGAGGTTTAAAAGGTCTTAACACATGTCATCTCAATGGTCAAACTCAAGAAACTTCATCCTAACATGCCAAGTAGCAGCACTCTGGATATCATGGTTATATAAAAAAAATGAAATATTTTAATAGACATAAGCTCTTAGGCCTGGAGAATTTCTCGGAAAGAAAATTATTCATCACACCATGCCACTTGCCATATATCATGGGGAATCTGGTTACTGATAAGATGTCAGCGAAAAGATTTTTTACACAACTGAACCCTCTTTCACGTTAAAAGTCGGTCAAGTAAATTCACTTTAACAAGCTTAGTAGTTTTTCATCCATACATGCTACTAGCCGAAAAACATCACACAGGATCTTCTGTTTGTTTAGAAGATTTTTTTTTAATCCCTGTGCTTTTGGAAGTAAGTTGAGTTAATTCATTTAAACAAAGTTGGAGGGTCTTCGTCACAGCATGCTACTTGTCAAATATCAAATTGATATACTTTGATCTTATCGAAAATAGGTCGCTTAAAATTTTTGTAATACATTTGACCCCTGTGACATTGAAAGTTGTTCTGCTTCATCGAAAACACAATAAGTCGGGGTCAAATCCAAGTTAAGTAACATCCTCATAGCGAAAGTCGGGGTAGTGAAAACGAAGAGCCTACTAAAACACCACCACCACCATATCACACAAATATAACGGCGAACATAACAAGTGGTCAGTCTTCATCGCCCAGCGGCATGATCAACGCAGACCCTGTGTTGTAAATCTGTCTATCATCAGCATTTAATAATTATATTTCACCCGAAAGTATTGATAAATACCTTCATTGTCGGCAATGCTTATGAAATGGTAGTGCCTTTGATACTGATAACCAAGGTAACGAGTCGCATCTTCATTGATCAGGCCCACTGCAGCCGTATAGTCATTCATACGGAATGTGTTGCGGCGTTTACACGTCAGACAAAGGTAAACCGATCTTAACAGAAATCGATCTTCAAGACACTGTTTTCTACAATCGTTGATCTGCCACAATAATTGTGCAAGTACAGATATTTACATCTGACTCCGGAAACCTACTGACGATAGCTCCCTGTGTATCTGTAGCTACCAATGGTGCTGACCACAGACTGTGTGAATAGGCTATTGACTCTAATGATCATAAGTACGGACGATCAGACGGTCAGGATCAGACGGTCAGTGTTATGATCTGAGAACAAGGTAAGGTCAACAGTATGTTGCTGTAATTTGTCACTTTCATAAAATCAGGGCAAAACAGTTTCTCTTTCTTACACGAAATGTTCAGTAGAAGATTAAATAGAACATGTAGCATGCCATGTTCGACCAGTTTGCACTAAAGATATTGTTCAATGTTACAACTATTATAGACAATGATGAATTCCGGTATTTTGAGCCGTTCGATGGTAGAGCAGTCAATAACCCTCATATAAATAATACATTAATCAATACCCTTTTCAGGAATTTACAGACGCTAACTTCTACTCATATGCCATCTGGTCTATATCTCGCCATGTGTGTGTATGCCTGCGTATGTGGTGGAGATGTTTATTGAGGGTGCAGTTTTTCGTATCAGGACATTGTGCCCGAATTTCAATCATTAGATATAATGCTTCCAACAAGTGTCAAATAAGTTGAACATATAGTGTTACTATTAAGGTTCATATTCCTTCATTTTGACAGCTAATCATTTTAGTTTGATATAAATTAGCTGAAAAAATGCCCATTTATCAGCATGATGTTCTAAACTACCAAGTGTTGGCCAACTTTACTGATTGTGAGAATAATACTAGATCATCCGCGTGAAACAAATTGTCATCACCAAAATGTATAAGCTGTAGCCTGAATACTGATAAAATTAGTCTCAAAAGCATTAACAAATAGAGAAAATAATAATGGTGGGATGATTTCCCCTTGTAGAACCGCGATATTATTAGGAAAAATATGAAGATTTGTTTTTCAGTGCTAACTTTCACACGATTGCATTGATATATATAGTGACTAAATAGGTTCAAAAATATTCCCTCTCACACCAACCCTATCCAACTTGTACCACAGACTAACTATGTCTACAATGTCGAAAGGCTTTAGACAAAGTAACAGAATAGTCTATTTTTACTACTTAGCAAAATAACATGTACTGTACTCATGTAACACCAGGGAGAAAGCAAAATTGTGCATCTGTTAATAAATCATTTTCTGTCCAAATATCTAACAAGTATGGTGGCATATTTCTGCCATCCACTTGCGACTTACGAGTTACGTATGTCGACATAATTATTGAAAGATGTCGACATAATCTGAAAATATGTCGACATAATCTGAGAAGATGTCGACATAACTTTTAAATTATGTCGACATATTATCACATTTGCCGAGATAATTTTGCCGAGATAATTATCTCGTAAGTGGGTAACTCGGCTTTTTATCGTGTTAATGCTCGGGTGTGACATCGACTTACCACTTACGACTTGCCACTTACGACTTATTTATGTCGACATCCTAGTAGATTATTGCCGACTTACCAAAACGAGGCTTGTGCACGAGGACCGCGAAGGTGGGCTGATGGTGACTGAACAGTGGTGACTATACTGGTGAGTAACTTGGTAAAATCAATGTAAATATGGGAAATCAAAGATATGGATATTACAGTAGGTTACTATGATGTACAGAGTTTATCAATCAAAGAGGGATTTTACATAAATAAGTCGTAAGTGGCAAGTCGTAAGTCGATGTCACACCCGAGCATTAACACGATAAAAAGCCGAGTTACCCACTTACGAGATAATTATCTCGGCAAAATTATCTCGGCAAATGTGATAATATGTCGACATAATTTAACAGTTATGTCGACATCTTCTCAGATTATGTCGACATCTTTCAATAATTATGTCGACATACGTAACTCGTAAGTCGCAAGTGGATGGCAGAAATATGCCACCATAAACAAGCATTCATTTAGAGTAGCAGTGAATATTTTAGATAAACAACTTACTAGACTGATACCTCTAAATATTTGGATCAGTTACATCCTCCTTTTTACGTACATAAATTATTAAAATAGCTGACCATGTATTAGCGAAACTTGTTATACCTTTAAAAGTTCGAAATTCCGGATGTTTGCCTCACAAAAATGTTGACCGGTCAACATTGAAATGTTGACTGGGTTTGAGTGAAATGTTGACTGCTTACGTCCCAGCTCATTACTATTCGGTACTTCCCGGCCATTACTCGGCAACTTCCGCCGTTAAGCAATAACCAATAGTGGCATCCTTATAGGAAGTATTGCTCACGTCAGCTTCCGGCAGTCTGCAATGTTTATGTGTGTCGGCTGCCTTATGTACAATCATGGACAGATTTTTGAAATACACTGCTGCAGAAATTGATGAAATTCTTAATAACAGAGACAGTACAAACACCAAGAATATGATCAGAGTAACAGATAAATTAATAACAATATATATTCAGTATCTTGAAGCAAAGCACAACGCATTACAGCGGGATTTTTTCAAGATAAATCCAAATTGGAAACGTCAGAATTTTTTAAAAGTTATAACAAAACATTTGTAGACTGAGTTTCGGTCAACATGTGTTATAGTGAACCCTCGGACCAAACTGTTGCCTTCGGCCTCAGGCAATAGCTTGGTCCTCTGGTTCAACATAACACATGTTGTCCTCAAACCCAGTCAACAAGTGTATGATGTTAACTCAGGTATATTATGAATTAGGAAGTACGGGTCTACCCCCTGCTTTACTTGAGCTCACTTGTACAGCGTGGTGCGTTAAGGTAATAGGATTGTGTCACCATTTCTGAGTAGAATTTCTTCACATTTTGTAGTTATATTGCTGTAAAGTAAAGAAAATTTTCTGCCACAAAAAAATATAGGTTGTCAGAATTTTAAGGATTTTAAATTGAAATTTATGTAAAACAGGAGTGAATTTTGAAAAAAAAATGAAAGACACAATATTTTTACAAAATATTGTCAATAAAAATGATACTGACATATATTAGTATTGCATTAATGTATATCAATTTAATAAATGCTGAAATTGTCTAAAATTAATTCTCTATAGACGATATAAAAATTGACATTTTATAATAAAACCATATACACATAGTAATTGCAGGTAAGAGTTATCGTTCTTGAAAAACTTCACAGTAGTGAAATAGGTAGCCGGATTCCTGAAGTACAGAAAAATTGACACATGTGACTCATTGATAAAAAAAAACTGAATTCATGCCTGGATTGCTTTGAAATACTTTAATATTGAGAGAACACACTGTTTTGTCAATAATAAACATACAATATTCATCAGTTTAATATTAAACATTAGAATTTGCGGAAATTGTGAAACTGTCTACCTACATTGGATTTTCAACAAGGGATGTATTTCCTGTTTCCGTTTATCAATACACTCCAATGACCTTAAGCTATGAGCTATGTATTGATTTATTTGTATACCCTCTGCACAGACAAAAGGCTAGATTAATTGCATCAGATTAATTGCCTATTAACCAGGTGACTCAGAATCTGGTACAGCCCAACGAAATCCCAGGTGACCACAGGTAAATAATAGGCGGTGGTCACTGTAGATAGATAGATAGATAGATAGATACACAGATACATAGATAAATAGATACATAGATAGATAGATTTCCTTTCAGTAAAGAAAAGATAATGATTGCGTTAATTAATACACAATATTAAAACATATTTACATGTTAACAATTTAAGAGAAAACAGCACAGTTCATTAGCTTACTGAGTAATGTTTAATTTTATGTCTTATACCTGAGGTTCTCTGTGATTTTAATCCTGACACTTTAATGCACTGTGAGGTTGTAAGTTAAAAAACGTTTTCAACTTCAGACAGTTCAAATACATTTTACAACGGAATAATAAACCACGCTAAATAAGAGATTTATGAGGGACTGTCAGTAAGAAAGTATTATTTCCACTTAAAGGTATCTAATGTATGCAATAACGGTAAAACACCATTTTCCTATGTAAATGGCACTTTGTGGCGGTATCGTACTTCACTAAACAAATAACTTATCACTGTTGTTCAAATCAATAAAGTTACGGTTAAATTTACTAGCCTTTATAAATAGAACGGATCGGATTTAATTATGCAAGAACACTCGTGAAAACATGTGTTCGTCCTCTAAAATATTAAAACAGTTTACACAAGGTCCATTTTTTCTAGTGGTTACCGCTCATATCTACCTGTTTCTATCCTTAATGGTGCATAGCTACAGCGGAAGTAATGACAGGCACTACATGTACGTGTTCTTAACGAGGTTCCACCCTTTCGTAATAAACCAACATAATTCGTTGAAACTTTCACATACTGGTTATGCAACTATTTAGAGGTAATTTATAAAAACCTTAAGCATGCCGATAGACTGAGGATTTCGTTGGGGTATAATACCAAAAAGTTGAGTTTTCGTAAATGATATTTTCCATTTTTGAGTGAGTGGCATTGTTCGGAACAATAACAACATTAAAAATATCGAAGGAAGCATTGGTAATTAACCCTACAATTATTGTACTTACCACAAAATATATAAAACACGTTAGATAAAGTGTGTTTTTTTATTGGAATTGTATGGATAAACGTGATTATCTACAAGCTAAAAGCAGACAAGACACCTAGTTTCATACAAAAAGAGTGAAAAATTGAATACAATATCCACAATAATTTTATAATTCATTTATTTTACATTTCAGTCAATTCGATCATGATGAGAGTTGTCTTTCTTGCATTTTACAGAGGGATATTTTTACATACATGTAAATCAAAATGATGGAACTTATGTAAAATTATGATGTCAAAACTTAATTTATTGTTCTCTTATGGAACCAAATTATACTCAAATATGTTCACTTTTGGGACATCATTCCACAGCCCGCTAGCGCATGGTTTATTTACATGTCGGGTACATATGTTACCAGAGGCTATCGCATGGTATGCCGTTCTCACGTGTACCCACACATGTTTTAAATATGAGTCGGAGCAACGAAAAATGATATCGACAGAAAGGGGGGGGGGGGGGGGAGAAGTAGGAAACTCGGAAACTCAGTATCAAACTTAATGATACCATTCTGATGTTTTAGTGGATACTGGTGCATCAATAAAACTCTTAAACAAAACAACTTATGGACAGATAGGATCACCAAATGGTTAAAAACACTAAAAGGTTAGGGCTGCTGCCTTACAGGAATGGGACCCCATTAAAGACACCCGGAACTTAAAAGTAAAAGTTAAAACAAAATCCATGCATGCGTGTGGTCTGCACCCATTCCATTTAGGTGAAGAATATTATGGACTACTTATTTGGATTTCAGTCTTCGTTAGCGTCCACAAGAAATCAAACCCACTTCAAAAGCACCCAGACAGTGTAGGAAAGCTAAAAAGGAAACTAGATTTACACATCGACTGAACGGTAAAGCCCATAGCATTGGACACCGTCGAACTCCAAAGTAAGGTCGCGACAAAAAATTAACTGTCTGATTGATAAAGATATAATAGATAATGTTGAAGGCACATCAATGCCATGGTTGTCGTCTATCGTTACCTCGCCATAGAAGGGAGAAACAGCAATGGGTTGATATGCACGAACCCAATAAAGCCATCAGAAGGGATCATCTTGCCACGCCCATTATGTATGAACGGATCAACGACCTAACAGATGCTAAAGACTTCAGCAATCTTGACCTTACATAAGATTGTCATCAGTTGGAATTAGTTGAACAGTCACGCTACACTCATCACACCAGTAAAAACGATTGGATTTTGGCATATCTTTTCTGCTTCTGAAGTGTTAAAAGAGGCGATACGAGCATCCAGCATATAAATAAGGCAAAGAATACACGAGACAACATCAGTGTTAATGGAAAAACACAATAGCATAACAAAGCACTAGATATGATATTTGATGTTCTTAGTGAAGCAGAGCTGAATCAGGCAAGAAACATTATTCTTTGGAGTTGTGTTTGGTCCTGCTGGAATTTCGCAAAACCCTGAAAAAGTACAGTAATCAAGGCGACAACACCTCACACAATCATAAACGAGTTGAGGGGATTCCTTAAAATGATACAACAAAGGGATGCTGGGAAACGGTATTCCATAGAGGCACATTCAAAAAAATTTGACAGTAAATTAAACAATGAAGGCTTCCTTTTTCGACGTTCAACTGCGACACTACCAGAGCAGTGTGTCAATGCTGTACATTCGACCGTTATAAATGAATAAATGTGTTCGGAGAGCTACTTATATTGCTTAATTACGAATTTAGAAGCTTTGAAAAGAAGAAAAAAGGAGTTGTTCACTGCGTATTTTTTAAATTTACCAATATATCAATGTAGATTCACTGGACTATATATTGTCCTATCGTAGTTACCATCGTAGGAATCCGTTTCGAATGTTTTTTTCTTTGTATCGCATTTGAACATTATTTATGATGCAAATATAAGGATTGACCTTCATTTTGACGGCGTATACGGTAGTATGAACGCAGTTGGCATCGAACATACACAAACACACAGTCTATTAATGTACAGTTGACCACTAGAAAACATTCTCTCGACTACAACGCATCCGTTCTAACAAAACAACAGTAGCATACTGCGATCCTGCGATATAATATGAAGTTAAAGTGGATTCAAGCCCAGTTGGACTAAAGTCAGTTCTGGCTCAGTCCATTTAGGTTGTGGTATATGTAGAAGGAAGTCGAGCGCTCGCAGAGTCGAAAGGCGATACAGTCAAACAGATCGAGATACGTTAGGTATTGTTTTGTCATGAGAGCATCTGAATGCTTAATTGTATGAAACACCTGAATTCACTGTCATAAGCCTTTTGCTAAATGCATCAAAACGCTGCATTCAGAAATGTAAATTTCAGAGACATCTAAAACCATATTGGAATGATGAGTTGACAAATGTTCACCATCTGATGGTTAGTAAAAGGAAATTGTGGAAAGACAACGGCCAATGTAGAGGTAATGATGTTTATTTTTTAGACTATAAGTCATGTAAGAATGTTTTTAGAAAGAAGCTTAGAAATGCTTTTAACGAGTATATGAGACTTCAATTTGAAGAAATTGATCAATCAGGTGAAGTTGACCAAGTATTGTTCTGGCAACTATATAAAAGTAAATCACATAAACCCAAGTTGAAACAAACAGAACTGAAGTATGACGGTCGGGTCCTACGTGACCCAGAAGGAATAGTAAAGGCATGGGGTACCCATTTTTGTAAATTGTTCGAGAACGAACCTAACGAACTGTTCGATGTAGACTTTTTTAATCATGTTCAAGATTATTTACCGAACATGACAGAAAAAGCGAAAACTGATAAAGATGTTTTTCTAGAAAAAGAATTTACTTTTAAAGAGGTTTCTGAAATATGTAAAGGTCTCAAGACAAAAAAGTCTGGTGGTCCGGACGGTCTTGTGTATGAGCATATTAAATACTGTAACAGTCTAATGATCAAACATATTACATTTTTGTTCAATCTCATTGCTAAGTATGAATATATTCCCAAATCATGGAAACTTGGTACAATAATCACTCTGTATAAAGGTAATCGGAAACCAAAAGATGACCCGAACAACTATAGGGGTATAACATTAATTCCTGTGTTTTTCAAGATTTTTGAGACACTCTTGTCCGACCGTTTAAGTCCAGTCCTAGAATCATACACATTTCCGAACAGGCATCAATCAGCATATCGCAAAAAACTGTGTAGTTTATGTACCTCTTTTAATCTACAGGAAAGTGTAAACTATAACCTAGATAATGGATCTGATGTGCTTGTCGCTTTTCTTGATAGCAATAAAGCCTTCGATACTGTATGGCAAGATGGCCTATTCTATAAGCTTTACAATATGGGTATTAAAGGGAAAGTATGGAATATCATGAAACTAATGTATTCTCGATTTACCAGTAATGTTGTTTTTAATGGTCTCAAGTCGGACAATGTAATCATGAAACGGGGAATCTTACAAGGTGGGTCTTTATCCGCAAAACTGTATTTAGTCTTTATTAATGATTTGCTAAATGAAGTGGAATTTAGCGGGAAAGGGGCAATAGTTCTTTCCTCGCGAATAAATATACCTACACAAGCTGATGACATATGTATTATCAGCAATAACGTTAATAGTTTACAGTATCTACTATCTATTTGCGAGAAATACAGTAGAAAGTGGAGATTTACATTTTCCTCTACTAAATCTAAAACTGTTGTTTTTACTTCTAAAAAGAAACCCAATATTAATTGTGATATAACTGTATATGGAAAGAAACTACCAATTGTAGAAAGTATTACTCATGTCGGAGTTTTATTGAATAGTAGAAATAACAATGTCGAACGTACAGAACGTGCTTGTTCCAAATTAAAGAGTGGTGTTATGTCCTTAATTCGTTCTGGAGCACATCCATGTGCTCTGAATCCTTTAACCACTGCAAAAATTGTAAAGTGTAAAGTATATCCCTCAGCACTGTATGGGTGTGAATTGTGGCAATTAAAGCAAAATGAAATTTACATGTTAGAAAAAGCACAAAACTTCATTGTCAAATCAATCCAAGGTTTTAATGTAAGAACAAGAACAGATATGTGCACGTCCTTGATTGGTTGGTTTTCTGTAGAAGTATACATCAGCGTAAAGAAAATGTTATTTTTTGGTAGAATATGTTCCATGGAAGTTGGCTGTTTAACACGCGAAATTCTTATCAAGCGTCTATTCGAATTCAACCTGTCTCAATTTAGTAGAGGTTTTGTTCCCGACATTGTTAATGTTTTACAAAAATACAATTTGTATCATTTTATTGATGAATTTTTGAAGAGTGGTGTATTTCCAAACAAATGTCAATGGAAGCGTTTAGTCAATGACCATGTAAAAAACTATGAACAGTTTAACTTATGTGAAAGAATGAACGCTGATAGGGACTTCTCTCGCTTCACTCTTTTACATAATAAGATACAACCGTATGCTATATGGAAACTTGCTTTACGCTTTCCACAATACAGTCCATGTTTTAAGAAAATTGTTAAACTTTGTGTTGAAATGCGCGATAATGAAAATATATATTTGTGTCATTACTGTGGATCTATGTACAAAGATACTATTATGCATAGTGTACTCGAATGCTCACACACAGAGCTATTACGTGACCAGCTCTGGTGTGTACTCAGTACTGTAAAAGATATAGATTTTGTGTTTAATCTTAATGTAATGTCTAATTACCATCTACTTCATGTTCTTCTTGGTGGTATTTTCAATTATGACTTATCTCCATATGAACTGGAGGACTTTAGAATAAAATCCATTGTTATTATTACTAAAATTCTTCAATACAGTGGCATTATGTAATTTATCCTTAGATATTTGAATGTTGTATACTGAGTAATATGATCACTAATTTACTTGTGTGTACCTCACGCTTCAGCAAGATGAATACATGAAATACATATATTTTTGTATTCATATTAGTAGGCAAGCATTTCCTACGTCTTTCCTGTTGATTAGTGCAACTTACTACCATTCATAATATTGTTTGTATTGTATGAATTAATCTTGTGAGATGTATTACTACAACTGAAATCATTGTATGGTTGCGCTGTTTCTTCAAGTTAATTATTATATTGTATGTTGTGTATTTCACACCACTGTATGACTATGTTGTATGACTTCGTGCAACGGGTTCTACTCAATGTATGATTGTATTGTAAGACTTATGTAACAGTAATACTGTCTATAATAATGCTGTATAATTTATAGTGTGATGCTTGTAATACTGTTTATTACAATGTTGTATGATTGCTTAGTACGAGAAGTGGATTACTGTCTATACTATTATATGATAATGTAGTCTGAGGAGTGTAAATATGTCTATTATATCAATGTGTGATGTAATATATGATTAGTGTTATACTGTCTATCATCATAATTATCACCGTATAATGACTGTAATAGTACCTATTATATCATTGTGTTGTGTTTATAGTACTTTATGGTATGATGCGTGTACTATTATTATTCTCTTATGTGTGTGTCTGTCCATGTGCATGTGTGAGTCACTATGTCAGGGTGTGACCATGATTGTGAATGCATTTTCTTCTCTTTTCAATAGTGTTTTGTTCGTTATTTCTGTAACTCTTCGTTTTTGGAGGAAATAAAGGAAATAATAATCGGTCTCGAGTTCAAACACAAATTTCATGTTCAAATCGCCAGTATAGCCACTCAAAACAACGTACTATCCCCTAAGTATATGCATCGAGACCTTGGTATTGTTTATCACTGGTAAATATAATGATCAATTCTTTCCTCTCTCTCTGTCTCGGTCTCTGTCTCTCTGTCTCTGTCTCTGTCTCTATATATATATATTATATAAAGAAAAATTCTTAACAACGAGTCTTTAATACTTTCATCTCTTCTAGGAGATTCTTCAGACTGGTTATTTGAAGTATTGACGTCATAAACTATGACGTTACATAATAGTTCGCTATAACGACGTACGCCATATACGTACCCGCCATAACGATATCACAGCAATATAAATATATTAATTATAGTCTTAAGGCAAAGAGTAATATTTGTTTAGGATTTAGATATACTAGTAATATTATTACTTACAAAAGAAAAAATATAATAATGATAAAAAATAAGTAACAATAAAAAATAAAAATAACTGCCAGTGTGGGGCGAACTCAGGACAATTACATTACTGATCCGACACACTACCGATGTCACTACTTTACAAACATAACACTTCAATAGACAAAAATAAAAATTATAAAACACATTGATCGAAATTCGTGTAGTACTCTCAACCTTAAACGTAACATGAAGTTAGAACATTATGAAATATTTATCAAACAGTACTGTTCAAGCGGGGTCTATGAAGTCTGATGAATTCAGCTTCCATAGCCTCACGTTTGATTACGTCTGCGTTGTTCATTTGATAAATAGGAAATATTTTAAATTTGTCATCAGCGCAAGCATGTATGTGTTTTTTAACTGGTAAAAATCTTAAGCTGTCTGTTCGTATTTGTTGTCTATGTACAGTCATCCTTGTTCGTAGTTCACCGCCCGTTTGACCGATATAAAATTCAGAACAATTGTTACAAATCATTGCGTAAATAATATCACAATTGAATGGTCGTTTTGTAAACTTTTCATAGCTTGTGTCTGCTTAAAAAAAAGATCATTTTTGACCTGTCGATTATTACTTTGTGAACTTTCAAGTGGGAATTTGTTTAAACTTTCTAAGATATACTCTAACATTTTATCTTTGCTCTTAGGTGGTGTGAAATTTGATTTGTTTCTAACTAAACTTACAGTCTGAGTTTGTAAATGTATATCCTCGTCGCCATCATCATCATCATGACTCTTAGAACAGAACATTTCATTTAATCTGAGTCTTCTAGAAAATTCCTGAATATCGCATTTTAATTCATTAACATTAGGCTTTTCTTGCGTAGGACAAAATTTCAAACCCTTACTTAATAACGCTAATTCGTCTGCGTTCATTTTTTCATTAGATAAATTAATTACCTTTGGTTCGGTACACGCTACATTATTTTCTATAGTCTTACTTCCTCCATGTTTTCTTGTTCCACCTCCTTTGCTTTTTATTTGCCAATGTCCTAAAATATGGTTGTGTTTCAATGATTTTCCTATAAATGTAGTTCTTACATCGGAGGTGTTCAATTGTGGTTGAGCTTTCTGTTGGTGAGCAACCTTTGCTTGCCGCGGAAGTATTTCCCTTCGGTCCTGTTGTTTATGTTGTTTCGTCACGGCTCCTTTACCCGTGGATCCTTTAGATGCAGGTGAAGTTACGACTTTGGCATACGTCTTTGGTGTTGTTTTTATCATCATCGGTGTTGTGAGTGTGACCGGTTCATTAGTTGGTGTTTTTTGTGTTTTCGGTGTTTCCGGTGTTTTCGGTGTTTCCGGTGTTTCTTTGATAAACATGCGCTCCCCATACGCCGAAGGGTAATTTCGTAGCCATGTCCTTTTTCTTCTCCAATATTCCGTAAGATCTCTCCTCTTCATTCTGGCATTCTTGTTTCCACTGTGAAATGAGAAGTTCTGCTCTATCTTCATTCCAGGAATTTTGTATAATTATATATTCCATTCTATTGTCTACTGCTTAGTAGCCCTGATTTGCCCCGTCACTTTTATTATCCATAATCTGGATCTCAGCCTGGAAACCGTATACCGCAGTATGTGCTCGGATTTTCTTGTCTTCCTCATCTTCCCCTGGAATTTCTTTCGGGCGGAACTTCTTGGGTAAGGCTGGAGTGTTTTTCCCAAGCCAGACTTTGTAAACATCAGTGGTGTTGGAAAATTTTAAGAAGTTCCAAAACAACTGTTTTCTTTCATTCAAAGAACGCTTCCAATCCTGGATGATTGATTTCCGGATTTTCTTTGTGTCATTTTGATTGGAAACTGGGTCCGGTGTAAAGTTTGATTGAGCAATGTGATTCAGTTCCTCAACGGTAGTTTGAGTTGACCAGTAATCATCAGGTTCGCTTGCACTGTTGTCCTCACTCACATGAACAATATCGATAAAACGAAGTAAGTTTTTGTTGATTTCGTCCAACTTACTTACAATCGCTTTGATGTAGTTGTAGTTTCTTTCCTCATCCATTTTTGCTGTGATACTTCAAATATAGTTGTCAAGTCGATCCGTAAGAAGATATATATTATAAATCTATATATATTTTATAAACATAATATTACCGAATCTTTGTATCTGTTCTTATTGATATCTTTTTATGCAAATTTTTGCCGCTTCTATAAGTAAAAACGCCTGTTATAATACAGGTGACATATGCTCAGAACTCTTTAACTATATTGTATGTAGTACAATTTGATTAAATATCTAAATGAGGACAACTTGTTTAGATTTATTGGCATTTTTTCTTTTCCGAAAATGAGATCTAAATTTGTTTTTACATACTATCCACACTATACCAACTTCCGGTAGGTGCTTCCGGTATTGTATTTTTTTGCACCGGTATGTGCTGTGATTGGTGGTCGCTACCAATTGACCACATTTTCACATGACATTTTACTATTATTTATCTCTTTTTGTATTGCTTATGACTTCTTTCTCTTTATCCTTCCTGTTGTGCCGAGAAGCTACATGTATGGAAAGAATCAAAGTACTAACAGCCAACTGTCGGGGCTTGGGGGATAGAAATAAGCGTAAAGATGTATTTGCAAATTTTAGAAGCATGTACTTTAACATATATTGTATACAGGATACACATTTTACAGCAGAAATAGAAACTATGATCCGATCAGAATGGGGATACACTTGTTACTTTAGCTCTTTTAACTCTACTTCCAGGGGGGTAGCAGTTTTATTCAATAACAATATTGAAGCCAAGGTTATAAAATAGAAGAAAGACTTAGATTGAAACTTTCTAGCTCTGGACATTTTTACAGCTGAAACAAGATTTACACTTGTTAATATATATGGACCCAACTCGGATACACCGAGCTTTTATGGAAACATTGTAGATGTTGTATTGGAATTCAGTAATAACTCGTTTATTATTTGCGGGGATTTTCATTTAGTTTTGAACCCAGAACTAGATTGTTACAATTATAGACAAGTTAACAATTCTAAGGCAAGATAAAAAGTCATAGAGTTGATAAATGAATTTCGACTTATTGATATTTATAGAGAACAACACCCAGAAAGTAAAAGATATACATGAAGGAGGTCAAATCCAATAAAGCAAGCAAGATTAGATTAATTTTTAGTTTCTGAGAACCTTATATCATGTATACAAAAAAACATATATTGACCCATGCTATCGTTCTGATCATTCCATACCATGTATAGCAATAAAATGCAACGAATTTAAGAAAGGAAAAGGCCTATGGCAGTTTAATAACTCTTTACTTCATGATTTAGATTATCTGAAATTAATAAATAAACATACACTAGACGTTAAAACTTAGTATGCTGTACCAATATATGCTCAGAATAGTTTAAATGATATTTCAAATGAGTATATTCAATTTATAATAGATGATCAACTTTTTTTAGAAACTCTTTTATTTGAAATTAGGGGGAAAACCATTTCATATGCGTCCTATGAGAAAAAACAGAGAACGAGTCAAGAACAATATCTAAGGGAAAGAATCAAAGAATTAGAAGAGCAAGATGATGTAAACTTTTCAGATTTAGAAGGAAAACAGAAAGAACTAGAAATTGATGGCTAACAATTTGACGGGCTTTTCACTGTAAGGACTGATTTGGCGTTATAGCTATTTACGAGTTACTTACCTTACACCAGTAGTAAAAGTTCTGGTATCTGGTAAAATTACATGTTCTAATTTGACCTTTATAAAATACCGGAAGTTGATCTTTAATGGACATTCATGTCAATAAACCTTGTAGACCATCATCTTAGCATGCTACAGACCAAATATCAATACCCTGGGCATTTCCGTTATTGAGAAGGAGTCTTTTGAAGATTTTAACATAATTGACCCCAGTTACCTTGAACATGGGTCAAGGTCATTTATATTATCAAACTTGATAGTCCTTTGCTTGAGCAATAATTATTATGACCCTGGGTCACTTGGTTAATGAGAAGATTTTTTTGAAGTTTGTTTCACAAAATTACACATTCGAACTTTGACCCCTGCCAAACACCGGAAGTTGATGTTTGACAGAATTTGTTTTCCTGAGAAAAGTTATTTATTTGCTATTCTATAAAACATTTAAAAAGATGAATTAAATACATTAATCTGTTAATGAGGTTTTACAATTAGACAAAAAATCGGATATGACGTCATGGGGGCCATTTTGTTTTTTCGATGAAGTTGAAAATGTTACCATATGTCAGAGGATATCTGACGAAACCTTTTCCATTACAACTAAACGAAATATGAGTCATCTATATGTGAGTTAAACAAGTTTTAACAAATTGCGATATTTTTAAAAGATCAAAGGAAATATTTCAAAATGGCGTAAAACATTAACGGTAAATGTTACAGAAAAACTAAAGACATCAAAATCAGCGGATTGACATTCTCCATCGATCTGTAGAAGAATTGTAAAAAAACAAGAGGCCCAGAGGGCCTGTATCGCTCACCTGAATATTTAAGCAGTCATAGCAAAATATTCTCATTCAATATTATATTGCACTACAAATATTTCCCTCGCAAACTTTGTCAGATCCATTTGTTGTAACTACCAGCCAAATATTATTATAAGATTCTATGCTTTTTGGTTCTTCTTCAGAAGTTAATTGACATATTTTTCCCTGTGACCTTGTAAGTAGGTCAATGTCATTTTCCTTCTCATACTTTGTTAGCTCTATCCCAAAAAGCTACCAGTCAAATCTTATGAAAGCATTACATTTGGTTCTTAAGAACAAATCCTTTAAAATGCTGTTGATCTCTGTCCTTTAAGGAAGGGTGGGGTCATTTTCATTTGCAAACTTTTGTGAGCTCTATCCTAGGAAGCCACCAGCCAAATATTATATTTTTATGCTTTCGATTATTCAGAAGAAGCCGTTTGATGTTTTTGACATATTTGACACCTGTGACCTTTAAAGAAGGTCAAGGTCATTTTCATTCTCAGACTTTGTCTGGCTCTATCTCAGGAAGCCAACAGTCAAATATAAAAAATATAAAAATTGAAGTGTTTTACATATTTGACCGCTATGACCTTGAAAGTACGTCAAGGTCATAGCGGCCATATTGGATTTTTGACCTACTTGCAAATATTGCTTGATCAGCTTCATACCTTGGCCTACAACATACTTGAAAGACTATAAACCTATCTTTTACCAATCAAAAGATACAGGCTCCAAAAAATACGGAAGAATAATAATAAGAAACTTGGCGTATATGGGTGCTTACGACACACGCCTAACACAAATCTTTTATTTTAGGGATCTCCGACCCACTACCTGAAATAATAATTTCCATTGCTGTTTAGTGTACATGAAGTTACCCCTTTACAACTGTATTTTCTCGTACCTATAACAGAGTTATCCCACGTCATAACCCATGCTAGATTGTTCTATCTCGTCCGATCTGTCTGATACCTTTACGTGATATTTCTTACACTACGATGTATTCATCTGCGCGGTAATTATAACGGCTTGAACTTGTCATTTTGCATCATAAATATTCTGTTTTGTCGTTATATGTATTATTTTGAAGTTGTTGGATATTTGATGTTGTAGATAAAATATATTCTACACTGTGAAATACGTTGTTTTCTTTGTGAGGACGGACTAGCTTATTGTCTTTTGCAAAATTTGATAGATTTTTTTCTAACTAAAAAGGTGCGTGAAAAAAAAAAAAAAAGTAACTGAGCAAGATCGGGTTAACGCAGTCTCAGGCTAAGAATATGTAACATTCCAACCTCGGCTTGCGTCTCGGTTGGGATGATTACAGAGTCTTGGCCCTCGACTGCGATAACCCAATCTCGCTAAGTTACAAGTTAAATATTTTATTAATCTCTTTTTAGATACAATTGTAACAAGAGAGGGCTAAAATGCATGAGGTAGCCGATCTTCTTAGTTTGATAGGATGTCAGCGGTTATAGAGACTGANCATAGTGACTGGTGCTTGGAGGTCAGTGGTTATAGCGACTGATGATAGGAAGTAGTTCAGGGGACATAGTGACTGGTGCTTGGAGGCCAGTGGTTATAGCGACTGATGATAGGAAGTAGTTCAGGGGACATAGTGACTGGTACTTGGAGGTCAGTGGTTATAGCGACTATTGATAGGAAGTAGTTCAGGGGTCATAATGAGTGGTGCTTGGAGGTCAGCG
>NW_018408819.1:109778-113357 GCF_002113885.1 Mizuhopecten yessoensis | reverse complement strand
CAACATCTCTGGCTTATGTAAAATACTGAGCCAACATCTCTGGCTTTTGTAAAATACTGAACCAACATCTCTGGCTAACNTGAGCCAACATCTCTGGCTAACATATAATACTGAGCCAACATGTCTGGCTAACATATAATACTGAGCTAACAAGTCTGTNCTGATGATAGGAAGTAGTTCAGGGGTCATAGTGACTGGAGCTTGGAGGTCAGTGATTATAGCCACTGATGATATGAAGTTGTTCAGGTGACATAGTGACTAGTGCTTGGAGGTCAGCGGTTATAGCGACTGATGATATGAAGTTGTTCAGGTGACATAGTGACTGGTGCTTGGAGGCCAGTGGTTATAGCGACTGATGATAGGAAGTAGTTAAGGGGACATAGTGACTGGTGCTTGGAGGCCAGTGGTTATAGCGACTGATGATAGGAAGTAGTTCAGGGGTCATAGTGACAGGTGCTTGGAGGTCAGTGGTTATAGCGGCTGATGATAGAAAGTAGTTCATGGGACATAATGGCTGGTGCTTGGAGGTCAGTGGTTATAGCGACTGATGAGATGAAGTAGTTAAGGGGACATAGTGACTGGTGCTTGGAGGCCAGTGGTTATAGCGACTGATGATAGGAAGTAGTTAAGGGGACATAGTGACTGGTAATTGGAGGTCAGTGGTTATAGCGACTATTGATAGGAAGTAGTTCAGGGGTCATAATGAGTTGTGCTTGGAGGTCAGCGGTTATAGCGACTGATGATATGAAGTTGTTCAGGTGACATAGTGACTAGTGCTTGGAGGTCCGTGGTTATAGCGGCTGATGATAGAAAGTAGTTCAGGGGACATAATGACTGGTGCTTGGAGGTCAGTGGTTATAGCCACTGATGATATGGAGTTGTTCAGGTGGCATAGTGACTAGTGCTTGGAGGTCAGTGGTTATAGCGACTAATGATAGGAAGTAGTTCAGGGGACATAATGACTGGTGCTTGGAGGTCAGTGGTTATAGCCACTGATGATATGAAGTTGTTCAGGTGACATAGTGACTGGTGCTTGGAGGCCAGTGGTTATAGCGACTGATGATAGGAAGTAGTTAAGGGGACATAGTGACTGGTGCTTCGAGGTCAGCTGGTTTTGAATTTGACATATTCTCTGATAACATGTCATGGAAAAAAGTTAGCCCCGACCAAGATCTTCCAGAAGTATGAAGCGTTCAAGCAGTACAACGAAATCTTTCGAAGTTATGGTTGTTTGAAAAACGATTTTTAAAACTCTATTTTTAGATCTGTGACCGTGACCTTTGACACTTTGATCATGAATTCGTTTGCATACCATGTGTTTGTTGTCCTCTAATACATACTGAAATATGAACGTTATATCTTTATTCGTTCTTGTGTCCACAAGATATGTGAAAATAAGAATAAGAAACTTAAAGAAAAACATAACAATATCAATAGGTATTTCCATCCGAAATGGAAGTCCCTAATAATAAGAAACTTAACATAAAGTCAATAAGGAAACATAGTCTTAAGGGAAGTATTTTAAGGTCTAAAGTAAAATGGGTGGAAGAGGGTGAAAAACCTTTAAGGTATTTCTTAAATCTGGAAAATAGGAACTTTGTTACAAAAGTTATACCTGTTGTAGAAAAGAATGATGGGGAAATAATTAGAAATCAGGTGGAAATTTTAAATGACGTTCAACAGTTTTATGAAAAATTGTATTCAGAAGACAATCAATTACATAATATAAATTTTATAGAGTCGAACAATTTAGAGGGTAATATTACCTTTAATGAGACATCTCATACTCTTAAAAATATGAAAAATAATAAAATTCCAGTTTCAGACGGGTTTACAGTAGAATTTTTTAAATGGTTTTGGAAACAGCTTGGGGGGGGGGGGGGGGGACATTTGTCTACGTTTTTCAATATTAAACGTGGATGTCGCCAAGGTGACCCCATCTCTCCATATTTATTTTATGCGCTGAGGTACTAGGAATTAGAATTAGAAATAATGTTAATATTAGAGGAATAAACATTGAAGACACTCCTATACTATTATCTCAATATGCAGATGATACATCAGTCATTCTTGATGGGTCTAGAAATTCTTTAAGAGAGACACTGAGTGAATTAAAAAAATATGCAGATATATCTGGGTTAAACAATAAAATGTTGAATAACAACTCTTTAATTCTTAAAATCAAGGACCATTACACTGTACAAAGTCATATTGCAACTGCTAAAAGTGAATGCTATATGCAGAGATTTACTGCATACTGGGGAAAAATGGATGCGGCTAATAGAGCTTGTGGACTAATTCTAAATACAAGTTTAGTTATAAAAATGTACGTACACACATACACATGTATATTTTGAATATATGTTAATTATGAATTAAATCTATTGAAACTGCCCAGTACTCTGGCAATATATTTTGCTGGTTCTGGTAATATATTTTTAAGTACTATATGAGTATAGTTTGACATCCCTGTCTCTGGTATATATCCCTAGAATTTATCAATATGATATTTTTGCGACAGAATATCTATGCCTATTCATTCCTTTTCTTTTTCCTTTCTTCTCTCTTATTTCTCTTTCCTTCATTTTCGACAATATTATACACATATCAGATAAAGCAATTACAGGAGTTTTATCTTTTTGTAGATAGAGTGCATGTGAGCGTGTGTGAGTGAAAGCGAATAGGAGTGGGTATATCTGTTCGTGCTTTTTAATGAAGTGAAGTACATGATTTGGTTCTGAAATAAAATATAACATGATGAGGATTATATTGTCGGTCATAAAATGTGTATACATGTAATAATATATTGAAATGAAAAAGTGTTATGCTGATCTTCCTCATTATGAATGAGTTAATCATGATTGTTGAGTATGTTGAGTGTACCAATTAAAAAAATGATGTTGCAGTTTGGTTCAGCGGCTGTCTGTTGAGGTGTGTTGCTGATGACACGCATTGTATGGATGATGACAATGACGTTGTTGATGATGATGATGATGGCTATGAGGAACGGATAGTTTTAACGTTTATGATCAGGATGCTGATGAGATAGCGATGATGTTGATGATTGTGAGGATGATGATGATAGTCGTGATGATAATGACGACAACAATAAGGATGATGATGATGATGATGATGATGATGATGATGATGATGATGATTGAGAGGATGAGGATGATGTTGAGGAAGATGATAATGGCGATGATGATGATGATGATTGTGAGGATGATGATGATGATGATGATGATGATGATGATGATGATTGTGAGGATGATGATAATGATGATGGTGATGAGGAAGATGATAATGGCGATGATGATGATGATGATGGTGGTGATGATGGTGATGAGGAAGATGATAATGGCGATGATAATGGCGATGATGAGGATGATGATGATTGTGAGGAGGAGGATGATGATGATGATGATGATGATGATGATGATGATGATGATGATGATGATGGTGATGAGGAAGATGATAATGGCGATGATAATGGCGATAATGATGATGGTTGTGAGGATGATGAGGATGATGGTGATGAGGAAGATGATAATGGCGATGATAATGGCGATGATGATGATG
>NW_018408819.1:104679-109430 GCF_002113885.1 Mizuhopecten yessoensis | reverse complement strand
ATGATGATGATGATGATGATGATGATGATGATGATGATGATGATGATGATGATGATGATGATGATGATGATGATGATGATGATGATGATGATGATGATTGTGAGGATGATGATGATGATTAGACCGCTGAAGTTAACATGGATTAGAAGATTATATTCTAAATCAAGTAAATGGCAGAGTATCCTAGGAAAAAGTGTTGACTTGGGCATTTTGGCTAGCTGTGCATCAGGATACATAAAAGAACGTGAAATGAAGTGTAAAAACCAGTTTTGGAAAGATGTATTCAAATTTTGGAGGTGTCTTAAAGAGAAAGACAGACTTTGGTAAATGGGAATGATTCAGTTTTTAAAACACCTATCTGGTTTAATGACAATTTTACTGTAAATGGAAAAATGGTATTTCATAAAGAATGGTATAACAAAGGAATTGTTATTGTTAATGATGTAGCTAAATTTCCAAACACATATACCTTTTACAATTTTCAGGAATTTAAGGGAAAATATAATATCATCTCTAACTTCCTAACTTACCATGGCATTGTAAAATCCATCAGGGAATATACAGCACATATACGATTAGATGATGAGAGCATCTCTTACCCATTTATACCGATTAATTTAGAAATTTTCATGAAACATAGTAAAGGGTCGAAAGATTTCTACAATATACTTTGTCGAAATAACACTATTCCTACCAGAAGAACAAAGTGGAACAACATATTTGAAATAATTGACGAAACTTGGAGAAGTATATATGCAACCCCTTTCCGAGTTACTAAAAGCTCCAAATTGCATCGGCTGCAATACAGAATAAACCAACACATATTAACAACAAATTCATATTTATTCAAAATTGGTTTAGTCCATACTGTTCCTTTGGTAAAACAGTAATAGAAACAGTTATATATTTATTTTGGGAGTGCAGAGAAGTGCAGACATTTTTTGAGAACTTTGAATTTGTATTAGATGCTCTATTGATTCCATTTACTTTTAATAAAGAAACTTTCATATGTGGCATGCACAACAATAAACAAATATATACTACACAACAGACAATCTTATATTAATCATTATGAAACAAATCATCTATAGAGCAAGATGTTTACAGAAAACGTTATCTGTGTCCGCATTAAAATAAAAGATAATTATGTGAACTCAAAAATATATTTGCGTTAGTAAGGGTAATGGGAATGTACCAAAGTTTCATAATGTATGGAAACAATGGAATAAACTGCTAGAAATAACACCCATTAATGAGGATATTATTGATAAAAACTGAGGATGTTGTTGGTGATCATGAAATTTAGGTCAGCAATGATAATGTTGATGATGATTTTTATAATTGATGAGGATGATGTATTATTGTTGACAAGGATTGATAATGATAATGGAGTAGATGAATGAATTATATTTATCATCATGATGATGATAGTTTAATGATTAGGAATGCTGCAATGATTGACGTCAATGATAAGGTTAGATACAGTTGATGAAGAAACTTGTTGAAAGGGGATGATGATAATGATGATGATGATGATGATAATGATGATGATGATGATGAATGTTGAAGGTTGATTGAGGAGGATTATGATGAGATCAATGATTGATATTGATGTGAATGATGAAGGTTATATGACATTGACAGATATATATATAGATGCTAATGATGAAGATGAAGAATAGATGAAGATGATGTTTATTATCATATTGGAAGTGTATGATGATGTTGATTGCTTTTATAGATGCTGATGATTTATTTGGAAAAATAAAACAATTACAAAAAAAAAAAGCTTATGAAGGACACCAGGAGATCACAAAAACTTATATCGTCCATCTGATCAAAAAATGGTTTCCAAACATCAATGAGGAGCCGAAAAGTCATTGAGAATGTGTTGCTTGTCAAGCAAAATCAAAACCTATCTAACTAAGGAAGCCCATGGGGACCATGGCAGTGTCAAAGTGCCGATTGTCAATGATCTCTCTCTTCAGGAAATTACCAATTCGTAATAATCGACAAATACTCTTGAAACCCAATATTAGAAACTGTTACAAGAGTATATGCGAATGCTACAATACCCAGCCTGGACAATCCTTACCTTTGGTATCCCGAAAGTGATAAAACATGCTACAATACCCACCCTGGACAATCCTTACCTTTGGTATTCCGAAAGTGATAAAACATGCTACAATACCCAGCCTGGACAATCCTTACCTTTGGTATCCCAACTCGAATAGGTTTGCAAAGGATGCAGAGAACATCGGATTGGATCACCGGAAAATCAATCCTTGTTGGCCCACGGAAAATGCACAGGCCAAGGCGTTTAATAAACCTCTGAAGAAAATCGCGAAATCTTCTCACCTGGAGCACAAACAAAGATGAAAGCTTGAAATGCAGAAATTCCTCCACCAATATAGGGCGACACCGCATTCAAGTCCAAATTTACACAGTGTTTCGCTGTAGACTAGCTGTAAACTTGCAAAACAATGACAACTTGGGAAAATCTAAAATAAAATCCCTGGATAACAGAGGAAATAGAGCTTCATACCCAACTTTGAAGTCTTGCATATTGAGACCATGTAATCCTGAAATCTGAGGTGAAAAGAAAATTAACCCTAAAGTATAATATATGCCCATGCTAAAGGATCTATGTTCACTGCGTAACGAAGTGAGTGGAAAATAACTAGATTGTCTCATGGTTAAAATGTCAAGTTTGACGTACCCAACAATACAGCAGACAGTGATCACGTTATTGAAGATAAATATGTAACACAATACCAAAAACAAAAAGCCGACGTAATTATCCAGCGAGCTTCAAAGATTATGTATGTAACCGATTTGCTTTCATGCCGGCCTGAACATTGAAAATAATGCCGTTCAATCCTTATAATAGTGTTCTAAATGTTTCGTTATTATTGACCTAACTACAGATATTCCCTGATATTTTCGATGTTGAAGTTTCTGTTTCGTCTGTGCAAACGAGATTCCCGGAACAGTCTAACGTCACCAAAATGTTTTCTTCTATTGGTTGCGTCCCGATATTCGCGGCGAGAGGACAAGTTTCAAATACGCTGAACAAATTGTGTTGCAGTGGGAACTCTAATATATATATATATAACGCAATAGCCAAATATATATATACATATATATATAACGCAATAGCCAAATAGGAAAGCCTTCGTCATCACCCATGAAGACATTGATAGAAACACAAAAATGCATCTCAGGAGATGAGAAGGGATATGGAAAGGACCAACATTTAAAGTACTATGTGCATCAAGTACAAGCTAGTTAAAGATAAAAGTTAAAAGGATAACAAGGGCACAACAATCCCTTCAATGTAAACGGGTTACCTAAACATTTGCTAGTAAAAATCCCTTATTTTCGCTATTTTACGTTAACATGGTGCGGGTAATGGACATGGCTTTTGAACTTTTCCTGGTCATGCATCAAGGCATACATCTAGCCCAACATTTAAGTTAACGGATAAATATTGAACTTCGTTAAAATTCTTGTCAAAATGTTCAGTAACAAATTGCGGATTTTGATACAAAAGACTGCGCTCAAGAGAAATGATTTTAATTGTTTTCTACTTGAAATCAAACACTTATGTAGAACTAAACCCGAAGATTAAGTTCTATTCTAAAAATATATGAAAGGACGTAATATCATACAGTCTATTATACAATATTCATAATACTGAGATTCCGGAAATAATGCCCACCATTTGTTTATTATGTTATGTACACCGGAAGTGATCATTATTTAAACGCCTTCCATACAAAAATCAGAATAGTTTGTTGTGTTGCGGGGAGTCAGCCCAGTAACATGCATTTCAGCATTGGTTAGGAGATTTATCATTGTTCATAATAGATAACAGGCGCATAAACTCGCAATGCTATTCCATAAGTATAAAGAATCAATATATTATACAAAAAAAGACAGACTGAGGTTAAACTGATAAACTCTTGTTGTTTATGTTGCTTATCGGATGTCCTTGATCCTGTCACGTTAACGTGTGGTTATACCGCACACGTCCTGGATCAGTTGTCGTCCCGTCGCAGCCATTAGTGATACTGGTTTCTGTTGGGTGTATTATACATTCTCTCATTATTGTCACAGTGTGAAGGAGATATAACTTTTGATTGTGAACAATCAGAGTCGGAATTCGTTGCACTTAAAGCCACAGAGCAGGTGAAGCGGTGGTATGTATCAATTCAATTTTAATCAATTCCTTTATATCAATTAAATATTCCTGTAAGCCTAGATGGAAGAACGCTGGATACATGTATCTTAATGTGGGAGAAAACTGGAATCCTCAGAGACTAATCCCATGGCCAGGATGTTTCTGATCACCTTCACAATCAAACCCCGGCCACCTTGGTTACAGGCCAAGGCGCTACACACTGCGCTCAGTCTTACGGTCAATCTTGTCTTGTTATATATAGTGCCAAAAAATACACATGTTTTTAATGCAGAAACAGTTCGTCTGATTCGTACTTTACAAATCTAAAAATAGAGAATGTAAGTGTTTTCCCGTTTAATACATAACACATATCGCTCATATGTGATGAAATTGTGTGGACATGCATTTATTTACATGTAGCATGTGCCTGTATGTGTGTAAGGGTTGAGGGTTGAGGAGTGGCGTGTGTTTGTAGGGTTGGGGGTGAGGGGTTGGGCAAGGATGAGTGAAACCTCTTCTACGTGATGACGACATGTAATTGTTCCAATCAACCCCCCCCCTACCCCCC
>NW_018408819.1:102925-103644 GCF_002113885.1 Mizuhopecten yessoensis | reverse complement strand
ATTGTATGGACATACATGTAGTGTTACTGACGGAGTACATTGTATGGACATACATGTAGTGTTACTGACGGAGTATATTGAATGGACATACATGTAGTGTTACTGACGGAGTACATTGTATGTAAACGGTAAAAGGATTTACCTGTATAACTTCAGAAGAGGCAATCAGCTGGATTAATTGGATTTGGGTCCATAGCTACAAGATGACTCACAAGTAGGTGCAGCCAATCAGAATCCTTTTTGACCACAGGTGAACAGTCGCTGGTTGATCAATACCTGTAATAGGAAAAGAGGGTCGGTTTTTCACATGATGCTTTGAGGTGTAGGTCTATAAAAATGATGCCTGTCTAGCTCATAACTTCATCATAGTCCGACGTTTCTTGTCCGCAATATTTGTTTTCATTATCCCTTTTTATGTTATTAGGTGAAGACCTACAGAAATAAAGATCATAGAGTTTAAACCCCACTTAAGATTTAACATTATATTTTAACATATTATAACATGTGTTATTTACTTCATAATAATCAAACCAATACAAAACAAAATAACTACATACTACTTTAATTACTACATATCTTTTCACTAGTAATATGACTAGTTCCTTTATATTATACTAAAATATAACAATAAATAACTAGTCACGTTTCTACATAATACTGGGCCAGTAGGTGACATTTGTGTGTGTGTGTGTGTGTGTGTGTGTGTGTGTGGGGGGGGG
>NW_018408819.1:97484-102869 GCF_002113885.1 Mizuhopecten yessoensis | reverse complement strand
GGGTGGGGGGGGGGGGGGGGGGATTTAATATGAATGCCGCTTCTGCTTCATTAAATGTTTTCCCCAACATTTCGAAATCTGAAGATACAATTTTAACCATATCTTGACATAATCTACAGTATAAATGTGTTTTCTTCACGGTGGCATCAATCAATTCAATTACCAATTTCATAACAGGTAGTTTGGTGACAGTCCAAGCGTAACTATTCCCCGAACAAGTCCTGACCTGTCAATGTTCCTGACCTTCCAGAAATGAACATTTTTCTCCCTTTAAACATAGAACGTACGTCTTGATTGTCTTGTTAAATGGTAACATAGCATAATAATCACAATACAACAACAGGTGGAGGTGATAACATAACACATTTATCACAATACAACAACAGGTGGAGGTGATAACATACCACATTTATCACAATACAACAACAGGCGGAGGTGATAACATAACACAATACTAACAATACAACATGAGGTGCAGGTGATAAAATAACACATTTATCACAATACAACAACAACAACAGGTGGAGGTGATAACATAACACAAGTATCCGAATACAACAACAGGCGGAGGCGATAACATAACACAATAATCACAATACAACAACAGGTGGGGGTGATAACATAACACAATACTCACAATACAACAACAGGCGGAGGTGATAACATAACACAATACTAACAATACAACATGAGGTGCAGGTGATAACATAACACAATACTCACAATACAACAACAGGCGGAGGTGATAACATAACACAATACTAACAATACAACATGAGGTGCAGGGGATAACATAACACAATACTCACAATACAACAACAGGTGGAGGTGATAACATAATACAATTATCACAATACAACAACCTGTGGAGGTGATAACATAACACAATTATCACAATACAACAACCTGTGGAAGTGATAACATAACACAATTATCACAATACAACAACAGGTGGAGCTGATAACATAACACATTTATCCCAATACAACAACAAGTGGAGGTGATAACATAACACAATACTCACAATACAACAACAGGTGGAGGTGATAACATAACACAATTATCACAATTCAACAACCTGTGGAGGTGTTAACATAACACAATACTCACAATACAACAACAGATGGAGGTGATAACATAACACATTTATCACAATACAACAACAGGTGGAGGTGATAACATAACACAAGTATCCGAATACAACAACAGGCGGAGGGGATAACATAACACAATAATCACAATACAACAACATGCGGAGGTGATAACATAACACAATACTCACAATACAACAACAGATGGAGGTGATAACATAACACATTTATCACAAGACAACAACAGGTGGAGGTGATAACATAACACAATACTCACAATACAACAACAGGTGGAGGTGATTACATAATACAATTATCACAATACAACAACAGGTGGAGGTGATAACTGTCGTAGATAGTCAGACGCCTTAACCACCCGGCCACCGTAGTCCCTCGACCCAGTGGTTGAGAGGTAAGGGTTGTAGACAGTCAGACGCCTTAACCACTTGGCCACCGCAGTCCCTCCACCCAGTGGTTGAGAGGTAAGGGTTGTAGACAGTCAGACGTCTTAACCACTTGGCCATCGCAGTCCCTCCACCCAGTGGTTGAGAGGTAAGGGTTGTAGACAATCAGACGCCTTAACCACTTGGCCACCGCAGTCCCTCCACCCAGTGGTTGAGAGGTAAGGGTTCTAGACAGTCAGACGCCTTAACCACTCGGCTACTGCAGTCCCTTGACCCAGTGGTTGAGAGGTAAGGGTTGTAGACAGTCAGACGCCTTAACCACTCAGCCACCGCGGCCTCTAGCTGCTAGCCAAATGACGTTTGAAACTAAAATATCTAGAACAAGAGGACCCAAACGTTGTGACAAAAGTGCCATATATTATATTTATAAAGTGCATTCCTTAATCGTTTTTACGAAAGCAGTTTGTTGACAAGAGACAAAAATATATAATCGCTGGGGATTTTATTTCGTGATTGAACTTTCAAAATTTTGAAATAGATGCAATTTGTTAAAAATTGAAGACATTGCATCAGATACAGCTGATACAAGGGGCCACAAAATTGTATTCCAAATTGTGTAAACTTCTGTAGAAACAGAGGGGCAGGGGCAGGAGTGCGTATAACCCTTTAATTTATTCGTTTATAAATTAAGAGGATTACTTGTTAACTTCAAATAATATAATCTGTAAAGAGTGTATATTATGGAATTTGTCACTACTCAAAAGAGATGACTGTGGCCATCAAGGCTACAGCAAACCTCGGCAGTCCATGTACATTATGTAATATCTGCACTTTGAAGCTTTCCTAGACATTGGTAAGTTGTTCTATATATATATATATATACTGCAGACTAACAGTGCTCCCTCCAAGTTGATGGGATAGGTCAATTCATTATGTTTTTGTCATAAAAATTAGATATAGGGTGTTAAAAAAAAAAGATAAAGCTACCCATATTACCTAACGACCCAAGGAAAAGTATCTAAAACCTATAAACCATAGGGCAAAATAACCTTGTATTACCTACCGACCTGAGGGAAGGTATCTAAAACTTATAAACCACAGGGCAAGATAACCTTGTATTACCTACCGACCTGAGGGAAGGTATCTAAAACCTATAAACCATAGGGCAAAATAACCTTGTATTACCTACCGTCCTGAGGGAAGGTATCTAAAACTTATAAACCACAGGGCAAGATAACCGTGTATTACCTACCGACCTGAGGGAAGGTATCTAAAACTTATAAACCACAGGTCAAGATAACCTTGTATTACCTACCGACCTGAGGGAAGGTATCTAAAACCTATAAACCACAGGGCAAAATAACCTTGTATTATCTGCCGCCCCAAGGGAAAGTATCTAAAACCTTTAAACCACAGGGCAAAATAACCCTGTATTACCTACCGACCCGAGGGAAAGTATCTAAAACCTATAAACCACAGGGCAAAATAACCTTGTATTATCTGCCGACCCAAGGGAAAGTATCTAAAACCTTTAAACCACAGGGCAAAATAACCCTGTATTACCTACCGACCCGAGGGAAAGTATCTAAAACCTATAAACCACAGGGCAAAATAACTTTGTATTACCTACCGACCTGAGGGAAAGTATCTAAAACTTATAAACAACAGGGCAAGATAACCTTGTATTACCTACCGACCCGAGGGAAAGTATCTAAAACCTATAAACCATAGGGCAAAATAACTTTGTATTACCTACCGACCTGAGGGAAAGTATCTAAAACTTATAAACAACAGGGCAAGATAACCTTGTATTACCTACCGACCCGAGGGAAAGTATCTAAAACCTATAAACCACAGGGCAAAATAACCCTGTATTACCTACCGACCCGAGGGAAAGTATCTAAAACCTATAAACCACAGGGCAAAATAACCCTGTATTACCTACCGACCCGAGGGAAAGTATCTAAAACCTATAAACCACAGGGCAAAATAACCCTGTATTACCTACCGACCCGAGGGAAAGTATCTAACACCTATAAACAACAGGGCAAAATAACCTTGTATTACCTACCGACCTGAGGGAAAGTATCTATAACCTTTAAACCACAGGGGAAAATAACCCTGTATTACCTACCGACCCGAGGGAAAGTATCTAACACCTATAAACCACAGGGCAAAATAACCTTGTATTACCTGCCGACCTGAGGGAAAGTATCTATAACCTATAAACCACAGGGGAAAATAACCTTGTATTACCTGCCGACCCGCGGGAAAGTATCTAAAACCTTTAAACCATAGGGCAAAATAACCTTGTATTATCTGCCGACCCGAGGGAAAGTATCTAAAACCTTTAAACCATAGGGCAAAATAACCTTGTATTACCTACCGACCTGAGGGAAAGTATCTAAAACCTATAACAAGTCATATTTAAGTGATTTTCAATCAAGTGAGATGTATTGTAAATAAAAAGTATGCCAATTGTAAACATTGAAGAACATACGATGTAATTTATCATGTTTTTTGCTGAACAAAGATTGAAAAACGGAGGACAAGATTGATAAGTTGCACGTCATATTCACATCTGAATAATACATCCAACAGCACGGGACCAAATGCTTCTTTACCGTTTACACAACTGAACCAGACAGACATATCAGACCCCTCAACATGTATCCAGTGAGAGCTGGGCATATCTCTATGACACTGGCATGTATCCGGTGAGAACTGGGCATATCTCTAGGACACTGGCATGTATCCAGTGGGAGCTGGGCATATCTCTATGACACTGGCATGTATCCAGTGAAAGCTGGGCATATCTCTAGGGCACTGGCATGTATCCAGTGAGAGCTGGGCATATCTCTAGGACACTGGCATGTATCCAGTGAGAGCTTGCCATATTTCTAGGATACTGGCATGTATCCAGTGGGAGCTGGGCATATTTCTAGGACACTGGCATGTATCCAGTGAGAGCGGGGCATATCTCTAGGACACTGGCATGTATCCAGTAAGAGCTGGCCATATTTCTAGGATACTGGCATGTATCCAGTGTGAGCTGGGCATATTTCTAGGACACTGGCATGTATCCAGTGAGAGCGGGGCATATCTCTAGGACACTGGCATGTATCCAGTAAGAGCTGGCCATATTTCTAGGATACTGGCATGTATCCAGTGTGAGCTGGGCATATTTCTAGGACACTGGCATGTATCCAGTGAGAGCTGGGCATATCTTTAGGACACTGGCATGTATCCAGTGAGAGCTGGCCATGTTTCTAGGATACTGGCATGTATCCAGTGAAAGCTGGGCATATCTCTAGGACACTGACATGTATCCAGTGAAAGCTGGGCATATCTCTAGGGCACTGGCATGTATCCAGTGGGAGCTGGGCATATCTCTAAGACACTGGCATGTATTCATTGAGAGCTGGGCATATATCTAGGACACTGGCATGTATCCAGTGAGAGTACGGCATATCGCGTTGACACTGGCATGTATCCAGTGAGAGCTGGACATATTTCTAGGAAACTGGCATGTATCCAGTGAGAGCTGGGCATATCTCTATGACACTGGCATGTATCCAGTGAGAGCTGGACATATTTCTAGGAAACTGGCATGTATCCAGTGAGAGCTGGGCATATATCTAGGACACTGGCATGTATCCAGTGAGAGTACGGCATATCGCGTTGACACTGGCATGTATCCAGTGAGAGCTGGGCATATCTCTAGGGCACTGGCATGTATCCAGTGAGAGTACGGCATATCTCTTTGACACTGGCATGTATCCAGTGAGAGCTGGCCATATGTCTAGGATACTGGCATGTATCCAGTGAGAGCTGGGCATATCTTTAGGACACTGGCATGTATCCAGTGAGAGCTGGGCATATATCTAGGA
>NW_018408819.1:86984-95906 GCF_002113885.1 Mizuhopecten yessoensis | reverse complement strand
ACTGGCATGTATCCAGTGAGAGCTGGGCATATCTCTAGGACACTGGCATGTATCCAGTGAGAGCTCGGCATATCTCTAGGACACTGGCATGTATCCAGTGAGAACTGGGCATATATCTAGGACACTGGCATGTATCTAATGAGAACTGGGCATATCTCTAGGACACTGGCATGTATCTAGTGAGAGCTGGGCATATCTCTAGGACACTGGCATGTATCCAGTGAGAGATGGGCATATCTCTTGGACTGTATTACAACCGTCTGCGGTCACATCTAATTTTAATACAGGCTCTGGAAGTAATATTGGTGATATATTTAAGTTACAGAGGAGCATTGATTATTTCTCGAAATTATTTATATTTCTGAAACCACTTCCATAGCGACACTCTGATTTCGCCACACAAAAACATAACAGTATTTATTGACGATAGTGCTGTTTTGTGCTACATGCTGTGGCGAGGACGATACCCGGTAAATCGATAAATCATCCACGCTGTTTCTCTTTATGTTAAAAAAGACGGCATGCTAACTACTTAAAGGCTCAGACTTGAGGAAAATAGACCCACGTACCAATTATAACCTTTAGTGTGTAAACGCCAAAAATACTTCTGAGGACATTATTTAATTACAAAATTCACAATATCATTTCTCAACACAACAAAGTCGTTTAAAGAGATGTCCCCATTCCTCTTTATTGTGTTTGAATAAATTTGAATTCTAAACGCCATTGGTAATACGTATTACTGAATGGGGAAATCCATTTCTGAAACCTATAGATGAGACGCTTCAATAAGAAATGCGCTGCGTTTTCCTTCTATGAAGCGAGAGGGGACCTTGGAGGAAGAAACGCGTCCACATGCTGTACGTGTCAGAAAGTGATTTATCGCACTGCATATATATATCCATCTAGGTTAAATCATTCAGCTTTAGTCTTTTTGCCTCGATATCACTAGTTCGATTGCCTATTTATTTAAAATCTACAACTTTGTTTTTAATTTTCTGCTTTGGCAATTTCAATATAACTATGACGCAGAAGTCCTGTTTGTAATCTTTTTCAGATATGTTTTTGCATTTAATTCATTTTTACTGAAATAATAGCAATGCAATATCGCACTTTATGACCACCATTTTGCTGAAGAAATTATTTGAGACCGAAATGTGTCTTAAAATGGCATTCGCTTTGGCTGAAAAAACTAGATTATTCTATTCTGTTCCAATCTGTTGCTTTTTTTTAACAATTTCTGGTTTTGTTTGTTATGATACAGATTTTAAAAGATCAATAATCGCTGTTTCCAAAAGTCTGCAAACTTACTTCTTCAAATACAACACGTTAATACCCTAACTACATAATGATGTAGACCTCAACAGCTCATAGATACGGCCAAGCTAGAGACACGCCCTTGTCCTGTACGCCTGCGCACTGTACAATCGTTATCATTTGTGTAAATATACAGGTTTTATAACTTAAAAAAAACAATTATACAATTGTATGCAACAGATGTCATGATTTCGCTAGGGACCGAACCCAGATTAAGAACAGCGCTTACTGGTAGAGTCTAAGGAAAGTGTGTAACATCATATGCCCTTGGCACGCCTTCTTAAATATTTAATACAGGGATCAGCTGATTGTTAAAAAAACGTTCCAAGGGTCTATTCAATAAGTGTGTAGCACGCGGCCCTGAGTTAAGACCAATGACCTGGTATGGGCATCTCGTGGTTTTGTATGTAACTTTCCCTATTTGCATATATATAAGGCATCCACAGCTGATGTATAGGTGGATCAACAAATTCTATTAATTCTCATATTTGACCTCTACCTTGAATAGCCCATCAAAGCTACGGAAGGCTGATTTCCAATAGGTTCCCTAACGCTTTGTGCTTTTATATTTGATCGGAATTAATCGGGATTCCCATTAATAAACCACTAGCACGGTCTAATATCAGCAGTAATATATCAGGAATTAAGGAAATGCACGGAAATGTATAAAACATAGTTGTGGGGTACCCTAACCCTACAGTCCAACATAAATACTGTGTGTTTTTTGGTGTGTTTTTTAAAAGAAAACAATTTAACAACAAAATAAGTACATTATGTCATCTTTTTCATTTGTGTGTTTCTCCAGCTTCCTGTCCTCCAATACAGAATATGCACTGGACTCTCTCTCACACTTACACCTTATTGAGATCACGTGATTGGCTATCTGTCACCTTGATCAGGTAATCAAGTCAGTTTTGGTCAATTTCGTTCGCAAGTGACAAACCCACGTGGGAGGCTGACCCTCAGCATTTGTACGAAATCCGACATCCTTGTCCATTTATTACAAGTCCCGAGTCGTTTTGGTCCGCCCTGCCTAATGATTACTGTTTAGGTGGGTCTCGTTGGTTGTGTGCATTGTTGATGAGGTGCTTCTGAACATTTTTTCTGGTGTGTGATCGATCTCCTTCTTTGTCCGACCCTTACCACTGTGACTGGTGTGTCCGCGTGGGTCGGGATGATGGTGTGAGATCGACCTCCTTCTTTGTCCGACCCTTACCACTGTGACTGGTGTGTCCGCCTGGGTCGGGATGATGGTGTGTGATCGATCTCCTTCTTTGTCCGGCCCTTACCACTGTGACTGGTGTGTCGGCCTTGGTCGGGATGATGGTGTGTGATCGATCTCCTTCTTTGTCCGGCCCTTACCACTGTGACTGGTGTGTCCGCCTGGGTCGGGATGATGGTGTGTGATCAATCTCCTTCTTTGTCCGGCCCTTACCACTGTGACTGGTGTGTCCCATGGGTCGGGATGATGGTGTGTGATCGACCTCCTTCTTTGTCCGGCCCTTACCACCGTGACTGGTGTGTCCGCCTTGGTCGGGATGATGGTGTGTGATCGACCTCCTTTTTTGTCCGGCCCTTACCACTGTGACTGGTGTGTCCCACTTTAATGAACATATTGTTGTGTAAGGTCAACATAAGCAACGCATAAATGTATGAGGTCGAACTAAACAACACATAAATGTATGAGGTCAAACTAAACAACACATTAATGTATGAGGTCGAGCTAAACAACTCATAAATGTATGATGTCGAACCAAACAACACATAAATGTATGAGGTCGAACTAAACAACACATATATGTATTAGGTCGAGCTAAACAACACTTAAATGTATGAGGTCGAACTAAACAACGCATAAATGCATTAGGTCGAACTAAACAACACATAAATGTATTAGGTCGAGCTAAACAACACATTAATGTATGAGGTGGAACTAAACAACACATCAATGTATGAGGTCGAATTAAACAACGCATAATTGTATTAGGTCGAACTAAACAACACACAAATTATATGGTCGAACTAAACAACACATAAATGTATTAGGTCGAACTTAACAACACATTGATGTATTAGGTCGAACTAAACAACACATAAATGTATGAGGTCGAGCTAAACAACACATAAATGTATGAGGTCGAGCTTAACAACACATAGATGTATACGGTCGAGTTAAACAACGCATTAACCAATAAGGTCGAACTAAACAACACATAAATGTATGAGGTCGAGCTAAACAACGCATACATGTATGAGGTCGAGCTTAACAACACATAGACGTATTAGGTCGAGTTAAACAACGCATAAACGTTTTAGGTCGAACTAAACAACACATAAATGTATGAGGTGGAACTAAACAACACATACATGTATGAGGTCGAACTAAGCAACACACAAATTATATGGTCGAACTAAACAACACATAAATGTATGAGGTCGAGCTAAACAACGCATTTATGTATGAGGTCGAGCTAAACAACACATAGATGTATTAGGTCGAGTTTAACAACGCATACATGTATGAGGTCGAACTAAACAACACATAAATGTATGAGGTCTAACTAAACAACACATAAATGCATGAGGTCGAACTAAACAACACATAAATGTAAGAGGTCGAGCTTAACAACACATCAATGTATGAGGTCGAGCTAAACAACGCATAAACGTATTAAGTTGAACTAAACAACACATAAATGTATTAGGTCGAACAAAACAAAGCATAAATGTATTAGGTCGAGCTAAATAACGCATAAATGTATTAGATCGAACTAAACTACACATAAATGTATAAGTTGAACTTAACAATACACAAATGTATTAGGTCGAACTAAACAACACCCAAATGTATTAAGTCGAACTAAACAACGCATAGATGCATTAGGTCGAGCTTAACAATGCATAAATGTATTAGTTCGAACTAAACAACACAGAAATGTATTAGGTCAACTCAAATAACAGGTAAATATATTAGGTCAATCTAAACAACAGGTAAATATATCAGATCAACCCAAATAACAGGAAAATGTATTAGGTCAATCTTAACAACAGGTAAATGTATAAGGTCAACCTTAATAACAGGTAAATATATCAGGTAAATCTAAACAACAGGTAAATATATCAGATCAACCTAGATAACAGGTAATTGTATAAGGTCGAACTAAACAACAGTTCATTGTACTTATTCTAACTTAATAACAGGCAAATATATAAGGTAAATATAAACAACAGGTAAATATATCAGATCAACCTAAATAGCAGGTAAATGTATAAGGTCAACCTTACAATAAATACATAAGGTCAACCTAAACAACATGTGTTTTTTTACTCTGTCGAACTAAACAGCAGGTAATTGTCACAAATCTACAAATGATTTAATTCAACCGCGGGCTCGATCAAACCAAGAGAGGACTGTTCCCACCTCACTGTACAATCCTGATTGGACATGACGGTCACAAGTCAGTTAATTACCATAATGGGACTTTAAATAACTGACGGTAGAAATGTGACACCTTAGATATACGTTATAGAAGTCTTAACAAAACAGATGAGTTTGATCACCATACTAATGTTCTGCGTCTGCGCACTGTCGCATACGCTGGCGTTACTCCACCCAGGTGGATATTCCCACTGTATAAGGTTGTCATGATGAGTCAACTATACAGAATGTACATGTGGTGATATATAGCGCCCTCTGGAGGAATATGGCCGAACGGTAAACTTACAATATATATTTGGTCAAACGAAAACGAGATATACTGGTACAATAAATAGAAATGTAAGCAGAGGCAGTTAGTGTGATATACGTATGTCGGACGCACTTGGTGAAAAAATGTATATAGCGGATGTACTTCCTGTAGGCGATAGTCTGGTAAACTAAATTGGGAAATATCCGACGTACTTTTGGTAAGTGTTTGTTTTCTTTTCATATTAAATTATAGTTTCTACTACATTTGATTTCGTTGTGATAGAACTCATAACGCTTTTGTAGAAAAACATTTACAATTTTAAATTGAGAGTAAATCACCATGACTGCTAGGGTTGTTATGCTTATATAGGTATATCTGAACATACCCTGAAAAGCCCAGTTCGGGTTTATTGTTGTCTTTCGTCATTAGACATTATACCGTATATTTCTTATTTTGCACGTTAGGTACTACAAGATACAAAATACAAGAAACTTTAGTTTAAGTCACATACATGTAAACACGGAACATTAGCTCTTGAGAGCTATTATTGCGACAAACATATGTAAAATAACAATAACACATTATATTACAAGTACACTGTAACGGGAGATAATCACATATATTAATAAAAAAAAAAAGTAATAATTATCACAAACAAAGAAAGTATCATATCTCAAGTTTCTAAGTGATTGAGAGTCCCCTACCTACAAAGGCCCCCGGGAAAATACCTATTTGAAAAAATAAATATAGAAGAATAGTGTTAATATATGAAAAGTAATAAATGTGATCACAGATAAAAAGTATTCAGAATAAGTAAATAAAAAACATAGTTAATAGTGAATGCATACTTGTATATCACACCAGAGTTACTTAGGACTTAGGATTAAAACACTACAGGGTCAACTTATTTGTGATGGTATTACACCGGTTATACCTAATCCTATAGGTATAATATACCAGTTATATCTAATCCTGTAAGTATAATATACCGGTTATACCTAATCATGTAGGTATAACATACCGGTTATATCTAATCCTGTAGGTATACTATACTTGTTATACCTAATCCTGTAAGTATAATATACCGGTTATACCTAAGCCTATAGGTATAATATACCAGTTATATCTAATCCTGGAAGTATAATATACCGGTTATATCTAATCCTGCTAGTATAATATACCAGTTATATCTAATCCTGGAAGTATAATATACCGGTTATATCTAATCCTGTAGGAATAATATACCGGTTATATCTAATCCTGTAGGTATAATATACCAGTTATATCTAATCATGTAGGTATAAAATACCGGTTATATCTAATCCTGTAGGTATCGTATACCGGTTATATCTAATCCTGTAGGTATAATATACCGGTTATATCTACTCCTGTAAGTATAATATACAGGTTATACCTAATCCTGTAGGTATAACATACCGGTTATATCTAATCCTGTAGGTATACTATACTTGTTATACCTAATCCTGTAAGTATAATATACCGGTTATACCTAATCATGTAGGTATAACATACCGGTTATATCTAATCCTGTAGGTATACTATACCGGTTATATCTAATCCTGTAAGTATCATATACCGGTTATACCTAATCATGTAGGTATAATATACCGATTATATCTAATCCTGTAGGTATAATATACTGGTTATATCTAATCATGTAGGTATATTATACCGGTTATATTTAATCATGTAGGTATAACATACCGGTTATATCTAATCCTGTAGGTAAACTATACCGGTTATATCTAATCATGTAGGTATATTATACCGGTTATATCTAATCATGTAGGTATAATATCCTGGTTATATCTAATCATGTAGGTATAATATACTGGTTATATCTAATCCTGTAGGTATGATATACTGGTTGTATCTAATCCTGTAGGTATATTATACCAGTTATATCTAATCCTGTAGGTATAATATACTGGTTTTATCTAATCATGTAGGTATATTATACCGGTTATATCTAATCATGTAGGTATATTATACCGGTTATATCTAATCATGTAGGTATAATATCCTGGTTATATATAATCATGTAGGTATAATATACTGGTTATATCTAATCATGTAAGTATAATATATTGGTTATATCTAATCCTGTAGGTTATACCTAATCCTGTAGGTATAATATACCAGTTATATCTAATCCTGTAAGTATAATATACCGGTTATCTCTAATCCTATAAGCATAATATACTGGTTGTATCTAATCCTGTAGGTTCTAATCCTGTAGGTATAATATACCGGTTATATCTAATCCTGTCAGTATAATATACCGGTTATATCTAATCATATAGGTATACTATACCGGTTATATCTAATCATGTAGGTATAACATACCGGTTATATCTAATCCTGTAGGTAAACTATACCGGTTATATCTAATCCTGTAGGTATAATATACTGGTTATGGTATAATATCCTGGTTATATCTAATCATGTAGGGATAATATCCTGGTTATATCTAATCATGTAGGGATAATATCCTGGTTATATCTAATCATGTAGGGATAATATCCTGGTTATATCTAATCATGTAGGTATAATATACCGTTTATATCTAATCCTGTAGGTATAATATACCGTTTATATCTAATCCTGTAGGTATAATATACCGTTTATATCTAATCATGTAGGTATAATATCCTGGTTATATCTAATCATGTAAGTATAATATATTGGTTATATCTAATCCTGTAGGTTATACCTAATCCTGTAGGTATAATATACCAGTTATATCTAATCCTGTAAGTATAATATACCGGTTATACCTAATCATGTAGGTATAATATACCGATTATATCTAATCCTGTAGGTATAATATACTGGTTGTATCTAATCCTGTAGGTTCTAATCCTGTAGGTATAATATACCGGTTATATCTAATCCTGTAAGTATAATATACCGGTTATACCTAATCATGTAGGTATAATATACCGATTATATCTAATCCTGTAGGTATAATATACTGGTTTTATCTAATCATGTAGGTATATTATACCGGTTATATCTAATCATGTAGGTATAATATCCTTGTTATATCTAATCATGTAGGTATAATATCCTTGTTATATCTAATCATGTAGGTATAATATCCTTGTTATATCTAATCATGTAGGTATAATATCCTGGTTATATATAATCATGTAGGTATAATATACTGGTTATATCTAATCATGTAAGTATAATATATTGGTTATATCTAATCCTGTAGGTATAATATACTGGTTTTATCTAATCATGTAGGTATATTATACCGGTTATATCTAATCATGTAGGTATAACATACCGGTTATATCTAATCCTGTAGGTATACTGTACCGGTTATATCTAATCATGTAGGTATAATATCCTGGTTATATCTAATCCTGTAGGTATAATATACTGGTTGTATCTAATCCTGTAGGTATATTAGACCGGTTTTATCTAATCCTGTAGGTATAATATACTGGTTATATCTAATCATGTAGGTATAATATACTGGTTATATCTAATCCTGTAGGTATAATATACAGGTTATATCTAATCCTGTAAGTATAATATACCGGTTATATCTAATCCTGTAAGTATAATATACCGGATATATCTAATCCTGTAGGTATAATATACCGGTTATACCTAATCCTGTAGGTATAATATACCAGTTATATCTAATCATGTAGGTATACTATACCGGTTATAGCTAATCCTGTAGGTATCGTATACCGGTTATATCTAATCCTGTAGGTATAATATACCGGTTATATCTAATCCTGTCAGTATAATATACCGGTTATATCTAATCATATAGGTATAATATACCGGTTTTATCTAATCCTGTAGGGATAATACATATAATACTGAGCCAACATCTCTGGCTTATGTATAATACTGCCAAAAACATTGATGA
>NW_018408819.1:84228-84523 GCF_002113885.1 Mizuhopecten yessoensis | reverse complement strand
TTATGTATTATACTGAGCCAACATATCTGGCTAACATATAATTTTTAGCCAACATCTCTGGCTAACATATAATACTTNGGCTAACATATAATACTGAGCCAACATCTCTGGCTTACATATACAATGTAATATTGAGCCAACATCTCTGGCTAACTTATATAACTGAGCCAACATCTCTAGCTTATGTATAATACTGAGCCAACATCTCTGGCTAACATATAATACTGAGCCAACATCTCTGGCTTATGTATAATACTGAGCCAACATCTCTGGCTGGCTTATGTATAATACTGAA
>NW_018408819.1:77268-80178 GCF_002113885.1 Mizuhopecten yessoensis | reverse complement strand
AACATCTCTGGCTAACATATAATATTAAGCCAACATCTCTGGCTTTCATATACTACTGAGCCAACATATCTGGCTAACATATAATAATGAGCCACCATCTCTGGCTAACATATAATACTGAGCCAACATGTCTGGCTAACATATAATACTGAGCCAACATCTCTAGCTTATGTATAATACTGAGCCATCACATGTCTGGCTAACATATAAAACTGAGCCAACATCTCTTGCTAACATATAATACTAAGCCAACATCTCTAGCTAACATATAATACTGAGCAAACATCTCTAGCTAGCAAATAATACTGAGCCAACATCTCTGGCCTATGTATAATATTGAGCCAACATCTCTGGCTAACATATAATACTGAGCAATCTTCTCTGGCTTACATATACAGTATAATTGTATAGGTATTATACAGGGTATATAATTGTGTAGGTATAATACCGGGTATATCTAAATATGTAGGAATTATAACGGGTATATAATTGTGTAGGTATTATCCCTGGTTTATAATTGTTTAGGTATTATAACGGGTATATAATCGTTTAGGTTTAATACCGGGTATATAATTGTGTAGGTATTAAAACGGGTATTTAATCGTGTAGGTATTATAACGGGTATATAATCGTGTAGGTATAATACCGGGTATATCTAAATATGTAGGAATTATACCGGGTATATAATTGTGTAGGTATTATACCGGGTTTATAATTGTTTAGGTATTATAACGGGTATATAATCGTGTAGGTATAATACCGGGTATATAATCGTGTAGGTATAATACCGGGTATATAATGGTGTAGGTATCTAATTGTGTAGGCCTTTTACAGGGTATATAATTGTGTAGGTATAATACAGGGTATACAATAGTGTAGGTATTATACAGGGTATATAATTGTGTAGGTATTATACAGGGTATACAATTGTGTAGGCTCTAAACAGGATATATAATTGTGTAGGCTTTATACAGGATATATACTTGTGTAGGCTTTATACAGGGTATATAATCGTGTAGGTATAATACAGGGTATATAATCGTTTAGGTATTATACAGGGTATATAATCGTTTAGGTATTATACAGGGTATATAATCGTGTTGGTATTATACCGGGTATATATTTGTGTAGGTGTTATACCGGGTATATAATTGTGTAGGCTTTATACAGGGTATATAATTGTGTAGGTATAATACAGGGTATATAATAGTGTAGGTATTATAACGGGTATAGAATTGTGTAGGTATTATACAGGGTATACAATTGTGTAGGCTTTAAACAGGATATATAATTGTGTAGGCTTTATACAGGATATATACTTGTGTAGGCTTTATACAGGGTATATAATTGTGTGGGTATTATACAGGGTATATAATTGTGTAGGCTTTAAACAGGATATATAATTGTGTCGGCTTTATACAGGGTATGAAATTGTATATGTATTATACCGGGTATATAATTGTGTAGGTATTATACCGGGTATATACTTGTGTAGGTATAATACCGGGTATATAATTGTGTAGGTGTTATACAGGGTATATAATCGTGTAGGTATTATACAGGGTATACAATTGTGTAGGTATTATACAGGGTATACACTTGTGTAGGTATAATACCTGGTATATAATCGTGTAGGTATAATACCGGGTATATATTTGTGTAGGCTTTAAACAGGATATATAATTGTGTCGGCTTTATACAGGGTATGAAATTGTATATGTATTATACCGGGTATATAATTGTGTAGGTGTTATACAGGGTATATAATCGTTAAGGTATAATACCTGGTATATAATCGTGTAGGTAAAATACAGGGTATATAATTGTGTGGGTATTATACAGGGTATATAATTGTGTAGGCTTTAAACAGGATATATAATTGTGTCGGCTTTATACAGGGTATGAAATTGTATATGTATTATACAGGGTATATAATTGTGTAGGCTTTATACAGGGTATATAATCGTTTAGGTATTATACAGGGTATATAATTGTGTAGGTATTATACAGGGTATATAATAGTGTAGGTATTATACAGGGTATATAATAGTGTAGGTATTATACCGGATATATGATTGTGTAGGTGTTATACAGGGTATACAATTGTGTAGGTATAATACCTGGTATATAATCGTGTAGGTATAATACAGGGTATATATTCGTTTAGGTATTATACAGGGTATATAATTGTGTAGGTATTATACAGGGTATATAATAGTGTAGGTATTATACCGGATATATGATTGTGTAGGTGTTATACAGAGTATTCAATTGTGTAGGTATAATACCTGGTATATAATCGTGTAGGTATAATACAGGGTATATAATCGTTTAGGTATTATACCGGGTATATAATCGTGTAGGTATTTTACCGGGTATATATTTGTGTAGGTATTATATAGGGTATATAATTGTGTAGGTATAATACCGGGTATATAATTGTGTAGGTATTATACTGGGTATATAATCGTGTAGGTATTATACCGGGTATATAATCGTGTAGGTATTTTACCGGGTATATATTTGTGTAGGTATTATATAGGGTATATAATTGTGTAGGCTTTATACAGGGTATATAATTGTGTAGTGATGAATAGATGTTACTTTGAGGGGGGGTTGCTAAGGAAAAGCCGCCATTTTGAATTTCAAAATGGCGGCTTTTCCTTAGCAACCCCCCGACCCTGCGGCTCATAGTAACATCTATTCATCACGTGTGTTTTGATTGTGATGTCATCATTTTTGAGGTACTGACAGGATTATCGCCCTTGTATCTGTATTAAATATTTCCTTCTGGTTTTTAGGTATGCAAGGTAATAGGACTACACTCGACCACTGGACCCTGTGAGAAAGAAGAAGAAGAAGGAAACAGAATGCATTTCATTGTACATATACTCAATAAATATTAGTAGA
>NW_018408819.1:73289-77074 GCF_002113885.1 Mizuhopecten yessoensis | reverse complement strand
AATGTGGCTGATACTTTTACTTCCTTAAATCTGATTGGTCGAATTCTGATTGAGGGCGCATGGTCGCGGGTTCGATGCGCGCCGTTGTCATTTTTATTTTATTTTTTATTTTATTTTTTATTTTATTTTTTGTATAGAATCCTTCTTGATTTTTTCTAAGAAGTTTGAAACTAAGGTTATTTTAATAATAGATAGATAAATCGATCAATGTGAAAGAACGTATTTCGAGACTAAATTAAAACAAGTACGAAATATTTTTTTTGATGTAAAAATATGCAGATACTGCTGATTCTGTATTGTATGTTGTCCACTATTTGTACACACTTGTCCCCTATTTGTCCCCTATTTGTACACACTTGTCCACTATTTGTCCCTTTTTGTCCCTAGTTGTCCCCTAGTTGTCCTCTATTTGTCCCCTATTTGTCCCTATTTGTCCCCTATTTGTCCCCTATTTGTCCCCTATTGTCCCCTATTGTCCCCTATTTGTCCCTAGTTGTCCCTAGTTGTCCCTAGTTGTCCCTAGTTGTCACCTAGTTGTCACTATTTGTCCCCTATTTGTCCACTATCTGTCCACTATTTGTCCACTATTAGACCCTAGTTGTCCCTAGTTGTCCCCTAGTTGTCACTATTTGTCCTTATTTGTCCTCGTTCGTCATAAGTCTCAAAGCTTGACAGTATTTTGCTAATCGAGCTAAGGCATTCAACAAAGCAATCAAGATGTGGCTACGGGTCCCCCGGGTTTTTTCCCCCGTATTATCCGATCATAATCGGGGGTATCATCAGTGCCCAACTGAAACATTGTTGCCCGCTTTAATTTTTTTTAATTGATTGTTTTTTTAATTTTTTGTTTTGTTTTTTGTTTTCTTTTGTTTTTGGTTTTTTTTCTTCTTTTTATTTGATACATTGATTGATTATCATTAACATAAGCAACCCCCCAGCCATCCCATGGATTTGTTGGCAAAAGAAGACATCACGAAACGAGCGTTCTTACGAAGTCGACTGCGAAATACGTGTTGGCATGAAAGTCTTTTTTTAATAAGGACGTTATGTCGGACATCGTTTTTCCTTTTCATCTCTGAACTATGTAGAAAATGCAATGTTGCCCGCACACTAACGAGTGGAGGTGTTGTACTCTAACGTCATTGTATGTCCAACTTCGGCACTGTTTGTCCATGAAATTAGTGAATACTTTGTTCGTCGGCGGAAATCCGAAGGGATCGTAATATTCTCCGTGGCCTTCACCGTCTATGTGCACCGCAATCCAGTGTTCACCCTCAAGTGTATCGGGATCTGTGTTACACACGAGTGCACACGGCACGTTTAATCGTCTCGGTAATCTGTTTCTGGCGTACACGCCTTTGAAATGAGGACAGTTTTTGTTCAAGATGGAATCTATTTGAATGGTATTCATCATGCGCTGTAATCGAATAAAATCTGTCTGTTACGGTCGATTTCTATGATGTTGTCAAACTCTGCATACACTATGACGTTGATCGTCGCTGTTAAAATCTCGTTGAAATGAAGGTGTAGACTCATGTTTCCGCTTTTTATGAGATGAAATGTGCCCATCTCCGACAGATCGGGCGTGAGGTCGAATCCGAACAGGGTGTATCCTTTCCCGAATTCCTCTCGAGACACGTTGTTTCCCTCGTCGTGGTAAATTTTACCCGTGCTCGTATAGAGATTCATGTAGCTGCGCACGTACTGACCGTTCGTGAAGTCCGATTGTAATGGCTTGGCTGGAATTTGTTTCCCGTCCACATTCAGACACACGTAATCGACCTTGTGGTGTTTGAAATTGAAAGGATTTTTGGTGGCGGTACCGTTAAAAGCGTCCGTGTCGACCATGCCCAGGACGATCCTCTTGGGCATCTGTCCTATGAACAGGTTGTCCTTGGTAAAGTCCATGTTACCTCGAGGCACGGACGTCACTTTCATTTCTATTCTCCGTATCGGATACTTGGCGGGAGTTTTTTCCATGGCTCTCGCGTGAGCAAGGCGAACGGACGGATTCAAACGCACTTTCCTTGCGTACAGACAGATATCTTGCACTACTGCTTTAAACGTGTCGCCCTCTGCATTGAGACAGAACACGTCCTTACTGCGTGACATGTTTATTTCCACGTCGACGTTGTTGACTAAGTAGCGTTCCTGTGCAAACACGTCCGCATGGATTTTCCCCATCAAATCGACGGTGCGACTTCTTGCCGTCATCGCTTTCCTCGCGACGTATCCCAAGTTTTCGTCGCCCTGAGTGTCCATTTGACCTGCGGTATCTTTGTACCACATGGAGCCTGTCAGTTGAGAGTCTTTAGCTGCGGGCCCGTAACTTAACAGGGTTTCGATGTACGCTCTGTACGGATAGGCATTGTCGGGCGGAGACACGAGCCTTTCGTTTAGACTGACGCTCACGTTATTGAACAGCGAGTGGTCGGAGCTACGTTCGAATCAGCCGCTAGGGCGGCACCGTCGTCTTTCTTTACCAACTTTACTTTCACGAATAGGTTTGTGTTCCCCAAGTCTAGGTAATCTTCTCCGGATCCAGATATCTTAAACGTGTACGGACCTCCGTCGTTGACCGACGTCACCGTACCGATCTGTTGCCAGTAGCCGTCTTCGACACTCGTCTGGGTGGGAGGTACGTCAAAAAGATCCAATTCGGATTTCGCGCACTCGCACGAATTCTGATGAACTAACGACCTGACTTATGTATTGCGAAGTTTAATAGCGGTCGAACGGAAAATCGGTACATTTTTTTTTCTTTTTTTCAACGCGTATATTTCCTTGTATTTTTTTGCTGAAAGGTATGTATGTGCATATCGATTTTTCCTTATTGAGAAAATAAAAACACTGTATGATGTAACAATGTTTGGTCTTATTTTGTGATTGTTTGGGTTGGGTTTTTTCTTTAAAAAAAAGGACCATATAGCATCATACAAGTATCTACACTCCGTGTTGAGTGTGTATTTGTATGGTGTATTGGTATAAAGATACAGGGTATTTTTAATTGTCATTATATACTTAATAACATACTTGCTAACATATAACTCGTAACTATACTTAGTCTTTTTCTAAATAAACATTTTATTCAGTAACATTGTTAACAATCAAACAAAAGTGAACCGAGAGAGAGTATCTACTAATATTTATTGAGTATATGTACAATGAAATGCATTCTGTTTCCTTCTTCTTCTTCTTTCTCACAGGGTCCAGTGGTTGAGTGTAGTCCTATTACCTTGCATACCTAAAAACCAGAAGGAAATATTTAATACAGATACAAGGGCGATAATCCTGTCAGAACCTCAAAAATGATGACATCACAATCAAAACACACGTGATGAATAGATGTTACTATGAGCCGCAGGGTCGGGGGGTTTGCTAAGGAAAGCCGCTATTTTGAATTTCAAAATGGCGGATTTCCTTAGCAACCCCCCCCCCCCCCCCCCCCCCCCCCCCCTCAAAGTAACATCTATTCATCAGTGTAGGTATAATACCGGGTATATAATCGTGTTGGTATTATAACGAGTATGTTTATCTATATCTGTAGGTACTATATGGAGAACATGATCGTGTTGGTATTATAACAAGTATATTATATATATATATCTGTAGGTACTATATGGAGAACATGATTGTGTTGGTATTATAACGAGTATATTATATATATATATCTGTAGGTACTATATGGAGAACATGATTGTGTTGGTATTATAACGAGTATATATATCTATATCTGTAGGTATTATATGGAGAACATAATTGTGTTGGTATTATAACGAGTATAT
>NW_018408819.1:67524-69312 GCF_002113885.1 Mizuhopecten yessoensis | reverse complement strand
TATATATATATATCTGTAGGTACTATATGGAGAACATAATTGTGTTGGTATTATAACGAGTATATATATATATATATCTGTAGGTATTATATGGAGAACATAATTGTGTTGGTATTATAACGAGTATATATATCTATATCTGTAGGTACTATATGGAGAACATAATATATTATACCTATTACACCGAATTGTTCAGACATGAAGTTTTAAGATACCCGGGTAAATTTCTCTAGATTATCTACGATAAGAAGACCTGGCAGGCCTCATACTACTATATAGACTGATTTGGAGCACGTCAACGGGTTCTTTTTTTTAAAGTTAGTAAACAACGACTACTATAGATTAGATAAAGACCGTTGGAACCTAGACACATTCCGCACTGTTCTTGTTCCCAGGCAAACAATATAACAGCAGACTTTGACTGAATGAAACTTGTTTGCTTAATGAAACGTGAGTGTTTTTAATCTGGGATTATACTAATATCGACCAAGGGATATGACCAAGTGTAACAAACTTTAATGAAACTTTTTTCAAAATTCAATAATACTGGGAGAACTTCATTCATAACTTAACGAAACGAAAACGTTGCATTATAGTAACTAAGTTATTTTAACATTTAGAAAAAAAACATTTTGTTTAAATTTTACTTAAGTAGACTACTCTTTGTGTTTTTAGGTGAAGATCTTAAAAAAAGGTTCTGATTGCGTCATTTCCATAGCCCGGAACAATTGAGGCTGGTTACTTTTGACCTCATTTCCGGTTCGTCGTCTGCTGCTAAAGGTAAGTTTGTCTTTGCTTCATCATAGTGAATAATAACATGATGTAAATGCTCGTTACCTAATTTGATACTTGCTTGTATGGACATATTATGTATCTGTCGAACTAAGTTAATTAATAATGGATACGTTTAAAAATATCTTATCATTCAAATCAAATCGATGAACTTAATTGAGATCTGACGATATCATTACTGCACGCAGTAGTTACACTAATTTTAGACAGACTTGGAATTGAAGGTTTTTAGTGTAGTTTTAATTTATCCATACTATTAACATGCTTAGGATCCTTTGGTATATGTTTGGAGTAAACTTACGACAATATTTATTCTCCTCGTCAAAACTCATATGTCACTACGAATTTCATACCCTCTATAAAATGTTCCGACCTCAAAAACACGCCAGAGCTGAAATTTGATATTTAATAGTCGGGAGCATTTTTTTCTCCGGGAATAGTTTTAAAAAACCCAGATAGAATTTTTGCAAATATAAATCAGTTTTTTGATGTTATACTGAAAAAAATATATACATCGATTAAAATTAAAATTAAAAGTACCATAAACACATCAAATGAGCACACACGAGTTACATGTACCAGATATTCCAATGCTAATTATGTTACTGTCCCCTATCACAAAACTTCACACCGGCACACGGCAAACATTGTTCACCAGTATCAACCCGAGACTGCAATATCAGCCCAAGGGCCGAAGTTTTTAGGTCACCTGAGACCAAGTCTCGAGTGACCTATTGCGATCGCCTTTTGTCCGTCGTCGTCCGTCGTCCGTCGTGCGTCCGTAAACAATTTACATTTTCGACTTCTTCTCCAAAACCACTGAACCAATTTCAATGAAATTTTGCAGGAACCTTCCATGGACAAAGGTCAACAAAAATAGCTGTCGGTTTAGTCCCAAGCCCCCAGGGGCCTGAGAGGCGGGGCCAAAAAGGGTCAAATTGACTAAAATTTCAAAAATCTTCTTCTCAAGACCCAGATATGGTAGAATCAAATACT
>NW_018408819.1:0-66562 GCF_002113885.1 Mizuhopecten yessoensis | reverse complement strand
AAATTTATTATGGTTTATAATGGCAAATGATACTTTGAATATTACATGTTAATAACTTGATTGGAATTATAACCTTGAGTTGACAGTTTGATACTTTGAAAATTTTGAGCCAGCCCTACCCCCAAGGGCTGTAGGGTGGGGCCCAAAGGAGTCAGTGTGCTAAAATTTCTTCATTTTCCTTGTTTAGAATCAGAGGTGCTAGTTTCAAATACTTTTTAGTCTTAAATCTGTATGCTAGATATTGAATAAGGTGGTTTTATTGTTTTTTGTCACTTTGAATGATATTTCTGTACATGTTAAACACAAAATCAACTCTCTGTATGAATATATCAGGTGACCGTTAAGGCCCATGGGCCTCTTGTTGATTTTATTTTCGTTTTTCAATATTTCAAAAGAAAGATTTATCATAAAATAGTAGCTTATATTAGTAAGTATGTAATAGACAGAATAAAACATGCCTTTTTCCATATCACACCCAGTATCAACCCGAGACTGCAATATCAGCCCAAGGGCCGAGGCCCGAGGGATAATATTAGACGAGGGTTGATACTGGGTGTGATATGGAAAAAGGCATGTATTATTCTCTGTTTATTGACTTATACTTCAAAGTAGTAAAATACAGTCTATGTACATAATAAACTACAAAAAATGCTACATTTTGTCATATTACATACATATATATTCAGACAAATAAACCCAGAACTATTTCGTACATTTTGTTAAAAGAAAACATGTGAGCATGGCCAGAAGCTAGTCACTACCGCTGTCTGAAAATAACACCATAGGCCGTTTCCTTGAGGCAAAGTGATTATTAACCTGAATATTCCTTTGACCAGATATCTGTAGAAGAGGAAGCAAATTCAGAACCATTTGACGACAAAACGTTATCGTACACGTAACAGTGTGTGGCGTGTTTGTTATTGTACAGGATATTATACAAGTGTTTTAGTGTTTTGGGGTTTTCTTCTGCAATTGAGGTAAATCACAATTACTAAGTCGATTTTTGTACCAGCATTATCTGGTTGGGTGGTGATCCGTTGTCGTATAAAGACTGTTTTCACTAGATTACTACATAATCACAAAAAGTGCTTGCAATTACGTCATTTTATTTGTTCTTTCCACTTAACGATGTACACCACTGAGAAAATCAAAAAAATAGTGTTTTTTTTTTTTTTATATGCATTTTTCGAAAAGGAGTTAATGGCATAACAGATGATAACAACAAATTAAATGTCCGTGTGTTCGTTTTTTCGCTTAAATCGATAATTGATCAAAGATACCAATTTAACATAGTATGTGTTTTATGTGCGTGTTTTTTATTTGGTTTTGACCATTTGCAAATCAAATTCATACAATATATTCCAAGTGTGTTATCAGATATATGCAGAATTGATAAAACAGTATTTTCTTCAAATTATATAAGTACACCTTCTTAATCCGAGGCTTTTAATTCAGAAAAACGATTTAGATAACCTCTACCCCTTATTTTATAGAAAAGCGATTTAGATTACCTCTACCCCTTATTTTTAATAATAAAAAAAAAATACTCACTATTCTTCTAACTAATGTGTTTCTCGTTGTTATACAAATACCAATAATGTATAATTTTCTCGTTATACAAATACCAATAATGCATAATTTTCCTTTTTGTTGCATATTGTTTTCATCATGTTGAACATTATAGAGTTGTATAGCAGAAATGAACTTGCTACAATTAAAAATGCCGGCACAATGCCGATTTAAGTGATCAATCTAGTGCCAAAAAGGTGAAACTTTGGCCTGTTGTAAAGAGCAAGAAATACACATAATGGCCACCTAATTGGTCATTTTTAAAGTTCTTATTAAAGAAGTTCTAGAAGTTCTAGTTCTATTTACATCAAATACTTTTGCATTTTAGTTATGGAATTCAAATATCAAAATGGGGGCCCATGTTTCAATGTATAAACACACAGCATACACAACTCAAAGATGTGAGATAATCGTGAAATATGTACTATCTCCTTCCGGTTTCTCTTTCAATAGGCAGAAAAAAACCGTCCTCCAAAGAGTCTAATTGATAAAAAACTGCACACCATACTTCAATGAATGATTTGTTGTATACCGGAGTGTGTCCACGAGTTATTCTCAGTGAGTAATCTGAACAAAACATGTATATATGTAAGCTTATACATCAGTTATATGATTTTATACTTATACATCGTAATCAATAGGCAATACATAGATAATCTAATCAAAACATAAGTAATGTAATCTATTTATAATAATACATAAGTAATGTAATCTAATTATAATAATACATAAGTAATATAATCTATTTATAATAATACATAAGTAATGTAATCTATTAATAATAATACATAAGTAATGTAATCTGATTATAATAATACAACAGTAATGTAATCTAATTAAAATAATACAACAGTAATGTAATCTAATTATAATAATACATAGGTAATGTAATCTAATTAGATTACATTACTGTTGTATTATTATGATTAGATTACATTACTTATGTATTATTATAATTAGATTACATTACTGTTGTATTATTATAATTAGATTACATTACTGTTGTATTATTATGATTAGATTGAAAGGTTTCCTTTTAAATTACTATTCCAGTTTCATTTCTTTTGTATTGTACTATACAATACTACAGTTTGTTGATTCAACAAAAGTCGGTGAGATGTGACCTGTTTAACTACTGAATGATAGAATAGTTCTGGATTTTTTTTTAATTGAAAGTTATCTGAAAAAAAAACCATTACATAACTATTGGAAGAGAAAAAAACCCATTACATAACTATTGGAAGAGAAAAAAAACCACTGTCAAACTAAAAACACTAATCAATCCATTCATATAAATTCTAAAATTTTGTAAGAGCATAGTTGCGACATTGGAAAAAAAATAGCAGTATTACTAGTCAGTGAAAATTCCGTTATGCGAAGGATCAGACATGAACTTAGGCAAGTCTGCAGGAGCTGACAGAGTACTGGGGGATTCCCAGAGTGCGTAATGACGTAAGAGAAATAATTGATTGATATAGGCAGCCAATGGGTGGTGTTGTATTCGAAGGTTATACGTACAAGTACATATACTTCATGGAAAACATACAGCCTTTAGCTATCACGCTGGTCATACGAGTAATACACTTGCGGTATGGTAATTTATCTTGCGGCTTAAAGTTGTCGAGCGGAACAATTGAGAGATGATGTATATTCGTTTGATTTCCTCCTAATATCTTGATGCTATCTTACAAACTTGCATATGTATTTTCATTGATTACTTCTCTATACATTTGCGTAATCTGAAGTCATACCATACCATATTTGCAATGTAAACACCTGTATTTGTTTACACTTTGGTTCAGTTTCGTATATTGTGTCATGATTTCGTCAGTTCCTTCGTCTATTGTCACGAAGATGAAGCTGTCACACGACATACATACTTATCACAACATTCGGTTATTTGTTTTACAACGCTGGTTATTGTGACCAACTTGCAAATGGGTCAAAATCTTGTTCAATAACTTGTGAAGTGTCATTTTCCGTAATGTATCTTGCGGTTAAAAAATGATTTCGTAATACCATGTGCGGTTTTGAGTTATGCATTCAGCGGTGAGAAATGAATCATAAATTGACACATTCAGAAAACTGCAGAACTATATACACATAAATTATACGTCTCTATACTGCGTTACAACATCAATGCATTGCGATGAAAAGTTCGAAATTCCGTGGTGCTGGGAGAGTAATTCTCCACTATTTGCTCTTATTTCAATTGAGCTACAGTACATGTTTTACTCTCTGCATCAAACACACATTTATTTACACCTGGAGGAAGGTGTAATTGGTACTGTAACTTCCCTATTGTTTTGCCCAATACCAAATATCTGTTCTGAATAACAATGTCCGGATGGTTGCATGCTCTAAAACTTCCGTTAATGCACTTAACTTCCCTACGCAGTTGTGACACCGGATGTATGTCTTAGTTATGGATGATATGTTTTCAATAGAGCATAACATGAGTATCCCAACAGTATATCTGATTTCATCTCCATTTTTGCAGAGCTTAACAGAAAAGTGTCTTAATTTCGCTGTGTAAAACATTACGTTTTTCATATCTAGAGCAGAATCTGCATTACATGATTCAGCTGTGTCAGAATTCATACACGACAGACAACACCTGGTAACGTTTCCTAGTTCCATGTGTCTGGTGTTGCCCGTTACACGACAGACAACCTCTGGTAACGTTTCCTAGTTCCATGTGTCTGGTGTTGCCCGTTACACGACAGACAACCTCTGGTAACGTTTCCTAGTTCCATGTGTCTGGTGTTGCCCGTTACACGACAGACAACCTCTGGTAACGTTTCCTAGTTCCATGTGTCTGGTGTTGCCCGTTACACGACAGACAACCTCTGGTAACGTTTCCTAGTTCCATGTGTCTGGTGTTGCCCGTTACACGACAGACAACCTCTGGTAACGTTTCCTAGTTCCATGTGTCTGGTGTTGCCCGTTACACGACAGACAACCTCTGGTAACGTTTCCTAGTTCCATGTGTCTGGTGTTGCCCGTTACACGACAGACAACCTCTGGTAACGTTTCCTAGTTCCATGTGTCTGGTGTTGCCCGTTACACGACAGACAACCTCTGGTAACGTTTCCTAGTTCCATGTGTCTGGTGTTGCCCGTTACACGACAGACAACCTCTGGTAACGTTTCCTAGTTCCATGTGTCTGGTGTTGCCCGTTACACGACAGACAACCTCTGGTAACGTTTCCTAGTTCCATGTGTCTGGTGTTGCCCGTTACACGACAGACAACCTCTGGTAACGTTTCCTAGTTCCATGTGTCTGGTGTTGCCCGTTACACGACAGACAACCTCTGGTAACGTTTCCTAGTTCCATGTGTCTGGTGTTGCCCGTTACACGACAGACAACCTCTGGTAACGTTTCCTAGTTCCATGTGTCTGGTGTTGCCCGTTACACGACAGACAACCTCTGGTAACGTTTCCTAGTTCCATGTGTCTGGTGTTGCCCGTTACACGACAGACAACCTCTGGTAACGTTTCCTAGTTCCATGTGTCTGGTGTTGCCCGTTACACGACCGACAACCTCTGGTAACGTTTCCTAGTTCCATGTGTCTGGTGTTGCCCGTTACACGACAGACAACCTCTGGTAACGTTTCCTAGTTCCATGTGTCTGGTGTTGCCCGTTACACGACAGACAACCTCTGGTAACGTTTCCTAGTTCCATGTGTCTGGTGTTGCCCGTTACACGACAGACAACCTCTGGTAACGTTTCCTAGTTCCATGTGTCTGGTGTTGCCCGTTACACGACAGACAACCTCTGGTAACGTTTCCTAGTTCCATGTGTCTGGTGTTGCCCGTTACACGACAGACAACCTCTGGTAACGTTTCCTAGTTCCATGTGTCTGGTGTTGCCCGTTACACGACAGACAACCTCTGGTAACGTTTCCTAGTTCCATGTGTCTGGTGTTGCCCGTTACACGACAGACAACCTCTGGTAACGTTTCCTAGTTCCATGTGTCTGGTGTTGCCCGTTACACGACAGACAACCTCTGGTAACGTTTCCTAGTTCCATGTGTCTGGTGTTGCCCGTTACACGACAGACAACCTCTGGTAACGTTTCCTAGTTCCATGTGTCTGGTGTTGCCCGTTACACGACAGACAACCTCTGGTAACGTTTCCTAGTTCCATGTGTCTGGTGTTGCCCGTTACACGACAGACAACCTCTGGTAACGTTTCCTAGTTCCATGTGTCTGGTGTTGCCCGTTACACGACAGACAACCTCTGGTAACGTTTCCTAGTTCCATGTGTCTGGTGTTGCCCGTTACACGACAGACAACCTCTGGTAACGTTTCCTAGTTCCATGTGTCTGGTGTTGCCCGTTACACGACAGACAACCTCTGGTAACGTTTCCTAGTTCCATGTGTCTGGTGTTGCCCGTTACACGACAGACAACCTCTGGTAACGTTTCCTAGTTCCATGTGTCTGGTGTTGCCCGTTACACGACAGACAACCTCTGGTAACGTTTCCTAGTTCCATGTGTCTGGTGTTGCCCGTTACACGACAGACAACCTCTGGTAACGTTTCCTAGTTCCATGTGTCTGGTGTTGCCCGTTACACGACAGACAACCTCTGGTAACGTTTCCTAGTTCCATGTGTCTGGTGTTGCCCGTTACACGACAGACAACCTCTGGTAACGTTTCCTAGTTCCATGTGTCTGGTGTTGCCCGTTACACGACAGACAACCTCTGGTAACGTTTCCTAGTTCCATGTGTCTGGTGTTGCCCGTTACACGACAGACAACCTCTGGTAACGTTTCCTAGTTCCATGTGTCTGGTGTTGCCCGTTACACGACAGACAACCTCTGGTAACGTTTCCTAGTTCCATGTGTCTGGTGTTGCCCGTTACACGACAGACAACCTCTGGTAACGTTTCCTAGTTCCATGTGTCTGGTGTTGCCCGTTACACGACAGACAACCTCTGGTAACGTTTCCTAGTTCCATGTGTCTGGTGTTGCCCGTTACACGACAGACAACCTCTGGTAACGTTTCCTAGTTCCATGTGTCTGGTGTTGCCCGTTACACGACAGACAACCTCTGGTAACGTTTCCTAGTTCCATGTGTCTGGTGTTGCCCGTTACACGACAGACAACCTCTGGTAACGTTTCCTAGTTCCATGTGTCTGGTGTTGCCCGTTACACGACAGACAACCTCTGGTAACGTTTCCTAGTTCCATGTGTCTGGTGTTGCCCGTTACACGACAGACAACCTCTGGTAACGTTTCCTAGTTCCATGTGTCTGGTGTTGCCCGTTACACGACAGACAACCTCTGGTAACGTTTCCTAGTTCCATGTGTCTGGTGTTGCCCGTTACACGACAGACAACCTCTGGTAACGTTTCCTAGTTCCATGTGTCTGGTGTTGCCCGTTACACGACAGACAACCTCTGGTAACGTTTCCTAGTTCCATGTGTCTGGTGTTGCCCGTTACACGACAGACAACCTCTGGTAACGTTTCCTAGTTCCATGTGTCTGGTGTTGCCCGTTACACGACAGACAACCTCTGGTAACGTTTCCTAGTTCCATGTGTCTGGTGTTGCCCGTTACACGACAGACAACCTCTGGTAACGTTTCCTAGTTCCATGTGTCTGGTGTTGCCCGTTACACGACAGACAACCTCTGGTAACGTTTCCTAGTTCCATGTGTCTGGTGTTGCCCGTTACACGACAGACAACCTCTGGTAACGTTTCCTAGTTCCATGTGTCTGGTGTTGCCCGTTACACGACAGACAACCTCTGGTAACGTTTCCTAGTTCCATGTGTCTGGTGTTGCCCGTTACACGACAGACAACCTCTGGTAACGTTTCCTAGTTCCATGTGTCTGGTGTTGCCCGTTACACGACAGACAACCTCTGGTAACGTTTCCTAGTTCCATGTGTCTGGTGTTGCCCGTTACACGACAGACAACCTCTGGTAACGTTTCCTAGTTCCATGTGTCTGGTGTTGCCCGTTACACGACAGACAACCTCTGGTAACGTTTCCTAGTTCCATGTGTCTGGTGTTGCCCGTTACACGACAGACAACCTCTGGTAACGTTTCCTAGTTCCATGTGTCTGGTGTTGCCCGTTACACGACAGACAACCTCTGGTAACGTTTCCTAGTTCCATGTGTCTGGTGTTGCCCGTTACACGACAGACAACCTCTGGTAACGTTTCCTAGTTCCATGTGTCTGGTGTTGCCCGTTACACGACAGACAACCTCTGGTAACGTTTCCTAGTTCCATGTGTCTGGTGTTGCCCGTTACACGACAGACAACCTCTGGTAACGTTTCCTAGTTCCATGTGTCTGGTGTTGCCCGTTACACGACAGACAACCTCTGGTAACGTTTCCTAGTTCCATGTGTCTGGTGTTGCCCGTTACACGACAGACAACCTCTGGTAACGTTTCCTAGTTCCATGTGTCTGGTGTTGCCCGTTACACGACAGACAACCTCTGGTAACGTTTCCTAGTTCCATGTGTCTGGTGTTGCCCGTTACACGACTGACAACCTCTGGTAACGTTTCCTAGTTCCATGTGTCTGGTGTTGCCCGTTACACGACAGACAACCTCTGGTAACGTTTTCTAGTTCCATGTGTCTGGTGTTGCCCGTTACACGACCGACAACCTCTGGTAACGTTTCCTTGTTCCGTGTGTCTGGTGTTGCCCGTTACACTACCGACAACCTCTGGTAACGTTTACTAGTTCCGTGTGTCTGGTGTTGCCCGTTACACTGACGACAACCTCTGGTAACGTTTCCTAGGTCCGTGTGTCTGGTGTTGCCCGTTACACTACTGATAACCTCTGGTAACGTTTTCTAGTTCCATGTGTCTGGTGTTGCCCGTTTGACATTGAGTTTAGTTAGGTTTTGTTTTTACTTCTAAATTGTTAATAGAACGATAATTCATATAAAATAAAACCAAATATACTACTTAGACCACGGTAGTACATGTTACATTCTTCAAATGACCGATAACACCGCATTAATATTATGTTAGACCAACAGCTGTAATTAAGGTACAGTTAGGACATTTCAATATGGTACAGTTGTATGCCATGTTAGATATGTTTCTTTTTTATACAGCACTCTCTAGTTTGAAGTATATCATCATTATTTATTTCAGCTTCATTTATTAAATTAGCAAAATGTCAATAATATTCGGTCAATAAGCATAATGAACATACATATACCATCGTTGTGTTTTTTGTATTAGCCGAATGGCTTTCCTTTATCTTTTATCTGAAAGTACGCAAACAGTCAGGGCTAACATTGGCATACGCTCACCTTCTGACAGTAACTGATGTACTATTTCCAACACTTATTATCCCCCGCTTTCACCGAAACAGGGGATATTGATATGGGTCTGTCTGTCTGTCTGTCTGTCCGTCTGTCCGTCTGTCTGTCTGTCTGTCTGACTGTCCGTCTGTCTGTTGGTATTAACCGCATCGGATTCGTTGCCATAGCTACCACACGGAGGGTTCTGATTGGTCGAAATTTAGATATTGTTAGATTTTGATGAAATTTTGTGTATATATGGATATTAGGCCTAGGGGACTGCGAATAAAACCGCATTGGTTTCGTTACCATAGCAACCACACGGAGGCTTCTGATTGGTCGAAATTAAGATATTGTTAGATTTTGATGAAAATTTGTTTATATGGATATTAGGGGACTGCGAATAAAACCGCTTTAGTTTCGTTACCATAGCAACCACACGGAGGCTTCTGATTGGTCGAAATTTAGATATTGTTTGATTTTGAAGAAAATTGGTATATAGGGATATTAGGGGACTGCGAATTTAACCTTCTACTTCTAAATGGTACTGACCAACTTCAACAATTTGAAGATAAAATGTCAGACGAGGATGAAACATGGAAAGAGATTGTTTTTAAAAGATACGAGATGGTCTAATTTGCTTTTGAAAAGTGACGGTTGAGGGCTGATTTGAATAATTCTGTTATGGGGCTCGAAATAATGTCAGGTGGGAATTTGTTCCACTCGGGTATAGTTCGAGGGAAGAATGATGCCGTTCTGGTCTGGGGTTTTGAGTGGGGAATTTGATACGAAAACTGGTGGTTTGTTCGGGACTTTCTAACTATAAAGATTAATCTGTCTGATTTTACGATAGCGACTTTCTGGTTTACAATGTTATGAAGCATGGTCAGACGAGCATCTCTACGTCTATCTGCTAGAGGGCGCAGCTTTAGGTGGTCCAACATTTCTGACACACTGGAGGTACGATGGTTGTACCTGTGTTTATTGAGCACATAGCGCTGTCCTTCGCTGGACCATTTCCAACTTGACAATATTTGTTTGGGTGTGAGGGTCCCATACTGTACAGGGATTTGTATGCCAGTACTTTGGCTGATGTTCAGCCAATTTTAAGATTTCGTCTTAAAAAGCCTAGCGTAGAATTTGCTTTTGGGCAAATAGTGTTTATATGTGAATCCCGTTTAAGGTCAGATGATAGTGTTACGCCCAGATACTAGGCCTGACTAAGATGTTCCAGTGTGTCCATGTTAAGTATAATTATGGACTATTGGAGTTTTGTTTTTAGTCACCGACAACACATTGCATTTGTTTGGGTGGAAGATCATTTTCCATTATTTTCCCAGAACGCTAGTTTGTCAAGATCTTTTTGAAGTGTTTCAGCATCACTGTTTGACTTGATAACTAGATATGCAATAGTGTCGTCTGCAAATAAACGGATTATAGCATTTAGACCCACAGGGATATCGTTTATAAAGTAAAGAAATAAACTGGGTCCCAAAACTGACCCCTTGGGTACCCCGGAATGGACATCGACAAACTCAGACTTCTCCCCTTCAACTACTACTGTCTGAGTTCTACCGGTCAGGAAACTCTCGATCCAGTTTGCGACATTTACACGTAAACCATAATGTTTTAGTTTATGGTTTAGGAGAGAATGACTGACCTTGTCGAAAGCCTTAGCAAAGTCCATTATAAGGATATCTGTTTGGCGTCCCTCATCAAGATTCTTTGAGATGTCATCCACAAATTCAAGAAGTTGGGTTTCGCATGATCGCGATTTGCGAAAACCGTGTTGGAACGGATACAATATGTTATGGGTATCGGCATGGGTCATGATAGTTGGGACCACAATGTGTTCCATAATTTTGCTACAGAATACAGGTCAGAGATATGGGCCTGTAGTTTTCTGGGTGAAATTTTGGACCATTTTTATAAGCAGGTGATACATTTGCAGATTTCCAGTCTGAAGGCACTGTGCCTGTTTCCAGTGACTGATTACATATTAGGGTTAAAATCGGGGCTATTTCTGTTGCAAGCTCTTTTAGTACTCTTGGTTTGTTAGTACACAACCCCCCTACCCCCACCTCCACACCACCAACATTCCCCTCCCAAATACATACACACACACACACACAATCCCCCACCCCCACCAACATTCCCCTCCCAAACACATACACACACCAAAAATCACTCTTACTCCCACCTCCACCCCACCAACATTCCTCTCCCAAATACATACACACACACACAATCCCCCTACCCCACATCCACCCCACCAACACTTCCCTTTCAAACACACACACTATCCCCTTACCTCCACCCCATCAACACACCCCTCCCAAACACATACACACACCCACAATCCCCCTACCCCCACATCTACCCCACCAACACTCCCCTCCCAAACACATACACACACACACAATCCCGCTACCCCACATCCACCCCACCAACATTTCCCTCCCAAACACATACACACACCCACGATCCCTCTTACTCCCAACTCCACCCCACCGACATTCCCCTCCCAAATACATACACACACACACACAATCCCCTACCCCCACCAACATTCCCCTCCCAAACACATACACACACCAAAAATCACTCTTACTCCCACCTCCACCCCACCAACATTCCTCTCCCAAATACATACACACACACACAATCCCCCTACCCTACATCCACCCCACCAACACTCCCCTTTTAAACACATTCACACACACACTNCCCCCCCACCTCCAACCCACCAACATTCTTCTCCTAACTTTTCCATTCAGAGTATTGATTAATTCTCTTTTCCGCAGATCGTGATTATAAAGATTGTTGACCATGCCTTCCTCTGCCCAGAAGAGGACTGTCATCCTCGCCGTCGTCATTGTGGTCTGTACACTACTCGTACTACATCAGAGTCAGAATTATGACTTCCAACAAATAATAGGTTCGGAACAGAAAGTTCTTCACTTTTTGCCCAAGAAGAAAACGTTCTTGACATGGCCAATGGAGGTAAGTACTATTAGTAAAATGATAAAACATCTCTTACTAGAGATAATATAAAACATTTAATATGATTACAGCTGTTTGGTATTTAAGAATCAACAATTAATTTAGAATTTATTATTATATGCATGAACATTTCTCGCAATCACATTGTTCGGATCCTATACAAATGACCAGTCCTCAAAAACTCATGTAGACTGGTTATCCGGTGAATTCATTCACCGGAACATGTCGTAGCGCATGCGCAGTTAGACTGGAACGCGATCTGTCAGATGACATTAGAAGAACGTTTCTCCTCCGTTAGGAAAATAACCAAAACTCTTAGAGGATAAAGATGCTGTTAACGTAAAAAAAAGGGGCCATTGAACAAGAAGTACATGTCCCCCATGCTTATCTTAAGAAAAAGAATCTAGACGATGCCTTCGAAAGCTACAATGCTGAACTGTTGTATTCAAACCAGGCTTAATTTTACCAGAGACGTATAATACGTCTCTGATTTTACACGGATGCTCGCGTACAAACATCAGAACCTGTGGTTTTGTTTTGTTTTATTTTATTGTTGAAGCATATAATAAAACAGTTATGGGCTTTTGTGCTGGTAAAAATGATGTGATATGAACCTCAGTCAATATCACTCTTTCAGGTTCATATCACATCATATTCACCAGCACAAAAGTCCATAATTGTATAATAGACTCGACAATTAATTTGGAATTAAATAGACTCGACAAATGACTCGACAATTAATTTGGAATGTAATAGACTCGACAATTAATTCAAACATTCGCTGTCAGTAAAGCCATTCAGTGGCGGATCCAGAGACCTATCTTGGGGGGTTTCCAAATTTCCTGGGGGGGGTTTCCATGTGGGGAAAAATTGAGGAAAATGGTGAAAATACATNGGAAATTGGTGAAAATACATGATTTTTAAAGAAAATTATCAGACTTGGGGGGGTTCCTGAAGCCCAAAAAAACCCTCTGGATCCGCCACTGACATTTATCACATAATGAGTCTGTTATCCAGTGAATTCACCCGTGTAATATTTTTACATATGTCACTAGTGAATATACCCTGGAGCGTTTTTCATTGGCTGTGCCAGTCAGAAATCGATTGTGACGTCATAATATGGACAATGACGTGACGTCATAAATTGTGAATAGCCCAACAAAATGTCTGTCTGTTTGATTAACCCTCTTTATTTTGGCTTTAAAACCTGTCAAACTGTAAGTTTTCTGAGTTATGTGATACAAAGTATTTTGTGTTATGTAGTTGTTTCATGTTTGTCTGAATGATGGGATGGATTTTCCCGAAAAAGAAAGATTTAGTTGTCCTTACTGTTGGTATGGTTTTGCTCTATATATGTGTTTGATTTGTATTTGAAACTTAGTAGCGTAATGTGTATGTACACATACAAGTTAAGTGAAATGTACAAAAAAGCACTACTCAAAAATCGTTTGGCTAGATGAAGCTTTCACATGTTTTTGGTCTACAAATTAGGATACTTCTGAAAGAACATCTATATAGTCTGAGGGTACATTACAGGATTTTAACCAGATGCCTGTCATGTGTGTCATGTCTGTACAGCCCATCAATGTTGTATAGGCCTCGTAAAAATAAAAACTCCTAAGACTCGTTTCATAAAATCTCATATGAAATGAAAACTCATTTATAATACTAAAAATCGAGAAGGCCTATACAACATTGATGGGCTGCTTAAGTTCATACCGTGATGATAAAATCACAGACATGACACAAATGACAGGTATCTGGTTAAAAACCTGTAATGTACCCTCAGACTATATAGATGTTCTTTCAGAAGTATCCTAATTTGTAGACCAAAAACATGTGAAAGCTTCATTTAGCCAAACGATTTTTGAGTAGTTCTTTTTGCGGTAATTAAGTAGATATTCAGGAGAATATATTTTGTACATTTCACTTAACTTGTATGTGTACATACACATTACGCTACTAAGTTTCAAATACAAATCAAACACATATATAGAGCAAAACCATACCAACAGTAGGGACAACTGAATCTTTCTTTTTCGGGAAAATCCATCCCATCATTCAGACAAACATGAAACAACTACATAACACAAAATATGAAAAAGAGAAGAAAAAAAACATTACTGACACTGATGTGAAAGCATATATCCTCTTTAGCTGGATACGAGGCAAAGGTTTCTTTTTTTCCTTTTTTTTTCAACGAAAGACTGATCTGATTATTTACCAAAATGAATAGATATATTAAATTTAAAGTGTGAGTAAATCTTACAAGATATCTACGGTCGAAGCAAATTTCAAAAACTGCGTTTAAAGATTAACCCGCAATTGAAACAGTAAAGCATACCCTTCGGCCGGCTGGGAGCTGAGGACTATTTGTTAAAAAAGTGTCTTTTGATTGTATACCATGTGAATCTAAACGTAAATATGTCAGGTTTGCGTGAATTTTCAGTTGTATTATCTACGATCAATACGAACTTCCAAAAATGAGCATAACAATGATTGATGTTTGGTGTACTTTTCTCATGTTTGTGTCTTGATAAAGGGATGAGATGTCCGAAAATTGGACGAACCGTAAGCACTGTCGCTATTTCTTCTTTGTTATATAGTAGAAAACTAAAATGTATTGAAAATAAAGTGAAAATAAATACACATTGTCAATAAATAAATGTGTTTTCAAGTTAAAGTCCTGAGGACCTTCCATACAATACAAGTTGTTTAGTTACCTCACGTAGTTACAGACGTATGCCGAGGGTGAGGATGGCAAGCCTATTGTTGACCTTGTCGTCTACACCAAGTCAAGGTCAACAGGTAAATTAACACTTCTTAGCAAGGCGGTTGGGAATATTGATTATAAAAGGTAACATTTTACACTCAATATCGGACTTATCCTCCGTATCACAATTCCATGGCATTAAAACGATTTTTGATAGAAAGAAAATACCTATGTGTAGTTTGTATTGCCGTCTTGTTTTAGAGCCGATTTGCGGTCATAATATAAACACGCAGTACGATCACGTTGTCCTTACTGCACTATACGGCTATATAATCCATTAATGGTTCATTAGTTCAATGCAAACGATTGAGACATTTCCCGATATATAGATGCCTATAAAACTATTGATAACGTCACATACGAACAACTTAAGATCGCAACAGATTATTTATATTTAATTAGTATTTTGAGTAAGTTGCAATAAATCTCACAGTAGACAGACATAATAAACACTGTCATGAACCATATCAAAATAAAACATCTGTCAAAATGCACTTAAACGTCATCGACCATGGTATACTTTACAAACGTCTTGAGTACTGTTATGGAGTGACTGATACCGCACTATGCTGGATACAGTCTTATCTGAGTGAACGACGACAGTGTGTACCATTGGGTGTACCATTGGGTGGTCGGGTGGTGCAATGGATAGCGCACTTGCTTTTCACCAAGGCGACCGGTGTTCGATCAGACGTGAAAAAGTTGGGGGTCACATGCCCGACCACGTAGGTTTTTTACCGGGTACTCCTGTTTCCTCCCACACTAACTTGATTTTTTGCAGTTGATATCGTTTTTGCTATCATTGTTTGATGTTTTCGTCGTGTATTTGTATTTGTTGTCGTTATTTGTTGTCGTTGACGTTGTTATTGCAGTTATTCTCTTTGTAAAGCAAAAACAATAATGCAAAAATGAATTTTGATTTTATAGAACCCCATTCCAGAAACAGCTACCCTCCAGAAATTGAACCTTGAAAAAATATCGGAGTTTTATTTCAGGTAAGTGTCTTTTTGAAAGAATGTTTAATATTTTGTCTATAAACAATGTACAGATATAGATAACAACTATTTCTATATATTATATATATAAAGATATTGACGGCTAACTGACAAATTTACTAACACATGGTTTCGACAAATGGAAATTGGTTAAGACTAAAGACATGTTTACGGTCGTTGTCATGACCTCATTGGGAAATATTTATTTCAGTGTGCAACATGCATGAATGTCGGTTTTTATCAGCCCACCAATATTTTTGAGGAAACGTATTGAGGTATTGGGACCGTCCGTCCGTCCACACTTTAGTTTCAGCAACATTATTTGCTCAAATATTGTTCGATTTTGTTGAAACTTGGTATGCATGCACATCTATCCGAAGACTGAGGCTAAGTTTGAAATTGAGCATACTCCGCACGTGCTTAATAATAAGCATAATGTGCTCTGCTTTGTCAATTTCCAAACTTTAGTAACCGCAAGATAATTTGCTTAAATATCAATTTAAGAAGAAACTTGAAGAAACTTTTTTATTGAAGAAACTTGGTATGCATATATAATGTGCGTTATTCATAAATACAGTCTTAGTTCGAAATTCAGGAAAAATCTATCACAAAGGCAGTACACGGGCGAATATTGCAAGCTCTGTAGTACAATTGTTAGACATACTAGCTTGCCCCGTGGTTTCATTGGCACTACCCCGGTTCTCGGTTTGACGACGTCACATTACTTGAATCTGACCTACATGTAAATGTACACCTTGGGTGTCGTCAGTAATGCAGAGGCCGCTTACCCTTCTGGCAAAACTTGTCTTGTTCTATTTTACTTTTTCATGTAAATCTTGTTAATCTTTCCTTTTGTACTAGTTCTACTGATGCAGATTTTGAAAAAAGGTTTTTGTTCACTCATATTGATTGTTGACCAACAAATATGATTTGTACATGAGATACTTCGTTTTGTCATTAGAAACTTTCCCGTTCGTCATCATAACCTTCAAAAAATTGTTCAAACACCGAACTCCAATTTTTGAAGGTTATGTACATGTATAATATTTGTCATTCAGTGTTATTATATGCATGAACATTTCTCGCAGTCACATTGGTCGGATCCTATACATGTGACCAGTCCTCAAAAACTCACGAGACTGGTTATCCGGTGAATATCGATTACTAAATATAGCCTATATGTAAATTCCCCGGAACCTGTCGTAGCGCATGCGCAGTTAGACCGGAACGCGATCTGTCATATGACAATAGAAGATGGCTTCTGGCGAAAGTTTCTCCATAGTTACATCAGAAAATTACCAAAACTATTCGCAGAGAAAGATGCTGTTAACATAAAAAGGCCATTGAACACGCAGTGCGTGTCCTCCATGCTTATCTTAAGGAAAAAACCTTGACGATGTCTTCGAAAGCTACGATGCCAAACTGTTGTATTCAAGACTGGCTGACTTTTACACGAAGGCTCCTTCTAGTAAAGGTGAACTATACACAGTTTTATTGTTGAAGCATATAATAAAACAGTTACGGGCTTTTGTGCTATAATATAATGCTAAATATGATGTGATAAGAACCTGAACAAATGATATTGACCTCGGCTTCGCCTTGGTCAATATCGCTTTTTCTGGTTCATATCACTTCTTATTATTTTTTCATATTATTCCCGACAACTGATTCACCAGGAGTGCATCACGTGTCCACCGATAAAAACCGATATTGACTTGGAGCGCATGATTTTTGTTTAAGGACTGGGTGTTTCTAAAAATAGAATTATGATGTGTCTCCAAACAATGCACCGTCCCCCTTCCGAAGCTTTTTTTTTTTTTTTTTCCAGATTGCCTACATTAATGTTTTGTAAAATAATAAAACAATTATAGCCTTTAACTTCGGTTAATACCTGGATTTATCGACCCGAGAAAAGATATATTGATCTCGGACTGCGTCCTCGGGCGTTATATCTTTTCTCGGGTCGATAAATCCAGGTATCGACCTCAGCCAAAGGCTATAATTGAATATTGATGGTTAAGGTGAAGGAATAGGTGTCATTTATAAAAAAATAATGTCATATATAATGCATCCATGTAGATGAGTACGACAATCAAGCTGAACTATTTGGGAAAGATATTAAATTATACAATTATGAAAATTTGTAATGGTGTATAAAATGTGATATGAACCTGAAAAAGTTATATTAACCGAGGCAAAGTAGTTTTTTTTATTTCACCGAAGTAGGGATAGAGATGGAATATGAAATAAAGATTCTACTTTGTCACTAAAGTGTAACTATATTTCACCGAAGTAGGGATAGAGATGGAATATGAAATAAAGATTCTACTTTGTCAATAAAATGTTACTTTATTTCACCGAAGTAGGGATAGAGGGGTGCATTACGAGAAACTTATTACACGGGTGACCGGAAGTGGTATCAGAGGGATTTGGAAATTATCACACATGCAAAAATACTGATTTTTCGAGAAGACATAACATAAGATGTTCATAATATACGTTTGAACCAGCCACCACCTACCTGGAGGAATATTTCAAAATGAAGTTTACAATTTGTTTGACTATTTTGCTTAGCGTCTCTTGCATGCATGCTGACGATTGTGTTGATGATATGTAATCTAATGTAGTTATTCATCCAGACATTATCATAAATATAAAACGAACTTGTGTGCCAACTTCAGGTCATTCCACCATGGCCAGACTTCTCTGTAGCCTTAAGTGCTATACTGTTACTGAATGTAGCTGACAAATAACAAATTATCGATTATGCATACAAACCATTTCGTTTAAATTGAGATCAAGCCGTCGTATTAAAGCTCGCATTAATAATCAGCTCCGGAAATCGATCAACTCCTATAGACACGTAGACCTATACAATTCCTACATCAAAAGTGTATTGACCTTTCCTCCTCAGCCGTACTATTCCGCCATGTGGTGACTAACCAAAACATTGTTGACTCATGTTACTTAATCATTTGCAGGTCACATACAGGTTACAAAAGCTAAAAAGGAAGGTTGATACACCTTCATTTTTCAATAATTGTGATTTGGAGAGCTACATGTATATAAACATCATAGAGATTAGATTATATTACATAGTTTATCTGATGAATATCAAAAAGCGAGATAAATACGCGAACTTAAGATATTCTTATTATAAACATGTTTTATATTTCACAGTTAATTGATAAAATATAAACATTATTTAGTATTACCTCAAAATGCCATATTGCATTTGGCTCGCATCTCGAACCTTTGGAAACACCACGTAATGAAAAGGCAGATTGCGACGTGGCTTTATCACTACCATTTAATGATTTTAACGTCATCTGTTTTATACATTAAAACACTAATAACAAAGTTTCTGAGATCACCTTGGTAAATACTTTGAATTAATGCGAGACAACAAATTACGCTTATTCGGGTGGTCGGTTGGTGCAATGGATAACGCATCTGCCTTTTACTAAGGCGGGCGTGGTTCGATCGGCGGACGTGACAAGGTATGAGGTCACCTGCCCGATCGGGTGGATCCCCCCTCAACACGCTAACATCCGGGCCAACAAGAGTGATTAACATAAGTTGAAATAACTTGTTTCATAATTGTTATAAACTAAATAAAGTGTATTTTAAATTACGCTTTATAAAACCCATAATCGGTAAGTCGTGTCTTACCTATAGAAAATGCCATCGAGACGAGTTTGTCCTGTCTTCGGATGTGTCATTTATGCAATACCTATATTTATTTACTGTAACGCGAAGACAAGCTTCAATGCATTACATGATAGGAACCTTGTAAAAACCCTTGCTATAAGATTACATTGTAACTCAGCCAACACGAAAAATTGCCATAACAATATAACAAGTTTTAAATCTCTTTCTTAAACAGTTTCTTAACAATTCTACAATACATTAAAACTGTTAAAAAGGTAAACATGTATATGTCACTAAACATAGCCGCTTTTATTAATCAAGTTGTCGTTTTCTTAGATTTTAAAGTTCGTTCTATGTCAAAATTTCGACCATTTACTTGCTTCAATAACATCTTCTGTGTTGAAAAGTACTTAAGAATGTAATGATAACTCATCTTCTGTTTCACAGGTAAAAAACATAAATTGGTGGACATGATATAAAGTTGAAATATTTTCTACAATGAAAAATAAATGTTTTGTTTTATTTTGCATTGTTATAATTACAGCTATGTGAACACCCTTCAAGTGTTTTGTCCTGTGAAGACGGTTTATGGAGGAGTTAAGTTGGGTTGGTACACATGTAGTGTGGTCAGGGGAAACAACTCTAAATCGTGTGTGGCATATATGATAACGTAAGTATGAATATATCCACCGGTGAATATCATAAACAATAACGTGATATTTCAAATTGTATATCTCATATAATTTATCGCTTTTCCTCCTCCGTATTTTTATCATATATAATATATCACTTTTCCTCCTCCTCCTCCTCCTCCTCCTCCTCCTCCGTATGCGATGCGGGCATTACATGACCACATTTACTTTATGATACAGACTATTCATTATAGAAAGATTAATACACAGAATGTAATTGATTTCAAATTTGTGTGAGGGTTTACACCATCGACGATACGTTTATATATAAAGCCAAGGACTATCATAAATACACGCATTATTGACTATACGCAAATATACTTTTTTTTGTGTGGATCAAATACGAGAAATGATATACCTTGTAATTACCAGGACACATTTGTGACCAGGTTATGGAGTTATACTGGGATCAGATTGCCCGCCTATCCATCCACCTGTCCGTCTGTGACTCAATATTGTGCAAGCAGATGGTGTGTTTCCCGCCCGGGGGGAGGGGGGATGTGTCACGGCCAAATATGGGAAATTTGAGACAAATCTTTCAATCCTTTCCGTACGATTGGAGGAGTTTAAACCACATTTACTTTAGAGCACCTATGGGCCAGATGGACTCAGTTTTGTATAAACAGATAGTGTGGCCGTTTCAGGGACTGACGGATGCGCCCATAAATCGGAGATAAGGAAAAGTCTTTAAAATACTTTCTCTTCAGTTAGGATTAATTGATTGTGCAAAGGGGAGTCAATTTGGTGTTTTAATAGCAATACTAGTCTCCAGCCCATGCGCAATGCGTCATAGGGAAACCGGGTATTGAACACACTTGAGATCCCCATTCTATTACCAGATATTCACACATGGGACATTGTGAGACAAATACAAATGAACATCCGTGCTGCCAGGATTGTCCCTTCCGTTGGTCTGTCCCTATACAAGAAGACATAGCATAGCGCTCATAACGTGGAAAGAGATTTGGTTCCCCAATGCTTGACATGAAGAAATGAATATGTCACTAAGATTAGCCCAGTGTTAAGCCCTGCCCAGGAAGGTTGCTGGACATAAACACAATTATGTTGTCAGGGGATTCTAACATAGGGAAGGTTGTTCCCCCACCCTTATACATATATACAAAAGGATCATTTGGCCTCTGGGGACAAAATTAGGTCTTTACCCGAAAAAAATTGTAGCGTAACAATAACATCAGAATTGTAACGATCACAATGGTATATTTTCGTATTTTCATTTCATCATATTTTATTGACAAGATGTCATAGTCAATTGTATAGAATAACAGGCAAAGCCTATATAAATTCTCTCCGTCAAATGACCAAAGTGGAATGAACAATGAGACATAATATTTTAGACATGTTGGAAATGAAAACATTTACACAAAATAATTTATATTAACACAAGGCTAAGGGGAAGTAACTCATGAAGGAAACATCTTACACACTTCATACACACTTACACACACATACAAGTACATTTTGTATATGTACAAATACAATTATTTCAGCATATATATGCACTATCATAGACAGATATTGGCAGACTTAAACCAAAAGTCCATGTGCATATATTGCACGGGTCACTGCTACCAACAACTGTTACAATTAAAAATAATAAAATAATTTAATACATATAAAGTGTAATTATTTACAATGTCAAGATAAGTACATGTAATAGTCAGTAGTCATGCTCAACTTGAATCTCTTGGATGGAATATAGAAACAGTATATTTTTGTGGTTTAACATGTACATCGTGGCTTGAGTATTGTAACGATCACAATGATATACTTACGTATCTATGACTATACAAATCGAACGATTCCACAAGGTATCATGAGCAAACGGTATCGTTCTTATGTGGATTACAGTGATGTGTTGTAATAGGTAAACACTAGAAAAATGATATAAACGAATGCATTTACCATCAAACAATGCTGTCTATGTGAACTTGACTTAAGCATAAAAAATACCACAGAAGTAATGTCGCTTGAAATATGGTCTCACTCTTCACATTTTAATACAGATCCAGCGACAACAGCGTCAATAACGCCTTTTTTGAAGAGCTGAAGCAAGACTACCAATGCGAGAAAAACGTATTGTTAAAAAGGTTGTTAAAACATCAAAATTTGAAAACGTATGTCTTTTAGTGTATGCCTGTCTTGTGTATGTTTAATTTGTGTATGCCTGTCTTGTGTATGTCTGTCTTGTGTATGCCTGTCTTGTGTATGCATGTCTTGTGTATGCCTGTCTTGTGTATGCCTGTCTTGTGTATGTCTATTTTGTGTATGCCTGTCTTGTGTATGCCTGTCTTGTGTATGCCTGTCTTGTATATGTCTGTCTTGGGTATGTCTGTCTTGTGTATGTCTGTCTTGTGTATGTGTGTCTTGTGTATGTCTATTTTGTGTATGCCTGTCTTGGGTATGCCTGTCTTGGGTCTGTCTGTCTTGGGTATGCCTGTCTTGTGTATGCATGTCTTGTGTATGCCTGTCTTGTGTATGTCTGTTTTGTGTATGTCTGTCTTGTGTATGTCTGTCTTGAGTATGCCTGTCTTGTGTATGTCTGTCTTGTGCATGTCTGTCTTGTGTATGTCTATTTTGTGTATGCATGTCTTGTATATGTCTGTCTTGTGTATGCCTGTCTTGGGTATGCCTGTCTTGGGTCTGTCTGTCTTGGGTATGCCTGTCTTGTGTATGTCTGTCTTGTATATGTCTGTCTTGTGTATGTCTGTCTTGTGTATGTGTGTCTTGTGTATGTCTATTTTGTGTATGCCTGTCTTATGTATGCCTGTCTTGTGTATGCCTGTCTTGTATATGTCTGTCTTGTGTATGTCTGTCTTGTGTATGTCTGTCTTGAGTATGCCTGTCTTGTGTATGTCTATTTTGTGTATGCCTGTCTTGGGTATGCCTGTCTTGTGTATGTCTGTCTTGTGTATGTCTGTCTTGTGTATGTCTGTCTTGTGTAAGCCTGTCTTTTGTATGTCTGTCTTGTGTATGTCTATTTTGTGTATGCATGGCTTGTATATGTCTGTCTTGTGTATGCCTGTCTTGGGTATGTCTGTCTTGTGTATGTCTGTCTTGTATATGTCTGTCTTGTGTATGCCTGTCTTTTGTATGTCTGTCTTGTGTATGCCTGTCTTGTGGATGCATGTCTTGTGTAAGCCTGTCTTTTGTATGTCTGTCTTGTGTATGTCTTTTTTGTGTTTGTCTGTCTTGTGTATGTCTGTCTTGTGTCAGCCTGTCTTTTGTATGTCTGTCTTGTGTGTGTCTATTTTGTGTATGCCTGACTTGTGTATGTCTATTTTATGTATGCCTGTCTTGTGTATGTCTGTCCTGTGTATGTCTGTCTTGTGTATGTCTGTCTTGGGTATGTCTGTCTTGTGTATGCCTGTCTTGTGTATGCATGTCTTGTGTATGCTTGTCTTGTGTATGCCTGTCTTGTGTATGCATGTCTTGTGTATGCTTGTCTTGTGTATGCCTGTCTTGTGTATGCATGTCTTGTGTATGTCTGTCTTGGGTATGTCTATTTTGTGTATGCATGGCTTGGATATGTCTGTCTTGTGTATGCCTGTCTTGTGTATGCATGTCTTGTGTATGTCTATTTTGTGTATGCCTGTCTTGTGTATGTCTATTTTGTGTATGTCTGTCTTGTGTATGTCTGTCTTGTGTATGCCTGTCTTGTGTATGTCTGTCTTGTGTATGTCTGTCTTGTGTATGTCTGTCTTGTGTATGTCTGTCTTGTGTATGTCTGTCTTGTGTATGTCTGTCTTGTGTATGCCTGTCTTGTGTATGTCTGTCTTGTGTATGTCTGTCTTGTGTATGTCTGTCTTGTGTATGTCTGTCTTGTGTATGCCTGTCTTGTGTATGTCTGTCTTGTGTATGTCTGTCTTGTGTATGTCTGTCTTGTGTATGTCTGTCTTGTGTATGTCTGTCAAATGTGTATGCCTGTCTTGTGTATGCCTGTCTTGTGTATGTCTGTCTTGTGTATGTCTGTCTTGTGTATGCCTGTCTTGTGTATGCCTGTCTTGTGTATGTCTGTCTTGTGTATGTCTGTCTTGTGTCTGTCTGTCTTGTGTATGTCTGTCTTGTGTATGCCTGTCTTGTGTATGCCTGTCTTGTGTATGTCTGTCTCGTGTATGCCTGTCTTGTATATGTCTATTTTGTGTATGTCTGTCTTGTGTATGCATGTCTTGTGTATGTCTGTCTTGTGTATGTCTGTCTTGGGTATGCCTGTCTTGTGTATGTCTGTCTTGTGTATTTCTGTCTTGTGTATGCATGTCTTGTGTATGTCTATTTTGTGTATCCCTGTCTTGTGCAAGTCTGTATTTTGTATGCATGTCTTGTGTATGCCTGTCTTGTATATGTCTGTCTTGGGTATGTCTATTTTGTGTATGCATGTCTTGTGTATGCATGTCTTGTGTATGTCTATTTAGTGTATCCCTGTCTTGAGCAAGTCTGTATTTTGTATGTATGTCGTTTGTATGCATGTCTTGTGTATGTCTGTCTTGTGTATCCCTGTCTTGTGTATGCATGTCTTGTGTATGTCTATTTTGTGTATGCATGGCTTGTATATGTCTGTCTTGTATATGTCTGTCTTGGGTATGCCTGTCTTGTGTATGTCTGTCTCGTGTATGTCTGTCTTGTGTATGTCTATTTTGTGTATGCATGGCTTGTATATGTCTGTCTTGTATATGTCTGCCTTGGGTATGCCTGTCTTGTGTATGTCTGTCTCGTGTATGTCTGTCTTGTGTATGTCTATTTTGTGTATGCATGTCTTGTGTATGCATGTCTTGTGTATGTCTATTTTGTGTATGCATGGCTTGTATATGCCTGTCTTGTATATGTCTGTCTTGTATATGTCTGTCTTGGGTATTGTATGTCTGTCTTGTGTATGTCTGTCTTGTGTATGTCTATTTTGTGTATCCCTGTCTTGTGTATGTCTATTTCGTGTATGCATGTCTTGTGTATGTCTGTCTTGTGTATGTCTGTCTTGTGTATGTCTATTTTGTGTATGCATGTCTTGTGTATATCTATTTTGTGTATGTCTGTATTGTTTATGTCTGTCTTGGGTATGCCTGTCTTGTGTATGTCTGTCTCGTGTTTGCCTGTCTTGTGTATGTCTATTTTGTGTATGCATGTCTTGTATATGCCTGTCTTGTATATGTCTGTCTTGTATATGTCTGTCTTGGGTATGCCTGTCTTGTGTATGCCTGTCTTGTGTATGTCTGTCTTGTGTATGTCTGTCTTGGGTATGCCTGTCTTGTGTATGACTGTCTCGTGTATGCCTGTCTTGTATATGTCTGTCTCGTGTATGTCTGTCTTGGGTATGCCTGTCTTGTGTATGTCTGTCTCGTGTATGCCTGTCTTGTGTATGTCTATTTTGTGTATGCATGTCTTGTGTATGCATGTCTTGTGTATGTCTATTTTGTGTATCCCTGTCTTGAGCAAGTCTGTCTTGTGTATGGCGGTCTTGTGTATGTCTGTCTTGTGTATGCCTGTCTTATGTATGTCTATTTTGTGTATGCCTGTCTTGTGTATGCATCATTGATGTGTGTATGTATCAGTGTTGTGTAAACATATCTTACGTATCACTGTTAAGTAGGTTAAGTATCCATCACCGTATCAGTGTTATATATACATGCTTTAGATATCAGTATTATATATACATGTTTTAGGTATCAGTGTTATATACATGTCTTAGATATCAGTGTTATGTATACATGCTGTAGGTATCAGTGTTATATACATGTCTTAGGTATCAATGTTATATATACATTTCTTAGGTATCGGTGTTATATATGTCTTATATATCAGTGTTATATAAACATTTCTTAGGTATCAGTGTAATATATACATTTCTTAGGTATCAGTGTTATATATACATTTCTTAGGTATCAGTGTTATATATATATTTTTTAGGTATCAGTGTTATATACATTTCTACGTTTCAGTGTGATATACATTTCTACGTATCAGTGTTATATATACATTTCTTGGGTATCAGTGTGATATATATTTCTACGTATCAGTGTTATATATACATTTCCTAGGTATCAATGTATTATACATTTCTACGTATCAGTGTTATATACAATTCTAGGTATCAGTGTTATATATACATCTTATGTATCAGTGTTATATACATTTCTACGTTTCAGTGTTATATATACATTTCTACATATCAGTGTTATATACATTTCTTAGGAATCAGTGTTATATATACATTTCTTAGGTATCAGTGTTATTTATACATTTCTTAGGTATCAGTGTTATATATACATTTCTTAGGTATCAGTGTTATATACATTTCTACGTATCAGTGTTATATACATTTCTAGGTATCAGTGTTATATACATTTCTACGTTTCAGTGTTATATATACATTTCTACGTATCAGTTTTATATATACATCTTAGGTATCAGTGTTATATACATTTCTACGTATCAGTGTTATATATACATTTCTACGTATAAGTGTTATATATACATTTCTACATATCAGTGTTATATACATTTCTTAGGAATCAGTGTTATATACATTTCTACGTATCAGTGTTATATATACATTTCTACGTATCAGTTTTATATATACATCTTAGGTATCAGTGTTATATATATTTCTACGTATCAGTGTTATATATACATTTCCTAGGTATCAATGTATTATACATTTCTACGTATCAGTGTTATATACATTTCTAGGTATCAGTGTTATATATACATTTCTTAGGTATCAGTGTTAAATACATTTCTTAGGTAGTATTTTGTATTACTGATCACCGCAGCCATGTAAGATTGTCTGGTTCCATTGTCAAGCTATGACTTAGTGGTTTGTCTTACTTAGCCTTAGCTGGACATAGCTTGGCAATGGGACCATTCGGTTTTTAAACGTTCCGACACATTTGATAGATACAAGTTTTCGTGTATCTAGTAAATTTTAAGACAAATCTCTTCAAAGGATTAAGTCAATTATACATTGAGTTAATGAAATCATTAAATAGCTTAGGAGTGAATGGTTATGATATGGCCAATATGTTGTTATATGAACATGTGTTAGGAGAATATTTTTGAATGAGTTAGGTTGATACTGTTATAATAGCTGAAACATGATATTTGCAGTGCTGTGGTAGCAGCACAAAACTCTCCTGTGACCGAAGACACTTCTATAGTTTCAACGCTGAAGTCCAAGGTTAGTTGTGTAACCATGTGTAATTCACTTAATGTATAAAAAAATGCATTGATGATAACTATTACGGTTATGGTTAATTAAAGAATATTTGTTGGACAAGTTTACAAATGCTCATATTAGTCACAGGATAGACAGACAGACAGACAGACGGACAGACATTCTTTATTTCCTCTTTTACAAGAGATCAAAGTCAATCAATACATACATATATGTTTACATTTCAAATTACATAAAGATAGCGTTCATCAATAGAAAAAGGAAGATAGTTACAATAACGTGTCAATCTCACACACTATTCTTTCTAGATAAATTGACATATTGATCATCATATTTTCCCACTCGTAGTCTTCTAGTAGTATATTCACACGATCTCCTAATAAGAAACTGCATTGGTTTTCTTCCTCTATATTTCTAAATGAAATATAGGAGGGAACTTCTAAGGCATTCACCACACCATCCATCATTAAGTCACGCGTTTCAAACAATTTCGGACACTCAAGCAGAAAATGAAAAACAATATCGGCAGTAGATTTACCACAAAGTTTACATAATACAATATCGCGTTCAAATATAAATGAATATTTCATTCGCTCTATTAACTGCCACATGCATTTATGCGATTATTGCTTGGTACTTAGTTCTAATATGGGGTTGATTCCCTGAAAACTGTGAATGGCAGAATGACGAAGCAATTCCGCTTTTGTAGATAGGACATCTCTCCACTGTACATGATAGAAATCTGTAATAAATCTTTTAATAAAACGTTTCCAGCATAATTTTGCAGGTACAAATATGTTGGTTAAAAAGTCAATTAAAAGTGATTCTATATTAAACTTTTTCATGATGTTGAACCCATCGGGAATAAATCCTATTTGTACAGCGGACAGTTCGCCTAACATGAACTGACATAATTTAATAATAAACAAGGACTTCCATACAAACTTTACATTTCCTAGACACAACTCATTCCAAAATAGCAGTTTTTTAATTTCTACCTCGCTCCAGATGTTAAAAACTCCTAAACATTGTGAAGTTACAGCAGTTGATGACGTTTTCGGTAGTCCAATACAACGCCTTCAAACATATCTATGAGTGAGTTCTAATTCTTCAACAGATTTATTGGCATAAACGTTCCAAAGTTCGCTTCCATATAGCATACATGTATAAACAACAGATTTTACTATATTAAAACTAGTTAAATGATTAAGTCCATTAGCGTGAATGCATATACCAATAAGAGGGATTAAACTTTTCCTTCCTTTCACACAGGACTCGGTAATACCACTGTCTGATTTTAGGTTACATGAAGAGAATATCCCAGCATAAGTCTTCTGTGTAGTACTTGGAATAGCCACTTCTCAAAGAGAACAAGATATTTTACTACGTTGCTCTGATTTCGATCGACGTGAGCGATCGAATATCATAAGAGAACTATTAACAGAGTTATACTTAAAGCGCCACATAGCAGAGTAATAATATACAATGTCCAACTGTTTTTGAAGAAGAGAAAGCGACGCGGATAAAAATAACGTATCATCTGCTAACAATACACAGGGTATGTGTATATCTTTAACTTTTAACCCAAAATTACGATTGTCTAGCTCGACAGCAAGATCATTGATCATTACCAGAAAACACCATGCGGATAACACTCGACCTTGACCTACCCCCTGACCTATTGGGTACGTATTACTACGTTTACCATCAAAAAACACCGATGACGTCACATTAGTAAATGAATCAAATAATAGCCTCCAAAACTTGCCATTGAAACCTAAATTGTATAATTTGTACATAAGATCGTTTAACCACACACTATTAAATGCTTTTTGATTATCAAGAAAGGCAGCGAACACTTTTGATTTTCTTTCTATATGATATGAAATAGATTCCTTTACGGTGAATGCTGCCGTGATACTTCCACAGTGCTCCCTGAAACATTGTCGAAGCTTATGGGGAAACTGTATGACATTACACTGCTTTAAGATTCTAGAGAATAAAACCTTTTCCAGTAACTTTTGCAGGATCGGTGTAAGAGTTATGTCCCTGTAATTATCCATTAGCAACCGATCTCGCTTACCACCTTTAAAAAGAGTAATTACTATACCAAATTTGAAATGTCCAGTGTATGACTCCCTTTCTGTTATGTCATTAAAACATGCAACAATTGAGTTTAGCAAATTACAACTAACCTATCTTATATGTTCTAGAACTAAATCGTCGCGTCCACCGGCTTTTCCACTATTCATATCTCTAAAAGTCTGTTTGACTTCCAAAACTGTAATGGGGTCGTCACAAATACCGTCATTATTGTTAAAACTATTAACGTACATACGGTCGACCATGCGTTCAATGCATTTCTTGAACTCGTCATCTAAGTGTGGTTCATTGAGAGGACTTGATAAATTACGAAAATGTTCATACCACGGCCCTCTCAAAATATCAGAATCACGAGTAACTTCCCATTAACCCGTAATTCATACGAGGAAGCGTTTTTACTTACATTCCTCTTTGTACGTATAGCTTTATAAAATGTTCCGATGTCGAGTTCTACAATTTTTTCAAGTTGTTCAAACTGCTCCCTTTCGTACTGTTCACGAGCGAGTTTTAACTCATTGCGAAATGATCTCTTCGCGGTTTTATAGTTTGTGTAGGTCTCATGACCTTCACCACATGGACGACCTTCATCGATCCATAAAGACCGCATATATCTCATATAAGTATGTAGAGATTTCACATTATTGTAGTTCCAATACGGTTTCAAATAATGTCTGTATCGTTTTGTAGGAAACGATAATTTTGCAGCAACATTCATTATTTTAGCAATCTCAGAGATATCCGCCGGAACTTGTATTTGTTCCAATAGCATATCTAATCGTTGTTTATATGTGTTTATCCGTTACTTTTTCCCAGTTAATAGCCGAATCTAGCAATGGATAATCACGTTTATGACAGTTCATTCGAAATGTAAGATGTATCGGTCGATGGTCAGACATATTTAGAGAATGGTCATCACATATATGACAGGAATCTACAAGGTCGATTTTGGATTTTTCGACAAGTATATGGTCGATCATAGATACGTGATCACCATCACCAGATATGTATGTGTAATTTGGCCCAGGTGACCAGCTTTAGAAGTTAGCAGATATCAAATGATGATCCTGTATAACATTTTCTAGCATAAGTCCCCTCTCATTTGCTACACTATGGTTTTTCACACCATAACTTTTTGACAAGTGAGCATTAAAATCGCCCATTACCACCACAGAACCTAATTCAATATATTTGTCATACAATCTGCTCTGTACCGTCTATGCAATCATCGATTGTTTCTTTCAAGATTGTAGATATATTTGCAAAAGAAATTCGAATAACCGTTATAATTGTGACGGGTTAGCTGTCGTACACGAAAAGTAAGGTTTTACCGATATGTTATCGTCTGTGAACAAAGTAACAGTGTCGTTATGGAGTATCTATCGCTCAGCAGGCTACCAGCGGTGTCGCGATGCTAAGTGGAAAATTTGATTGAAAATATAATCAAACGAAACTTGTATGTCATTGTGTCTTTTTAATCAATGTGATTCAATGTATTTTTAAATGACAATTTTCTCATAAACGACATTATTTTAAAAAAAAATCTTCAATTTTCATGTTCGTTATTACTTTTCCTACAATTACAGATGTTTTCTGGCTGTTCAATTTAGTGAATAAAAAGAGTATAGATAATAAAGTATTTCACTCTAATGTAGACGTGACAAGGGTGGCGCGAAGGTCATTTTGATATATATATATAGTTTTTATATTAGGTATACGTATATGAAATATGTAAGCTTTGATTGCAAATTATGTTTTTATCAACAGGGTGATATTGATTACATGACGATCGACATAGGGGGAGACGAGGTCCAGTTATTGTCTTGGATGTTAACAAAAGATCTACTAAAGAACGTGCGGCAACTGTTGGTAACCTTCCATGGGATCAGTGCTAACAGCAAGGCGTCTGTGTACGTGCAGCACCTTCAGGTCTTACGGGCACTCTACTCAGATGGCTTCAGAACATTCCACTTTGCAAGAAATGTTCAGTGTTTGTTTAAGGGGAACTGGAGAAGAACCGGTTGCTATTCTCTTTACATGGTAAACACTTATTATTTAAATGGCAAGCTTGTATTTTAAAACGGTTTGCATAGTCGTAGATACCTTATTAAATATTTCTTTTGTACGTCATACAATTTAAATACCTTGTTAGTGCAAATGATTTATCATCAGGGCTGTATCAATACTAGTTAACTCCATTAGTATTCCATTTTCTAATTTCAATCGTATGCCTTCATCCTGGATCATAATGTTTAGCATATAATGATTTATTCTTATATCTATGCCAACACTGTCTTGCTACACACAAGTAGTAATAATATTTTGTAATAGAGATATTGTAATCCATTTTAGCAAAGGAATTCAAAATGTGGTCTGTGTTACCGCCACACAACTGATGTTTTCGTATTGCTAAAGATAATTAAAGGAAATAGAATATGTAAATTGCCAATCAGTTATATCACTAAAAGTATTCATGGACTTTGAAAATTGTTTATTTGCTTAAGCTGATTACCTGGTATTACAGCTTCCTTAATATACTTTTATAATCTTTATCATAACAATGCATAAAAAGTTGACTCTAACATGTGATAAAAAAGGATATTTCAGTCAAAACTTAGAATAATCTTTATATGTCACAGTTAGTGGTGACATATTCGTAAACTGTTATACTACATAGCAAGTCTAACATGAATGGATACTGCGCTATAAAGGACAAAAGTTAAAAGTCTAACAATATCAATCAGCTGTTCAAGTTACAATTTAGCGATACAGGCTACACACATATGTTTACACATTTTAAGCATATAACAATTAAGCATGTGGTCAAAGAGGATACAATAAAACTGACATCTTTATTTGTTTTAGATGCGAGAAATGCCGATAATTGGTCCGCTCGAAGTGTACCGACCGGAGATTATCAAAACTCTACCGCTCAAACCTTTGGCTACGTTGTATAATAGGTAAAGTAGTAAATGCCCTTCCTGGTAAATATGTTAAAGATTAAGTTATTGTTCATTTACATAACCAATAGAATACGACACGTTTTATATAGTATAGAATCACATCGCTGAGTGCTAGCTGTGTGCGCCTAAATGGCAGCACCGGTTGTATGTTCCCAAGAGAGTTGAGAATGGCTGGTTGCAAAGGCCTTTTTACCACGGATAATAATTTGTGAACCGCTAGTAGACGTCCTACGACCTAGGTTGTGATAACGCGGTATGTAAGAACCTCGAAGTATGACGACATTATATATTATTGTATACGACACGTTGTATGCAGTAGATGATTTATTGTAGAATTTCAGACCAACTCAATCATGGTAAAATTTAAGCGTCTTTGATTGTTTGTGACAGACATATTCTATTGGATTTGATATGAGACTTAATGAGCAGTTAAAAATGTATAGGAAAAGCTTACTTAAAGTTCGTGCTATAGATTTTGTGGGGGCTAAATGTGTCTTAACTATTTATTTAATGTCTGATTGTTTCACTTATATGTATATGTACCGACTTTGTGGTTCACTTTGACCATGTATGGTAATGCTGTGGTATGTTAGAATCCTTTTTACCTTCTGATGGTGTCCAGTAACCATTTGTCACCTGTGGTGAAATACGAAACCCGGGCGGTGACAGTCTTCCGATTGTATAAACATTGGAGGGAATTTTGAAAAGTTCACCTGACCATAAGGCGTATGGTGTGATAGAAGTGAATACATTGCTATAATAACAATCTCAGTTCAGAACAGCAAAACATGTTCGATTCTTCCTATAGAACTTCACAAAACTTTACAAGATATCCACCTAAACGAGTTTCTTATACTCATTTTCATAAACTTGTATCGCACCCAACAGGTTGAAACATTCCAGCTGAGCAATCACGGCTCCCGAGCCTCGTGCTTGTTGAAATACTAACTAGTTGAATAAATTCTCGCAGGGTAATGTTTCCTGAAATTCAGTCCCTATAGAATTTGCCTCAATAGTGGCTATACATTTGCCGAGAAAACTATTTGTTGATAATTGTAGTAAGAACCATGTTTGACATAGAACTGTTGATGCTATTGAGCAGGCTACTGGTGTCATCACAAGTACACTGTAAGAATGTGGTCCGGATTGGGAAAGTGGACGACGGAGGATGGGACGTCTGTAACGATACGGAGTATAGACCCTCCTCACCATGTATTGTCTACTCTTTTGGAGTGGCTGGAGACTGGTCGTTTGATGACGAAGTGTCCAAGATTTATGGATGTGATGTACATTCTTTCGATCCAAGGTAAACCTCTTTTATAAACTGTCAAGATTGACTTGAATCTCATTTGCAGTACTTCGGCAGACTTAAAGATTGCTTTAAGGTGTAATTTGCAACTTGAAATCCTATTGTTATTTGCAATGTGAGTTCGCTTAACCGATCCATAATTAGTTTAACAAATAATAACGCTTTTTGTGCTTGTGTACATACTTCAAGAAATGTTGTTTGCTACAGTTAATAACTTTTGGGTGATTGGAATGGGTTTTTTTCTTCGATGCAAGCTATGAGGTTCGAAAAAATAGCAAGCGTGATTTCATAAATCTCACATTAAATAGAAACGCCTTCAAGATATTATATAGTTTTACTTAAAGCATGATGTCAAAGCAAGCTAGGCTTTAAATAATTAAGATTACATTACCACAATAAAAAATTGACGATATCGAACAAAGCTAAGGATATGCAGGAACATTAAAAACGAACTTCAGATACTTCGCATCAGATGAAATAAAAATGGTCTTTACGTTTATTTTAAGCGTAAAACAGATGTATATATTATAATGACTTGAAAGCGTAAAAGGCGAACAGCAACTTGCTTGCCTTTTTCGTTGACTTTTGATAATTTTGTTCATTGTTTGGTTTTAAGGCACAATGATATTTATTGTAAACAGGAATATTTACGCGCGAAAATTTCCTTTATTATTCGGATCTAGTGATATATGTAAGTCGTAGTGTAAAAATTAAATACCATTAACGTAGATATGCAATCTGTATGTGCTTTCCATGTTCCGCGTTCGGCGAAATTGAAAAGATGATAAATTATTTCTGAACATAACAATGAAAACTGTGATATATTGATTTTGATAATTGTTGGTCAACATGACGCCGTAACCGGTGGCAAGGCAATAAATACTTTACTCAATTTGTTTGGCTAGATTTAAAACGATCATGGTATACGACCTGAAACAGCTTGTTGCACTAATCGAAATGTAAATATCGGTGTAGTATTCATATCGTGGTCCTGATCAGTACACTTGACGGACTGACGTTACTTTACGAGTACTCGAACATGCACGTTAAATTACGTCCATTAGGAATGATAATGTAAAAGAGATGTCAGGCAAACTGCATATTTTAGACACATACCGAAAACTGCAATAACATGTGTTATATTACAGAAATAATATATTATTACATACATTTCTACGTTTATGATATTCGTTACTAATGTATATAATCAAAAATACATATAACGGTGTTTTACACTGCCTGATAATATATGACAAACTATTATATGTAGTTTTTTTTTTCATTTCCTGTTTAAAGCATTGGAAAGTCAGATCATAAGCGATCAGACAAAATCACATTTCATAATCTGGGACTGTGGGGCAAGCCTGCAGGAAAGCAAGGGAAATGGAGCATGATGAATCTTAAGGAGATTATGGATATGCTTGGTCACACTGGGGTAAGTGTTGTGTATAATGTCCAACTGCTAAGTATACGATCTGTAGTGGATTATACAGTTGTTAGGGTGTACTGGTATGTTTGATATGCATGTTCTGTCTGAATTCAAAATTTTGGGACAACTTTCGAAAATATATTGATATAAAGATTGATGAATGTTATCATTTTAGGACATACTAAGATAATTATCTGGCATAACTTTCAATGCTAAGGGACACACACGGATTAACCCCCACATGCATGTCGGATATGTTCGCAATAATAATAATTTGATGATTACTGTTACTGTAACCGATATTTAAGCAGGAAAACAATGCAGACTAGAGATTATAAATTATGCCATTAAGCAACCAGGTTTTGTTTTTCTCATTTTAGAAAACCATTGATATTATCAAAATGGACATAGAGTCATCCGAGTGGGGAGCTATTCCTGATATGGTAGCCTCTGGAGTGCTGAGGAACGTTAGACAACTGGATTTTGAATTCCATGGTAGCCCTAATCCCGATGAAAGTTTTCGTTCAAAAATGACAGCATTACGTGGAATAAGCGATCAAGGGTTCCGCTTGTTCTGGTCTCATCCTAATATAAAGGGAGGTAATCCAACACCATTCAGCGTAACAGGAAGACAGGTCAGCAGTTGTTATGAAAACTACTATCTGAATACAAATTTTACTAAAAAGTGAAGTATCTATTCAACCTTTAACGTTAATACATTTGTGGATTTGTTACCGTTATTGTTTCAAGTAAAAAGCTTAATTATTTAAAACAAAGTGTACCAGGTGTTTATCATAGTTTATATATTTTGATATATTTGGTTAACTTTGCTTCATTACACAGCGGTACAGAGCCTAGATAATGCATGTTTTATTGGGATAACACAGGAAATACACATGATTATTTCTACTGCGGTCATTTTACATGGTATGATATAAAAAAAAAATCTGAAATTAATGCATTGTCTATAGTTATCACTTGTCAATATTATATTATTGTTGCTTTGATAAATTAGCCCATAATAGTAATAACTTATATATATCATATATATATATATATAATTGATGTTTTATTACCGTGTCATGCATTTTAAAACTCATATACATTAATTCTGATAAATACTGTAATGCATGATCTAAAAATGTCCAGCCATTATATGTATGGAAAAAAATTTCTGTAAATATTTTTGAGGTAAAATTTATACATTCTTCGTGTTGCGTTTGCATAATGTAAAAACTGCGTGTTGGTAGTATCATTAATGTTGTGTGTATGCGTGCACTATCTATTTGTCATAAATGCTAAACATCTACATATATAATCATGTGACTCATTTTCTAAATTTCATTCAGGTTAAGATAAATAATTAATGAAAAAACATCTATTTTTTTGTTAATTTTTAAATAAATTGTACCTGGTTATCAGAATAAAACTGGTATGATTTGCTTTTTAAGACATATAAATTAGTCAACTTTAAATACCCTTCACTGATTTTCTTATCGATTTAAACGTCAACTTAACGGAAATACAAAGCAAACACAATGATTTAATACCACCACAAAACACGGTTTATAAAAGCTCTAACGAAATACGATATTGGCGAGTGTATACGTAATGTCAGTATACTGTTTTCTTGCGGGATGATAAAATAAAAAACAAAACAGATACAATTGTTGACAGAGATCAACTGAAAGTTTACGAGCTTTTACATTTACTTTATATGACCGGATGATTAACTATCAAATAGAAATATTTACGGGAAGTGATAGAAGAAATGACCACAGTAATGACAACAATATTTATGCCAATAGCTGATTATCAATTTTAAAGTGAAACTACCGTTTTAATGTATTTAAAGTATATAGTTTACATTTACTTTATATGACCGGATGATTAACTATCAAATAGAAATATTTACGGGAAGTGATTGAAGAAAAGAACACAGTAATGACAACAATATTTATGCCAATAGCTGATTATCAATTTTAAAGTGAAACTCCCGTTTTAATGTATTTAAAGTATATAGGATAAAAGTGGAACAATTTAATGGTTCAATTTAAGTGAAATCTGATATCTTGCCATAGCTTTGTCTTTGTTTGATTTTTTTTTTAAACCTAGGATATTGTAAACAGATTTTGGGAAATAAGAAAATATTGTAAGAAACAAATGAACATCTTGACCAAAATAAAACATACGATGATTTTATCACTGTATTAAATGTATACAATATTTAGCTTTTCCTTATGATAAGCCATGAGTTTCATATAGCTTTATACATATGTTGTGCCTTCTAAATGTAACACTGTAAATATATAATGTAATTATGTTGGTATTCATCAGTACATGTATTATTGACTTGGTTGGAATGAATTTAACTAATCTAGAAAATATAGCCTAATTGTGACATGTATTCATATGTACCAACGTCGGATAACGGGGCACTACCCTTTTTGCCCAGGTAGCACCAGTTTCTGTATTAATAAATTATCTTGACCAAGATTTGTTTTCAGCTGATGTATAAATATATACATTTTATACGAAGAATTATGTTTCCTATGGAGTTATTGTTTAAATTCTAATGACACGCTTTTGGAAATCAGTAGTATATGATTTAGATAAGTGATTAATATAAACGAGTGGAAGCACAATCCTTTATGTGGATAAGTGTAATTAAAAGTTTATTTGATAGACGTGGTTTCCCACTGGTATTCGAAATTATGATGTCTGAATGGCTAATAAAGTTCCCCCAAAACTTACTCTTTTTTTTTTTTTTTATCTCAAATGCGTGTGTTTCATTAATTCTAACATTCCAATTCAGCGACCTTTGATATTTGTAGTCAGTTTCTATATTAATCATATTTGAGGCAATGCATCAATGAAAGCTATATTTGAATGCGAAAATATATGATTTTTGACTTATGCATGAAACGTCTTACAACACAATCTATATAACAATCTTCACATCTTTTCATGTTTAATCATGTACCCAAAATTTAACATTTACATATGTATGATTATTGAAAACACATTCTGACATCATTTTGTATTTTCCCTTCATATCAGGCATTCCTTTTATCAATGATTTCCCTTGCCTTTATTTTGAATTACGTGTAGGCCTAAAGTGTTGTTCAAACATCATTGATATGACTAGTCTTACAAGTATTTAGTTATATGATTAAGCAGCGATATTTGACAGTAGTCTTGTAGTATTTTGCTGAAATGTAATCGAATTCGTGAGATTAAATACCTTGTTAACCAAACGGATTATTTTTGTAAGGAACCAAAGATGTGGCAATGCCTGTTCTCTATTTTCCGACTAAAATAAAACAAACATAAGCAGCAAGATGCTATTAGAATGATTATAATCTTGGTAGTGTTTGACAGTGTTTTCGCTTGGGGATTTACCTGTTGTTAACTATGATATTCAACTTTTTTTTTATATGTTACTGTTTGTTTTTAATAGTTATGTTCATAGACAAATATAAATAAAATTTTATGTTCGCAAGTGTTCTTACAAACGTGTTTATATTTGTATACTTTGTATTTATTCAACTCGCTTTATAACATTTGCAAGAAACACAGTCGCATAAAGGTTATTTGTGTATAAACATTTTACAAAATATAGAAGCACAGGGTTGCTGACAACGAATAGAAATTGAGCTGTATAAGAGATTATGTTAAAAGATTTTACTATTTGCCCCATATCCTTAAAAAACATCGCGTTTATCGAATGCTGTACTCAAATTTCTTCTAGAATTATAGTTTGTTATTCGTTCAAATAAAGATATTTTTGCAGACAGCTGAAGTTGTATTGTTTGACTCTCAGTAACACATCATTGTGAACAATAGGAACATCTAGATCATCTCCCTTTTTGTCAAAAAGAAAGGTTATTTTTCGAATGTCAAATCAATATTTTGCAAGTTAAGAAATATTTGGAGACGCTTTAGTTATTCTTTGGTCTTATCACATTTACCGATAAAAGGGGTTAAATCGTAATACCCGAGTCCTTAGTTTGACATCTCTAAATGGACAAGGATAAGAACATTCAAATTTATTATATTCATTGATAACGCAATAATTGATTATAACATGTAAAGAAACAACTAATAACCAACACTAGAAATCATTAAATGATAGTGAAATTTATTGAAAACGGACAGTTTGAGCATCAATAACTCATTTTTATGCGGCGTTCGTCGTCCGTCGTCCGTCCGTCAACCTTTTCTTTTGAACGACTTCTTCTGAAGAACTGTAGGACCTAGGGTCATTATATTTGGCCATTAGGTACCTGGGATGGAGTGCTATAAAGTTTCCTCATTAAAATGACCTTGACCTACTTTCAAGGTCACAGCGGTCAAATATGTGAAGAATTTCAAACAGCAATATCCTAAGAACCATTTGAACTAGCGTCATGATACTTGGGTATGTTATGTAGACCAGCAGTGCAATGTTTTTTTTCAATGACAGTTATGAGGTCAAAGGTCAACTTTAAATGCTAGTCGGGGGTCAAATGTCAATTTTTGTTAAAAGCTTTAACAATCTTCTCAAGTTCCATAAGGCCCAGGGTCATCATATTTGGCCAGTAGGTCCCTGGGATGGAGTGCTATAGAGGATCCTCATTAAAATGACCTTGATCTACTTTCAAGGTCACTTGGGTCAAATATGTTTAAAACTTCAAACAACAAAATCCTAAGAATCATTTGGACTAAAAGTCATGATACTTGGGAATGTTATGTAGACCAGCAGTGCGAATATGTTTCTTAATTATAGTTATGAGGTCTCAGGTCAACTGTAAGTTCTAGTTGGGGGTCAAATGTCAACTTTGGTTAAAAGCTTTAGCAATCTTCTTCTCAAATTCCATAAGGCTCAGGGTCATGATATTTGGCCAGTAGGTACCTGGGATGAATTCTATAAAGTTTCCTCATTTAAATTACCTTGACCTATTTTCAAGGTCACAGGGGTCATATATGTTAAAAACTTCAAACAACAATATCCTAAGAACCATTTGGACTAGAGTCATGATACTTGGGTATGTTATGTAGATCAGCTGTGTAAATTGTTTTCTTAATTACAGTTATGAGGTCAAAGGTCAACTTTAAGTTCTAGTTGGGGGTCAACTGTCAACTTTGGTTAAAAGCTTTAGCAATCTTCTTCTCAAATTCCATAAGGCTCAGGGTCATGATATTTGGCCAGTAGGTACCTGGGATGAATTGCTATAAAGTTTCCTCGTTTAAATTACCTTGACCTACTTTCAAGGTCACAGGGGTCATATATGTTAAAAACTTCAAACAACAATATCCTAAGAATCATTTGGACTAGAGTCATGATACTTGGGTATGTTATGTAGATCAGCTGTTTGAATTGTTTTCTTAATTACAGTAATGAGGTCAAAGGTCAACTTTAAGTGCAAGTCGGGAGTCAAAGGTCAATATGGGTTAAAAGCTTTAAAATTAAAATTTCAAGTTTCAAACAGCAATATCTTCAGAACCGTTGAGGAGATGTTAAAATGTCTTGTGTTCTAGTTACCAAATTTGGTCTAAGGTAGCAGTGTACAGTAGAAATGGCCCGACTCTGATAAACAAGGATCATGTCGAGGAAATGTAAACACAGCAGATTTACCCTACACAACACATGTATACAAGTATATATATTTGTAAACTGCAATACATTTACAATACATATATAGTACTGAGAAGTGTATAAACCTCCCTTTTCTATGTATGTCACTTGTGTGAAAACCATGGTTACCACAAAAATGCCAAAAAATGCTATTTTTGACCCAAAATTTGACCCCCGCAAGTAGTAATTTTAAAGTTCTGTCTGAAATTAAAGATTACCTACCTGGTTGCAGAATTATCTGGGTCCCAGTAAAGTTGTAAAACTTGTTTTTTTCCAATTTTGCGTCGTGTGTTGTTGTCAAAATTTTACTTCCTGTAAAGCTAGCTTTTCATGTGTAGGCACCCTTTCGGATTATGGCCAAAATTTTATTCTCGAACCAAATAAATCTTCTCTTTTTTTACAAATGTGAAGCTCACATAGCCCACTTCATCATGCTTATACCTATTTTAGTATAGTTTTATTTTTATAATTGTTTTACATATCATTATACAGGGGTAAGCCATTTAACAAAAATATCACCCATGGCCACAACCCTCTACTGTATACTGCTACCTAAGTTACCTATATGTCAGTTGCATGTAACAAAAGAAACAGGTGAGCGATACAGGCCCTCTGGGCCTCTTGTTACTTAATATACACAGTTAAATGCCTAAGAAAAAATCATTAACTTTTGTAGTTAAAGGTTTTAATGATAGTGTAATGCCATTGAAACATCAATTTTAATGGTAATTAAATAAATATAAATTATATCACAACTGAAATGCAGGAGTAAACGTGTTTAGAATTCAATGACCATGTAACCGAGTTAAATGGTCACCAGAAAAGTTTGATCATATGAAAGTACTTTTATTAATTAAGTAGTTGGATCGAATCAAATCACATGGATTTTTTTATATTTACATTATGTATGCTTGGACCCATTGGTGAAAATGACATTCATTTTTGCATAACACAGGTGGCCTCATCACTGCGTATTTATACACTTTAATGACGTAGCGTAGAGCGTAATTGGAACACGTCCGCCGTGAAACAGCCCTCGGTATAGTTTAGTTATGCTAATATGATTATTATTCAACATGATATGCTTCATTTTATAGCTCAAATGAGGTGTGTAAGGTACATGATAATAATATCCGACTTGTGTAAATTCTACAAATAAAATTTTGAAAATGGATCTATATATTGTTTGTCTTGTTGTCATGCTGTTGCTAGGACCCCCAGTAAAAGTTTTAAATTTTCCCGCGAAAATACACCGTTCTCTCTACTGCGTTGCCCCATGCATGCATAAATAGAAAGAACATGTTGGTATTACTTTTATTTATGCTTGCATCGGAAAATTCAAAGCACTTACAAATGTAAATATAAGGAATGAAATGAATGAAAAATGAAAAAGTTCCAGATTCATGAGGTCATTACAACAGTGGCTTTCTGGACATATTTACCAAGAATCGCTAACGCAATTAATGGAATATGTCCAGAAAGCCAATGTTGTTATGACCTCATGAATGCTAAATAAAATTTCAGTCCTTAAATAAATGTGTGTTCTCAAGATGAGATATAGCTTGCCCGTTAAATCAACTATTTTAAGTTAGAGTTACGGTGTATACATATGAAAGGTTGTTTTTTTTAAATGCACTTTTAATATCACTTTATAAATCAAGATATGATCGAAATATTATCTAATGTTTTCAACCACTATAAAATGACCTGGTCAGTATAGCTACCTCCCCTTAACATAGGTAGCTTTCCGGATCGAGTATGTATAATTATTTGTCTATTTTTCTTTTTGCGTTCAAGCACATATATTTTATATAATTGACATTTCGTAAGTAAATATGTTGTATATAACCGTTGAAAATTTCAAGTTAAAAATATCGTTCGTTTTCATTTCAACAACTTTTATTGCAAAAAATATGCAAAGGGATAGAGCATCAGGCGAAGCCTATATAAGCCTTCTCCTTACAACTTCGGTATGTTACATGTACAGTCATTGAAATCATCAAACAAACATATAAACAATTCATATAGTGTGTCTCCATGTCCCCACCGTACATGGTATGGTTATGATTAAACAAATCTTTTAGTGTTGGTAATGTACTCTGATATACATCGTAGTACAAATGCATTGATTTCTTCATCACATTCATGACATCCATGAAGTAGTGTGTTTATATTCAAATGATCATGGGTTATATTTTGGTTAATCAGCTGATTTCTAAGTGTCAATCGAGAATGGTTGAATAGACGACAGATAACAAAATAATGTTCCGCAGTTTCCTCACAAAGGTTGCATGTGCATATTGGGAGAATCTTTTAAATGGTCAAGAAAAAGGACAGAGTTAAAATTGCTGGCTTCATTTCGAAGTTGACACATAAATATATTTATATTTCGACTTCCATCATTTGCAAACGTTTTTGTTGTAGCAGAGACAGTTTCATTATTTTTGAAGAGTAGAGCTTTAAATTGTGATAGACAGTTTACATTGGATAAATCAAAATTGAGAGCAAATGAGTTGCATTCCTCAAATTTACTTGGAAAATAGTAACTATAATAGCTTACTGTTCTACATATTGGAGTGTTGAAATATCTAGTCGTCCTTAATGGATATCTTTCATTTTCATTGTGATATATAAACGGTTGCACTATATCTTTCAGATGTTGCGGGGCCATGCCATGAAGTATCTTAAATATTAATATTAATTTGTTTTTGTCGTCTATCTGAGAGATATTCCCCGACAAGTTCTTTATATAATTCATGATGAGAGGTACCTCTGCGCAATCCTTTTATGACTTCTAAATGAACAGATTCAAGCAGTTGTTTAGATTGTTCCGTGCAAATGTCCCACAAGACGTCTGCATAATCCAATATAGGCAAAATATATGTTTTATATATCTTTAAAAGAGTTTTTCTTGAGACTCGTTTTTTAAGTGATTTTAATATATTTACCCTTTTAAATGCTTTTTCATATATATTGTTTATATGGTGAATCCATTTACCATCTTCAGATAAAATACTACCTAGATGTTTGTGAACTGTCAATTTTGTTTTTTTTATTTATTTCACTTCAGGATTTATCATCAGCAAACAATTTTATGTCACTTATTACCATATCGGCTATATCATTAATATATAAAAGAAATAAAAAGGGACCTAAAACAGATCCCTGTGGAACTCAGATTTATAAGTTGCGAAAATGCCCTCGGTTAAAACACGCTGTTTTATATCTGACAAGTAATTTTTAAACCAACTTAGCAAGTTTCCTTTATATACCACAAGATTCTAGTTTGTATAATAACCCACATGCCACACTCTATCGAAGGCTTTACTTATGGCACTGAATACAGAGCGGATTTCTTGTCCTTTATCAAGGGAATCCATAATCGTATGATGTATTGAAAGAAGTTGATTCACAGTTGAATCTCCTGGAATAAAACCTGACTGGTTCTTAGTAATGATTTCACGTTCTCGCAAATAGTTATATAGATATTTAAAAAATACTTTTTCTATTATTTTGCTAAAGCAAGAGGTAACTGAAATAGGACGATAATTAGAAACATCATTTTTCTCACTCTTGCCTTCATAAATAGCTTTAATGTTTGCAGCTTTCCAAAACAATGGATTGAGCCAGTTTTCATGGTTTAATTACAAAGTAGGGTAAGAGGAAGAGTGATAGAAGGTGTTAGTAGTTTTATAAATTTTGGGACCTCTCCATCAGGACCAGCGGACTTCTTCCCATGTAGCGTAGACAGTTGATCTTTAATATCCTGTTGGGTGAACTCAATGCTATCAATTATGAAAGGAAAAACAGGAAGGAAAGGGAGAGGATCAAGATCATTAGATGAAGTAAAGATAGAAGAAAAGTAAGTATTATGACATTCTGCCTTATCAAATGGATTTTGAAGGAAAGAGCCATTATCGTTTAAATGAGGGACGCTGGTTTGCTTATTGTCGGTTTTTAACAGAGATTTCGCTACTTTTCATCACTTGTCAGGTGGTAAGCTATTGCTATTAAGGGTGGATTCGAGTTTCAAGAGGTATTGTTTTTTTGTAAGTCTTATTAAATCAATTGTTTCATTTCGAATCAATCTATACCTTTCCCAATGAAAAGGGGAATTCGTGTTAACAGCTTTATTATGGATACGATTTCTTTGCCTTATTTTAAGTCTAATAGTATTTGTAAACCAGGGTTTATCATTTGGTCTTACTGTAACTGATCGATGTGGTACGAATTCCTCGATTTGTTTATTTATAGATTTAACCAGAATATTATTGAAATCGTTAACATCATTGTCCTGGGAAATAGAGATCCAGTCAATATCTCTAATATTACTATTAATCCTATTAATGTCTGCGTTATCATATTCAAAAATGGTTTTCTTATATGCAGTGTGTTTATATACTGAGTATGATAAGTCAAAATTGATAAGACAATGATCACTGCATTCAGGACTAAGGAAAGTTCTACTTTTAATCAGGTTCCTGTTCTTGGTGAGTATAACGTCAATAGATGTAGCGCATGTGGAAGTAATGCTAGGCTCATTTAGTAAACTGGTAAGATTATATTTTGCTAGTAATAGACCTAGATGATATTGTGGCTAAAGGGATAGCATATCTACATTTATATCACCAGTAAGAATAACAGCAGTAACATCATCATCAAAAACTTTATCAAACATATCATCTAACTTTCGCCAGTATTCAACAGAAGATTCAGGTCTGTAGATACAACCCAAAAGTGATGTACGCTTATCAACTGTTAGTTCCAGCCAGATAATTTCTATATCGCTGTGTTCCAAATCAATTCTACGCTTACTAACAACTGTATTTTTCGTATAAATAATAATTCCACCTGCGAATCCTCCTTGTCTATCCTTTCGATAAAAATCACATGAAATACTCTCTAAAACAAAGTCACTATCACGTAATAATTTAATCTTGATTCTAACAAGCATTTTCATTGCCTTAAAAATGTATGTTATCAGCCCGTAATATAAAAAAATTGACGTCGTCATTTGTAACGTCGCTTTTGATTGGCTGATACAGCAGCGCAATCATTTCTAAAAGAAAAGAGTCCATCAATAAAAGTGGATTTCCACAGGGATTGTGTATAGTAGATTAAATTATAGGGATTGACTTGAATATATTTTTCATGTTATGGAGATATAACACACAAAAAACAGAGTGTACTCTCATCATAAACCGCTTAGCGGTTTATTTAGAGTACACTTATATTCAAGTTAACCCTTAATTAATGGGGTAAGATGTGTTCCTGTAAGACATATATTATCATTTTCAGAAGGATCTTACATTAAGATGATAAATTTGAAGATTGCACAGAGGCCAAGGATTTAATTCAATATCATTACACAACAGTAACAGGATTAACAATATAGGATTTCAATGTGCGTTTTTCTCAATAAAAGTTAGACTGTATAGATAGAGTATATCAGAATGTATTTTGAGTGCATTAGATTTGTTACTTCCATGTACGTCATGTACCCATAGTCTAATTACATATTGCACACTCATTAACTGGTATCTAAGTGGTATAACACTATTTGATACACGAAGCACATAGAATATAAGGTATGAAAAAAACTTAACTTAGGGTGGAGACACACTATACTAAACATTACAAAAATAATTATAAACAAGAAGTAGCATAAACAAATCTCTGTTTTTTTGAAAATCTGCGTGAGACAAACTGATGATAATATTAAATTATACTTTTACTTTAGGAATGAAATTTTAACTACAACTGATATGCATGATGCACACCGATGTCGGTCGTCACTGGTAGTCCACTGCATGTTTAATTAGGCAATTTTATTATTAGCGGGTAAGTCTCAGATTATATATAGTGTACGCGAAATCGTTGTATACATGTGACGACATGTGCCTATTTCTTAAAGGTTCAACCTTGTGACATCACAGGTAGTTGTGAAGTCATGTAGACTTGTTTCATAATGTATGTGTATTCACAGATTCATTGTTAAAGATTGCAATTTGAAAGTTGAATACGATAAAAGGGTCATATCCATTTTCAAACAATTGCATTATCTTACTGTTTTTAGAACAAGTAGCATATGGGGATTAAGTACTCGGAACTGAACGTTTATCACAACACAGTGCAATCCTATTACCATGTTCTTAATAAAGGGGGAGGGGTGTCAATACAATAGCGTCAAGCCATCATGGTGAGATCAGTGACGACCAAACCCGATGACTGTGGCATCCGTAACCGTATACTCCTCGCACTTATACACTCAATATAAATCATATTTTACTGGATTTATTTTGGAAAGATAGATAGAATCGGTAGAAATGAAAAGTATGTCTATGTTTTCACATTCTAAATGCATGTTTGAGTAAAAATCGAGCTGTAGGCATTATCAGAATAGGGAAATATTTATGAATCGAAATATAATACACGTGCCATTTACGTGCATACAGGCGCACGAGACACATGATCCGTGACGACCGACCTCAATAACCGCGATACATATGAAGGGCCAGGGGTTGGTCAGATTATCCATAGTGGACTCGTTGTATACAAGCGCACGAGACTACCGTGACGACCGACCTCGATAACCGTTACAAGTTAAGTATCATTCGGCAAAACCTCGGTCAATTTTAGTACCCTACCAGGGTACGGATTCTGCCGAGATGTGGCGAGTGGGTAAGTATACAGAACGGATAGGTGCAAAAGGTATTGATTATTCAAATTCTGTACACATGTATGATATCGAAACGTAGTTAGAATAAAGAAAATATTTCTCAAGATAGTACAAGTGACATGTTCACACACGTGTGAAGCTGTCATATGACACACTTGTCAAGCAGAGGCTCTTGACATATAATATTGCAATGATCTATAATACTTTGTGAGTTGACCACCACATGCTATCAGCAACTTGTGATTTAGACAAAGATATTGATAAAATGTTATCGCCTACTTGTGAGTGCGGGCTGAGAGTTGATATTTCATTGAATATATATAATGGTTTCACAACTTTGACATACAATGTTCAACTTGGTACATGCTTGTATGTAACTTTAGAGAAATACGATAAAATACGTGCATAAAACAAGACACAATCATATACATGGTATGTTACATAAGATAGGATGTACCTCGGATCTGACTATTTTCTTCAAATAATCAATGCAAATTGATTTACATATACTGTATATGGTCTGGATTACATACCATACCATTATAAAAATAAACCAGTTGTACACCGGCTACTTATGTATACACTATACAGGTATAGAAAATGTATACAAATGCAAAGGTTTCCAAGCAATCTCGTACGACATAATTCACTTTTACATGAAGCTCTTTAACAAATTTCATATACTGTTTAGATACCGACACGTAATTTGTATAATACAAAAGACATTTATTTTACTGGGCTACATTTTTCTACTTAGTGCTTGTTCATTTTCATAAATAAACATTTAGAATAAAGTGGGACATTCAAAAAGTACATGTAGTATGATGTGGATTAGAAACCACTATTAATTTCAAATTCGACATATGATCCACATTAACTTTACCATTCTTACTTAAAACAAATACAAATTGAATTTGACCCCAACTACTTGCGTATACAGATATAGGAAAATGTATGAGCAACGGTTTCCAAATTATGTCATACTGCATTACACACTTCTGTACGTAACTCTAGAACAAACATTAATATGTAAATTTTTGGATGCTGTATACAGCATTTATCGCGGTCCTCGCCATGCCTAGGCAAATCACAACCAAACAACAGACTTTCTTTTTTCCGCGGAAGATCTTTAAATGCCGTGTTGATTATTTCATGGTATGATTAATGCTATAAAATGATGAAATACATAGGAAAACGATCAATAAACAAAGAAAACATTTTAAGATTTTACGAAAAGGCAAGATTTTTCACTGAGCATCATGAACTATATCAATCTCAGATTACCACGCTTTTTGGACAGAATACTTTCTTCACAAAAAACAACAACAACACTTTATCTCCTTCCGCAAAAGATCTTTAGTTAATTATTTTATGATATGATCAATGCTATAATATGGTAAAATATATCTGTATAAAACAAAACAATCAAAGAAAATATGTAAAGATCTTTAACAGTGGCGTTTTAATCAGTGAAAGTTCCGAACTATATTTGGTTCAAATTACTACGCCTCGTATTCCAATACTCTTAAGTGTGTGTGTAAGAGTTTTCTCCCCTTGTCCATCATTGCGTAGTGTCATGCTCGCGGCTTGTTGAACGACTGTTTGAAAACTGTCCTTGATAAAGCAGGCTTCGTGTTTTCTTTGTCTCAATGGAAAGTCTCCAAATGAAAGAGAATGTTGACTAATACTAAAATAGCCGTCAGCAGCTATGCCTAACGACTTTATAGATAGCTTCCCAATGCGACAGCAGCTGTGCCTAGCGAGTTTGTAGATAGCTTCCCAATACAGTCTCTAGATAATGGCCCGATTAGTATAATACAAGTGCTTCGTGAATATCATATTGAACATAAAAAATTAAAACCGTATCTACATATTATCCACATTAACCAGAAACTGAATTAATATATAGGTCTTAAACCTTCGTTACAATATCGGGAGAAGGAGAGATACACAAGGGACTTGCATAAGTCCTTGATTACACGCACTGGAAATAATACAATCTCGTTTTAATTTTTGTATCATTACTAGTTGGGTGACACCTGAAGGGGTGTCACAGATGGAATGAAGTGTAGAGGGCAATAACTCTGTTTGAAAACGGGTAAAACAGCTATTCAACATGACATTGAAGAAATTGTTGGAATGTTTTAACAAATTTGACCCCTTTGATATTAGTCTCCAACTCATTAACACAACTTCATATCATGATTATGAAGCCTACCAAGTTTCAAAGGAATCGGTCGAAAAATGTAGGAGGAGATCGCCGGACGAAAATCAAATACTGAAATAAACAAAGGTCAATGACTTTTGCAAAATTGTCAAATCAAAATTCTTTTCAGGGAAACACAACAACAAGTCATGATACATGTAATAAAGCCTAACAAGTTTCAAAGAAATCGATCAAAAATAGAAGGAGGAGATCTCCAGACAAAAAAAAATCAAATACTGAAATAAACATAGGGCAATTATTTTTTGCAATTATATTCAAATCAAAATTCTTTGTAGGAAACACAACTTCATATCATGATTATAATGTATACCTAGTTTCAAAGAGATCGGTCTATAAATGTAGGAGGAGATTGCCGGACAAACAAAACTTTACGCCGGCCGGCCGGTCTGACGATGCCATACCATAATACTCCCGTCAAATTTGACCGGCGTATGCAAATGTGATCAGTGGACAGTTTCTTATGATCATTGCTACAGATCTGTATTACCAGGGTGGAAACAGATGACTGTGATGTTATATACATGACATTTTGAAATCTTGGATGTCATATGTTTACTGTTTATCTATTTAAGAATTCGTGTCTGTTGCTAAACAAAAAATAAGCTGTAGTTTGGATAGGATTTCTGTTGTTCATAATCACTGTGAAGGACTGACACCGGATATAGCTATTACCGAAGCGGGCATGGACGCTAGGCGCAGACAAGCCACGGGATGTTTTACAATAAACAATGATGTATGTGATGCAGATGATTTGTAAACTATTTCATGCGATCCGAAGATATTGGTGAACAAGAGGTTCAATAGACCTGAATCGCTCACCTGGTATTAATCTCACACTTGTAATATTAAACAAGGACTAAAATACAGCTACAGGCAGAATATCAGTGCTTGATTCATAAGAACCTTTTAAAAGATTTAAACATGACCACTGTGACCTTGAATGTCGAACAAGGACATTAGGTTGAACAGATTGTATAGTCTTCCAACCCAGCATGCTTTTGCCAAAATATCATTACCCTGGACCTTTTGGTAATAAAGAACAAGTCATTTAAAGATTTAAACATATATTGACCACTGTGACCTTGGATATGGGCGAAGGTCATTCATTTGAACAAACTTGGTAGCCCTTCATACCAGCATGTTAATGGCCAAATATCGTCACCCTTGGCCTTTTGCTTATTAAGAAGAAGTCATTCATAGGATTTAAACATATTTGATCCTTGTGACCTGGAATATAAGTTTAGGTCACTTATTTGAACAAACTTGATAGCCCTTCATCCCAGCATGTTGCCAAATATCATAACCCTAGGCCTCTTTATTATTAAGAAGAAATTGTATAAAGGTTTCAAACATGTTTGACCCCTGTGACCTTGAATATAAGTCAATGTCACTTATTTGAACAAACTTGGTAGCCTTTCATTCCATAAATTCACTGGCCAACTACCATCACCCTAGGCATCTCGGGTATTTAGAAGAAGTTGTTTAAAGGTTTTAAACATATTTCACCCCTGTGACCTTGAATATAAGTCAAGGTCACTCATTTGAACAAACTTGGTAGTCCTGTATCCCAGCATGTTACTGACCAAATGTCATCAATCTAGGCCTCTTGGTTATTCAGAAGATGTTGTTTAAATATTTTAACATATCTGACCCCTGTGACCTTGAATATAAGGCAAGGTCATTTATTTGACCAAACCTGGTAGCCCTTCATCCCAGCATGTTATTGGCCAAATTTAAGCACCCTAGGCATCTTGGTTATTCAGAAGAAGTTGTTTAAATATTTTGAACATATTTGACGCATGTGACCTTGAATATTTGTCAAGTTCCTTCATTTAAAAAAACTTGGTAGTCCTTAATTCTTTTATGTAAATGGCCAAATATCAATATCCTAGTCATCTTAGTTATTCAGAAGAAGTTGTTTAAATGTTTTGAACATATTTGACCCCTGTGACCTTGCATATTTGTCAAGGTCCTTCATTTTAAAAAACTTGGTAGTCATTCATCCTATCATGTTAATGGCTAAATATCATTATCCTATGCCTCTTAGCTATTCAGAAGAAGTTGTTTAAAGATTGTTTAAGACAATTGACCCGTGACCTTGAATATTTGTCAAGGTCATACATTTGAACAAACTTGGTAGCCTTTCATACCAGCATGTTAATGGCCAAATAGCATAACCCTAGGCCTCTTAGTTATTAAGAAGAAGTTGTATAAAGGTTTCAAACATATTTGACCCCTGTGACCTTGAATATAGGTCAAGGTCACTTATTTGAACAAACTTGGTAGCCCTTCATCCCAGCATGTTATTGGCCAAATTTAAGCACCCTGGGCATCTTGGTGATTCAGAAGAAGTTGTTTAAATGTTTTGAACATATTTGAACCCTGTAACCTTGAATATTTGTCAAGTTTTTTCATTTAAAAAAACTTGGTAGTCCTTAATCCTTTCATGTAAATGGCCAAATATCATTATCCTAGCTATTCAGAAGAAGTTGTTTAAATGTTTTGAACATATTTGACCCCTGTGACCTTGCATATTTGTCAAGGTCATTCATTTGAACAAACTTGGTAGCCCTTCATACCAGCATGTTAATGGCCAAATATCATAACCCTAGGCCTCTTAGTTATTAAGAAGATGTTGTATAAAGGTTTCAAACATATTTGACCCCTGTGACCTTGAATATAAGTCAAGGTCACTTATTTGAACAAACTTGCTAGCCATCATCCATGCATGTTATTGGCCAAATTTAAGCACCCTAGGCATCTTGGTGATTCAGAAGAAGTTGTTTAAATGTTTCGAACATATTTGAACCCTGTGACCTTGAATATTTGTCTTTTAAAAAAACTTAGTTGTCCTTAATCCTTTCATGTAAATGGCCAAATATCATTATCCTAGTCATCTTAGTTATTCAGAAGAAGTTGTTTAAAGATTGTTTAAGACAATTGACCCGTGACCTTGAATATTTGTCAAGGTTATTCATTTGAACAAACTTGATAGCCCTTCATCCCAGCATGTTACGGGCCAAATATCATCACCCTTGGCCTATTGCTTATTAAGTAGAAGTCATTCAAAGGTTTTAAACATATTTGACCCCTGAGACCTTGAATATAAGTCAACGTCATTCATTTGAACAAACTTGATAGCCCTTCATCCCAGCATGTTGCCAAATATCATAACCCTAGGCCTCTTTGTTATTAAGAAGAAGTTGTATAAAGGTTTCAAACATATTTGACCCCTGTGACCTTGAATATAAGTCTAGGTCATTTGTTTGAACAAACTTGATAGCCCTTCATCCCAGCATGTTACGGGCCAAATATCATCACCCTAGGCCTTTTGGTTATTCAGAAGGACTTGTTTAAAGATTTTTAAGACAATTGACCCCTGTAACCTTGAATATTTGTCATGGTCATTCATTTGAACAAACTTGGTAGCCCTTCATACCAGCATGCTTCTGGCCAGCATGCTTCTGGCCAATTATCATCACTCTGGGCATTTTGGTTATTCAGAAGAAGTTTTTTTCAAGTTTTTAACATATTTGACCCCTTTGACTTTGAAAATAGGTGAAGGTCATTCATTTGAACAAACTTGGTAGCTCTTCATTCCAGTTTGCATCTGGCCAAAAATAAAAACTTCACTAAAATTGGTATTTGTGATTTTGTAGTGAACAGTGCAAGGCTGCATATTTTTCATAATATAAAATTTGTATTTGGTTCGAGATTTCAATTTGGTTAGTCTGTAATCTGCTCCAACCAAACCTCCAACACATGCGAAGTTTGCGAAGTTCGCGAAAAAAATTACAGATCTCATTCGACACATGGTTCATGTATTTTTTCTTAATTCAATGATTTATAAATTCAAAACACACATTAACGAAAGCATTAGTGTTTTTAAACATAAAATAAACAACGATTGTAAATAGCACCTTTGGACATGCTACTGGATGGTTAATAGCGACCAGACTGTATGTTAATAGCGCCTGCGACTTTATATTACTGTATGGTTTATTGCATTAAACGTTTTTTATCACACAGTTGGATTATATCGAGTGCAGTTACTGCCAAAACAGCTTTATAGAGTTTAGTAAAATTAATTGAACATTGCAGGCAAGACCACCGGAACTTATGAAGAACGGTTACACAAACGAAGAATTTTCTTCTAGTTCCAGAAGAGATGTCTCCTTTGTAAATGTAGTATTATACCACGGACTTTCCGTGATTATACCAAATGATGAAAACTGCAGCGTGAGGGAACAAAGAATTTATCCACTTTTATGTTCCCTGTTAAGAAAAATATCCAAAATGTTATGAACACAACAGGGACCTGAGAATAAGTTACAGCTAAATTTAGACCTAAACCAAGGTGTTCAGAGTAATTTCATATGTTTTAGGGGTTTAGATCGACTTTCGGTAAATATGCCGTTCATCCCCTAGTCTGGCCGTTAAATTTTCTCGTTCTCCTGCCGCAAAATTGGCAATCTTGCCGACCATTGTTTCATGCAGTAGGAGTACGCTTAGCAAAGGAATACCCGAAACTGGGTTGTAAATTGTTGTGTTTTTCGGGGGCGGGGACTTTGAGGAGGGAGAAGGAATGAAGTGAATCTGGACTGAAACGATCGTCGGCGACCATATAGCTCAATTGGTTGAGCATCCGTCTAGAGTTCGGAAGGTTACACATTTCCTCTTTTAACTTTTACCCATGGAAGGTTTATAGGGTTTGGTGTGTCTTCGGGGACGAAGTCTTTGTTGAAGGACGGAGTAGGTAGCAGAACTGGACTGGGTCCATTGTCGGCGACCAGGTAGCTCAATTGGTTAGAGTGTCGGTCTAGAGTTCGGTTCGGAGAGTTCCGGGTTCCCAGTCTGGCCGTTGCATTTATCATTCTACTGTTACACATCTAATAAACATGAGTGCAAAAAAAGTACATCATATAAAAATAACGAGGAAAACTATAATGAAAATTACTTAAAAGGAGAAAGTTACTTTTGAGATGTTAGAAAGAAAATCATCATCTTTCTAGTTATGCTAACTTTCTGTGAACGGAATTGCTATGTTTTTGATGGTCAAGCGTGTAAAAACTCTGACAGCTTCAAATGGTATACATAATAGCCAAGCCAAACACTTACTATCATATTGTTGTACTATAGGAATTTATTGAAATATCAATTTGAGCCGGACAGATTCGGCCCATGCAACACTTAAAAGTTAAAGTCGTAAAGTTGTCGGGAAAATCTGACGTTGCATGTTTTATGACAATGTAATTAAGCTGATTCCAAGGGGGGCCTAACTTACCCGAATGCCTGTCCAAACTTACCCCATGGGGTGGCGCGTTCGGCCATCCGATCTTCTGACAGGAAAAGTTAGATAGTTCTTCAAAAACGGACGGCTACCCAACTTCCCAGAGCGGACCTAAATAAAAGGGGCCTATTTTGCCAAGGTCTCTCCCTAATTGTTATGTCGGTCTTAAAATCTCATTGAGCTTATGTTCTTATCTCATTCTGAATCAGTAAATATCAGATATCAACAAAAGCAACGCTCTTTTTAGGCTTTGCCTTTTCATACTACGATAGAAAGTTGAAAAGTCACAGCTTACATGCTACACGTACATGCGGATGGTCCTTTATGTTATCAAAGAATATAGTTGTACGCGTACTGTAGCTCATATGTACCCGAAAGGTTGCAAAACCTCTGTAATAACAATTGGAAGCGACTTATTTCCATGTAACAGTTATACAAGAAAATCGCAAGTAATCGACAGTATAATCACTAGTAATCATAGTTAATTTTATTATAACAAGCAAGTAACCATACTGTAGTCGTCAATTAAGAGCCATGGTTGTTCAAACTTCAGACATTAGATTAACAGGAACCCTTTTTTATCATCATCTCTGAATTCAATAAAAAAAATCAGATTTATTATCAGAATTGTTGAAATTAGATCGACTCGGATGTCAACGCTTGTGATTAATGATCGACTATGTAAGACGAAGAAGTGAATATCAATATTTATTACAGTTTATCGGGTTGAAAAGTTGCAAAAATAACTGCTTCATTCGTTTTGACTAATTATACAACAAGGGAAATGATCAAAAATAATCCAATTTATCTCGACTGGACGTGTACAACAATCAAATATCCCCGCGGTTCAGAGTAATAGCGGGGATTATTTGTCTCGTGCGGCACTCGTTTGCTAGTTGGAGTACGAGCGGCGAGTGCTGTCACGTGTCCACGGGACAGGTGAGCACGGGGCCTATAGTATAGGGTCATTTCTAGTCGCTTATTCGGGACGCGCGGTTCACATCAAACTTTGACTACGAGCATGAATATGGAGGGGGAAGCTATCAACCCCGATATTAATGAGGCTATAGCAGAGAAGGTGAAAGATGCGGTTGCCAATACGCAGAACCAAGTCCTTTCCCATTTGGACCGGCTTATATCTAGCAAGCTAGACGCTTTTGAATTAAAAATTTCCAGTAATTCTGAGGCACAGATATCGAAACTACAGCAAAATATCGCGAGTGTGGATTCACATAAATTCAGCAAGAAGAGTTGTGAGGACCAGTATAGGTTCAACACGAAGCTTAAAGCTAAATTCATGGAAGTTGGGCATGCTACGAAGTCAGGTCCAGGGGCAGTGGAGGCCATAGTTTCGGAGGGCGTGGACATGATAGACTATAGGCAAAAGTTGGTCAAGCTGGCCGACACGTCGGAGGCAGGATGGAGGGCTGTCGACGAGTATATCGTTAATCCCATTGCGGAGGATTCTGAGGACGAAAAGAGGATGGACCGGGCCACTAATAGGGCCAACAGGAAAATGAAGGCGGTATCAAAGTCTAAATCAGCGAGGGGAGGTCGCAGATTTAATACCCCTTATCAACGATTCGGCGGACCTACGGCTACTATTACTTCTAATACGACGGACAGCAGCAGGTCCGGGCCGGCATGGAGGGCACAGCGACCGGGTCTATGCTATAGTTGTGGTAAGCCTGGCCACTGGAGGTTGGAGTGTCCCGGGGTGTCCGGAGGGATGGCAGCCACGAACGGCAGTAAGATAAGTAAATTTTGCTATTTTAAGCATGTTCTCCCTGATGGTACGCCTTTGTGTAATTCAGATGAGGCACGAAAGGGCGACGTAAAGCATTCTGATGTTTTAAATGTTAATTTGTCTAGCATGAAAGGTAAGGTCAGCGAGTCGCCGATGGGTAGGTTGAGGCAGAGAGTGGATTTCTGGCGAGAGAAAGGTACATGCGATGCCGTATTATCCATTGTGTCGGACGGGTATAAGATCCCGTTTCGGGTAATCCCGACTGGCGTTTATTTGCACAATAACAAGTCTGCACGAAAAGATCCAGTTTTTGTTGGGTCTGAGATAGGAAAGTTGCTAGGGCTGGGTTTAGTTTCCGAAGTAGTGACACAGCCGTGCATCGTAAACCCACTTACTGTTGCTTACAACAGGGCAGGTAAGCCACGCCTTGTTTTGGATTGTCGGCATATCAATCCTCATTTGCATAAATTCAAGTATAAGTACGAGGATGCCAGGACGGCACGTGATTTGTTCACGGAAGGTGAGTTTTTGTTTACATTCGACCTCAAGTCTGCTTACCATCATGTGGAGATTTTTCCTAGTCATCGGACCTTTTTGGGTTTTAGTTGGGAAGATCTAGGTATAACAAAATATTACATTTTCAACGTGTTGCCTTTCGGCATAGCCACAGCAGGGTACGTATTTACAAAAGTATTACGTGAGGTAGTCAAACACGTGCGCTCAGAAGGGCACAAGCTGAGCATGAATTTGGACGACGGTATCGGTGGTCATGAGAATCAAGGCGGGGCCAACGAGGCCAGCAGGTATGAACAGCGAGTGTTGTTTGGATACGGTTTTTTGATAGCCGATGACAAGTGTCAATGGCAGGCTTCGCAGTGCGTTACGTGGCTGGGGTACACGTGGTCGATGGCAGAAGGCGCGGTTAGGGTGACCGAGGTACGGTTGGAAGGACTACTCGGGCTATTACGTCATACACTGAGCCTTGTTAATCAGCGAGGTCAGATGTGGTTCACTGCACGATACGTGGCTAGTATCATAGGTAAGATGATATCGATGCAAAGTGTAGTTGGCAGTCTGGCCAGTACAGTACGCATGTGTGATGTTGAGAGCAGGTTGGAATGCTCGGGTGTTACTCACACATAGTGCTTTGGCTGAAATAAAGCACTGGTTGTTGAATATGCATGATTTAAATGCCAAGGTTTCCAGGTTGAAGGACACCCGGGTGTGTACAAACTTAGTTTGCACAGACGCGTCTGGCGTTGGGTATGGCGGGTTTGTGACCCAATGCGCATGTTTACATAACGAGGCGTGTGAGTTTGTGAATGACATGCAGGTCATCGAGTCTCTGTGTGACGCATCGGGTACACAGGTACCTGTGGCGGTTCCATTGGAGGAATCGGTAGGATCAGGCGCTGATGGCTTTACCTCCACGGGGGTTAGTACGGTGAGTATTCCGAGTGTAGCGGAATCGGGGGGTATGTCGCATGTAATAGGTGCATGGAGTGATGCCGAAAGGTCATTCAGTTATACATGGAGAGAACTAGAGGCAGCAAAACGGGTGTTATACAGTGTGGCCGACGAGATGAGAGGTAAGAACATCAAACTGGCGATGGACAATAAAAATGCATGCTCTATATTAAATATAGGGAGCAGAAAGGCCGCGCTGCAGGGCATTGCATGCGAGTTGTATTGTTTCTGTTCCTACAATGGGGTAAGTTTGAGTACGCAGTGGATACCTAGGTCAGCTAACGGTACCGCTGATCACCTGAGCAGGTGTATGGATTGTGACGATTGGTGCATTCAATACTGGGTTGTTGTATTGTGTGAGAAAGCATGGGGTGTGCATGAGGTTGACAGGTTCGCCTCGGGATACAACGCTAAACGTAAGCGTTTTAATTCTAGATGGTGGTGTGAAGGCACGGAGGCTATAGATTCTTTTACAGTATCGTGGGAGGGGGGAAATAATTGGTTAGTGCCGCCTCCAAGGTTAGTGTGCGAGACCATTCAAAAAATGAAGGTGGAAAGATCACACGACACTTTGATTGTTCCAGAATGGAAATCGGCACCTTTTTGGCCGATTATATGCATAACTGGGAATACGTTTGTTAGCTTTGTCAGTGATTATCGTGTACTGGGTAGCCAACACGTTACTTCCATGGGTAGAGGAAATAACGGCTGTTTTGGGAAGCCGCTGTTGGCTTTTAACATGCTGGCACTGTGTGTCGATTTCAGAGTATAATTAATACGGAGAGGTTTCCTTTTCTGTCTTTTCAACAGGCGTATGATTGGAGAGGACTCTAAAGGACGCTATTAATGCGTCAGGGGTCACGGAGGGGTCATATCTGTACTGCTGTTCAGAGGGCATGGCAGTTAGGTTGCTGTCCAGCAAGAGCGAAAATACTAACAAAAAATACAGTGGAAGTTTCCGGAGATGGCAGTCGTTTATTACTTCGCATGGTTTTCCTGATTTACCTGCGAGCCCTATACACGTGGCGCTATATTTGAACTATCTGTTGGACATTGGATCGTCATTTTCGGTGGTTTCGGCCGGAGTCTATGCCATTAGATGGATGCATAATCTACATGGACATTGTGTTCCTACCACAAGCACGTTCGTGCAGAACCTTTTGGAGGCTTCTAAGCGTATTGCCAAGAAGCCCGTGTGCAAAAAAGAGCCGGTGACAACGGACAATCTGATAGAATTATGTGACATTTATGCTAAATCTGTAGATTTATTAGTGGTTAGAGATTTAACTATGATGTTGTTGTGATTCGCCGGTTTTTTACGCTTTAGTGAGCTCGGTAATTTACGGGGGTCGGATGTAAAGTTTTTTGATCAGCATTTCACATTGGGGATTAGGAAAAGTAAGACGGACCAATACCATTACGGGAATGAGGTGGTAGTGAGCAAGGGGTTAACGGCAGCATGTCCGTACATGATGTTGAATAGATATGTGGAGTTGTCAAAGATAGATTTACAGTCTGAAGATTTTTTGTTCAGGCAGGTGTACAGGTCGGGGGAGGTTTGTAGTTTGATCCACAAGATGAAACCTATTAGTTATACGTGTGCGCGTGAAACCATTCTGAAAAGGTTGCGGCTCGTTTCCGACGGCAATGTTGGCCTGCACTCGCTTCGCTCGGGTGGGGCCACAGAAGCGGCTAACAGAAACGTTAATGACAGATGTTTTAAGAGGCATGGTCGCTGGAAGAGTGACATGAGCAAGGACGGGTACGTTAAAGACTCTTTAGATAAGAGGCTAGTGGTAACGCAGAAGTTGGGTTTGCAATCATTCGTTTGTGATTTTTATTGCGGTTTGTTTTTGTCGGGCGAGAGGCTATGAGAGTTAGATGTTGTAGAAGCAACAGTAGCTTTAAGTGTCCCTGTTGGACCTTTCTTTGTAATATTCTAGGACGACCTCACGGCGAGCTAGCGGCAAATTGAATATTTGAGTTGTGTCGGTTTTTTCAAGTAGCGGAGTGAAGCGGTTCAGAGTAATAGCGGGGATTATTTTTCTCGTGCGGCACTCGTTTGCTAGTTGGAGCACGAGCGGCGAGTGCTGTCACGTGTCCACGGGACAGGTGAGCACGGGGCCTATAGTATAGGGTCATTTCTAGTCGCTTATTCGGGACGCGCGGTTCACATCAAACTTTGGATGGGGATGTTAGCACAGGGTATATATATAGTTGTTTGCAGTCCAATGTATAGGTTTATAGGTCGCATGTACTAAATGCGGGGAGTTTGTGGGTTTTTATTATTTTTAGGCGTTTTTCATGCTTGTATTTGTGGTTTATAAATATTTTGTTTGGATATAACGTACAGAGTATGACATTGGTTTCCGGGTGTCACCCTTGAGAGATATCCTGCAGGGAAATAATAGTTGTCCCGCCTCTGGACGCAGATTTCCGGGGGTTATCTCCGGTTTTTTCTGAGCGAGCGGGTTGATCTCGATGAAGGGGAATCTCTGAGACATGTACGTTTTTCAATAGGGGGTCTGTATTTTTGGCACTGAAAAGATTGTGATGTTTATGTTATGAATGTCCATTGCTTGGTATATATGTATATGCTGTCGTATTGTTTAATGTTTGATTAAACGCCTACCGCCTACGTCCTCACGGCGAGCTAGCGGCAAATTGAATATTTGAGTTGTGTCGGTTTTTTCAAGTAGCGGAGTGAAGCGAGACCGTGATTTATTTAGCTCTCGCTTCGGTGATCGCTATTTCCGTAATCTATACAGTGCCGTTCGACCATAGTGCTTTGAAACAATAATCTATTTATTTTTTATTTTTCTTGTTAAAACCTTTTTTTTAATGGTACATGTATTGGTAACATGATGGAACTTTTCTAAATATGTGTGGTATTATTTGGTCATACCTACCAAAACAACAATTTTTAGGAAATAACACTTGAAATGTTTATTAAAATTCATTTGATGTGTTTATTCTGTAAATGAAAAAAAAATGCAGTAACAGCACAGGACTTTGTTTCGAGTTTTCCTTTTCCAAAAAATATGACAATTTCTGATAATGACTCATTTACAGTCAACGTTGTAATTGACCCTATAATCTTTGTAATGCTCATAAAGGTAATGCTAGTCGCGCGTGTAGTGATGTCTCCTCAAGCTTGGGATTTCCGTGGCTATTTTTAGACGTAAACAAATTATCAAAGATGAGAGATTTCCACAAACACTTTACAGGCTTCACACACCGAAATCTTAATTTATCTTAACGTAGAAACAAAACATAACGAAAATAAATATTGAAGAAACGAGAACTGTTCCGCGTCGTCAACAAACATGTAAGGCTACAGTAGGCCTACGGGATTTTGCTAGAGATTTTAAACGCTGGGTCATATCTTACATGCATAATTGTGATCAGCAGCAAACATTGATCGTTGCAAAATAGCCATAACCTAGAATATCGTAAAATGGTAGACATTACTGGCACTAATCAAAATTCAATCCAACTCACCGCTACAAATTGAACCGGATAAGCGGCTAGAACATTTCTTCGTATTTAACGCATGCGCAACAAGCTCTTATCTCAATTCCAGCCTAGAGGGCGCTTGATTACGGGGAAATCGGATCATCTGGAAAATTCCACGAAACCCCAGAAATGCACCCCTTTTTCAAAGCCCTCTATGGGTCGTTCTGTCGTTTTCTTCAGAATAACTTGGACTACTTCTGTTTGGAGTTTCAGTTCGTCAGCTTTAAGTGTTAATTATCCAGGGTGAATTATACAGCTACTAATGGTCAAAATGCCGATTTTGGCGTGTTTTACACCAAATATCTCCATAACTAGATTTCCCCTAGATATAACAGATATACAAGGAGGTAGATCGCGCCGAGTTCTACAAACTTGAGAAGTTTCAACAAAAGTTATGGAGCCGTTTTTTCGTACGCAAATCGCTGTTATAAGCAGCAAATTAGCTACATTTAGCCGTGTTAACATTTCGTTCAGAGGAACGATAACAGAGTTATCGCCCCTCTAACACTTCATTCCCTAATCATGATAATAACAAATTGTAATAATGATATCATAATTATTAGTGGGGCGACACCTGAAGGGGTGTCACAGATGGAATGAAGTGTAGAGGGCAATAACTCTGTTTAAACACGGGTAAAACAGCTATTCAACGTGGCATTGAAGAAATTGTTTGAGTGTTTTAACAAATTTGACCCCTTTGACCTTGGAAAAAGGTCAAAGACGTTTCCTTTTGCAAAATTTGTCTGGTATAATGCTGCTGTAAAGGCAATGAAAAAGAAATGGACAAAATTTACCTTCGGACCAGGTGAACTAACAAGAGTAGCGTAGGGCGGAACAATATACGCCCGTCGAATAGAGTTATATATTAACTTGCATTGAAATAAGATTTGCATCACCTTAAGAGTGGCTAGCTAGCTATATATAGCATGTTATAAATCTCACCTTTAACTACAAAGTCAACGTCCGATTTTCTTTAATTTTATAAAACTTTAAGGAAAACAAGTAATCGAAAGATTAGTCTCCAGCTCTTTATATTAACACAACTTGATATCATGATTATGAAGCCTACCAAGTTTCGAAGAAATCGAAAGAAAACTGTAGATCTCCGGACAAAATTCAAGTACTAGAAATAAACAAAGGGCAACAACCTCTGCAAAAATAGTCAAATCAAATTTGTTTTGAAAGAAACACAACTATATATCATGACTATAACAATTTTTAAGTTTCAAAGAAATCGGTCGAAAGATGTAGGAAGAGATCGCCGGATAAAAATCAAATACTGAAATAAACAAAGACAATAACTTTTGCAAAAATTGTCAAATAAAAATTATTTTCAGGGAAACACAATAACATGTCATGATAATAAAACCTAACAAGTTTCAAAGAAATCGATCAAAAATTGTAGGAGATCTCCAGACAAAAAATCAAATACTGAAATAAACAAAGGTCAATAACTATTTGCAAAAATATTCAAATCAAAATTCTTTTAATGGAAACACAACTTCATATTATGATTATAAATTAATGTATACAAAATTTCAAAGAGATCGGTCCATAAATTTAGGAGGAGGCGGTCAATGCCGGTCGGACGATAACTTGACCGGCGTACACAAATGGGATCACATATCAGTGGACAGTTTCTTATGATCATTGCTACATATCTGTATTACCCGGGTGGAAACAGATGACTGTGATGTCATATACATGACATTTTGAAATCTTAGATGTTATGTCACCGTTTATCTATTTGAGAATTAGTGTCTGTTGCTAAAAACAAATATAAGCTGAAGTTTGGATAGGATTTCTGTTGTTCATTATCACTGTGTAGGACTGACACCGGATATAGCTAGTACCGAAGCGGGCATGGACGCTAGGCGCAGACAAGCCACAGGATGTTTTCCGATATTTCTGGTATTTTCTAGTACGTAGAGACAAGTAAAGGAGCACAACAGTTATACAATAAACAATGATTTATGTGATGCAGATGATTTGTAAACTATTTCATGCGATCTGAAGATATTGGTAAGAAATGACTACAAAGCACCGGTACAAAATCATTTAAAAAGAAAGAAGATGAGAAAACTATTAATGACATATACAATGATGAAACGGACGTTACTACGATGTAATTGACTTAAATGGTTCTTTGACTGTGCGAATAGTTGTTGATACATTTTCAAGTGTACTGCAGCTAGTATGTTAACAGTACGGCAAACTATACTAACATAACATTGTTTAGGGCGAGCATTAGTATTAGCTATGTTTTTATGTTGTTATACCATTGAAGTAACATACCAATGATGTTGCTTCGTAACAGTTTTGAATGCCATCGTAAGGGAAGGGGTTAAAAATGTCTAAAGTCTCATGAATGTCGAGTAAATAATGATAAGGAGTACCCATTCTGCATATGCTATAACACAACTTAAGCTGTGACCTTGACAAAAGCGGTGGAGAGTTTGAACTTTAACTGTGACCTTGGCAATAGCAGTGGAGAGTTGGAACTTTAGCTGTGACCTTGGCAACAGCAATTGAGTGTTGGAACTTTAGCTATGACCTTGGCAGTAGCGGTGCAGAGTTGGACCTTAGGCAGAAGGTGACATACTCTTTCCCTGTCACCACCTTATTATACACGGGGAAGGGGTTACAAAAGATATTTTAAGGGTGATGTCGAGAAAATCTGCACTAATACCTAGATTTGCAAAGCTTCCATCATAGTATCACTGTACTGTTTGTTTATCACATGCACAAGATCTCAAAGCATCATATTTCACCAAAAAGGAAATTTTATTCATGAAAACTACAAACCTATTCAATTTTTCAGATTACCTTCCTATGTTGGTAGTTTGAGAGCAGAGTTGGTAAATAAACCTGTCAGGAGAATTCATATTACTCGGTCACTATTAAAGTGAGAAAGAAAACGGATACATCGTTGTGTTCATTGTCTCATTTGCCAGACATTTAAAAGGTTTTAATTAAATTTTGGGAAAAAGAAGGTGATGTTTTAATCTCCGACTTACCTGTTCAACTGTATTGAGTGCTTAGTTGTTTCTTGTAATCTGTGGTGTTTTACAACTTACAACGTACGATAAGGTACATGCATTTTACACTGTATGAGATTTACGGTAATTGGGGAATGTTAGTTTTAAGTTAAGCTTTAAGGATCCCCGTCCCAGCCAGAGCAAAACACTGAAGATTTCAACTGTCGTTTTTCAGTGTTAGAGTCACCTGCCCCTGATTACCAATTCGACAATGTTGTTATCTTTCCTTGAACAAATTTCGTTTGAATAACGTTTCGACTAGAGTTGTGTCCCTTGCATTGAAAATCTTCAATCGCGAAAATGTGGGCAAAAAAAGCTGTCGTGACGATGTATACAACGTTGTGGCAGTGATGGCCGNGGTTCCAAATTTCAAGGGGGGAGGGGGGGGTTTGAGGAACATGGTGAAAATACACGATTCTTAAAGTAAATTCTCAGACTTGGGGGGGTGGGGTCCTGAAGCACAAAAAAAACCTCTGGATCCGCCACTAGAACATACGACTATGTGACGGAACCAAGTGACACTCGTTCACACTTTGAAGAGACGCTGGCTACAAAGCAGGCATGGGGCAATTACATTGGTAATGTAATGTAATTAAATTACACATTACATTGGACAAGTAGCATTATCATTACCGTTACATGAACCATTACATGGTTTTCTTAATGTAATTAATTACCATTACACATTACTTTTATTTAATATTCTCGGTTTATTATTTTTAATCCAAGCCAATACAAATACAAGTTTAATGACATATTTACCTTTAACTGTTATGAACCTGTTGTTTGTGTTTCATACAGGGAATTTACATCACTACATATATACAAAATGTATATATACACTCGCATGGTATGTACATGTACTCAACTCTGGGAAGATGTTCTCACTCAGACACCTTACACTACATATGTAAACATGCATATTGCATTTTATCAGACTGACATCAGATGTTCAAAAGTTCCGACATTTAGACGGCATCTGTCTGGGCGGAATCCATCTTCCCGGCTAAACTGAATAGTCTCACGACTGAAGCTGAAGATGATGTGATAGTCAAATACTTGATAGCAAGTTTTGACAGAACAGGGTATTGGACAGAGTTTGTTTGCCAAAATGACAAAGGGTCATCCTCCATGTCAATACAAAGGTTTTCGAGATATTTCTCTACTTCCTTTGGTGCCAACCCAGATTGGTGTCTTTTCCTTGGGGTTGCTCGCAGAAAACTGAAGAAATCCATCTTGCCTTAAAATAACCTGTTGTGTGTTTGGGAATTTAAAAATGGCTCAAATGTGGTTCAATTTTACAAGTGAAGGTGTAATTCATTGTTAGTAATGTTCACTGTAAGTACACCCTTACAAAGATAGAATGTTCTGAATGGTCTACCCTCTTATGATACATGTACTCACTGTGTGGCAATCTTTTGTTATTAAAATCACAAGTTACCAGGTCTCTGGGAAGGAGGACAATAGCTAAGCTAGGAATAGGGGATTAGGATCAATACTGGTATAACCTCGACTTATTACCTGGGTCCTTACATAATAAATATTTACTTTGGAAACATTCTATTTGATTAAATTGTATAAAGGATGCATGAAACATCAACACTCAACATTAAAGTAATTAAAAGTAATTAAGTGATTGGGCATTACATACATTTTTCAATGTAGTTAAATTACCATTACATGTAATTGAAAAAATCCTCAATTACAAATAACATCGAATAACTTAACAAAATGCAACTAATTGCAATTAATTACCATTACACATTACCATTACCCCATGCCTGCTACTGAGGTCCCTACTAAGCTTACTTGCAATTTTATTGATGAGCCGACACCGACGTCCGATGACCATCCCTCCAGTACTAGTGATTACGAATACCTCAATAACTTTTTAACATGGTCGCAGGGAAGACGAGCGGTTGAACTTGCGATGTTATCTGAATACCTGGACCAAAAAGGTTGTAAGGAATGCGGAACTAGGCTACGGTTGTGCAATACCCTACCGGAGAGACATTTTGACCTGGGAAGTATTTTATACATCACAATAGT
>NW_018408818.1:210676-229162 GCF_002113885.1 Mizuhopecten yessoensis | reverse complement strand
GACTCCTCAGGTAATCAAAACATCAGAATACACCATGGGAACTCCTAAGGTAATCAAAACATCAAAATACACCATAGGAACTCCCAAGGTAATCAAAACATCAGAATACACCATGGGAACTCCTAAGGTAATCAAAACATCAAAATCCACCATCGGAACTCCCAAGGTATTCAAAACATCAGAATACACCATGGGAACTCCTAAGGTAATCAAAACATCAAAATCCACCATCGGAACTCCCAAGGTATTCAAAACATCAGACTTCACCATAGGGACTCCTCAGGTAATCAAAACATCAGAATACACCATAGGGACTCCCAAGGTATTCAAAACATCAGAATACACCATAGGGACTCCTCAGGTAATCAAAACATCAGAATACACCTTAGGAACTGTGATCTCGATTGTGATCTTCCTCAAATATATGTAAAAAATGAATTTGACTCCCCGCTAAGCACAATTATTTTGAATTGTACTGATGTTCAGAAGGCACTTACACAAATAGATGTAACAAAAACTTGTGGCTACGACAACATATCTGGAGTGTGCTGATGAGTTATGAGTAACATTTTCAACCGTTCATTGAACGATGGTATCTTTCCAAGTATTTTTAAAAGGGCTAATGTTATTCCCATTTTTAAATCCGGTAAAGGTAATGAAATCTCTAATTACAGACCAGTATCTTTACTACCAATTATATCTAAAGTCTCGAAAAACTGGTTGACGTACATGTTTCTAATTTTATAAATCCGCTTATCTGTGATGAGCAATATGGTTTTATGCCAAAAAAGGTCTACTGTTTCAAACCTTGCATGTTTCACTGATCAGATTTCCAAAGCCTTTGATAAAAAAGTAGAATTACATGCTGTATATACTGATGTAAGGATTTCTTCCCAATTAACATTCTCTTTGTTAATGATAGGTGTAGTTGGTATAAAACTGTTGCATAATCCTATTATTATTGCTATTCCACACAAAATACGAAAATGTTTCTTACAGCACGATCAGTGTTTGGTCCAACACAGGTTCCAATTGCTAAATGAGACCCAGAAAACTCCATTCATCCCATGTTTTAAAATGATTTGACTGTATGCATATAACACAATAAATACTTTATGATGTACCAAACTTCAATTCATATTACAACACCCTGCTCACTGGAACTTACTCGGTGCACCTCCTCATTTTACACCAATTCCATTTTTTGGGCACTCGCTGAAAATCTTACAAGTACATGTACCTCTTTATCTCAGACACAACATTCTGAACCACTCGGGTTGACAAAACATATTTCTTTCACTTTATATACAAGACCACAGTTTGTGATCCTGACCATACATTCAGTTTTTCAAAAAGGTACATAACTGCTAGACAGTAACATCATATATGCTACAGCACCTTTTGTTTTGTTATACAAATAAGTGTCCCTTTATAGTACCTATATAAAATGCAGGGTTGTATACAAAACAACATACATATGTGTCTTACCTTATATCAAACTTTCTGTCCCCTGTTAACAGGTACGGGTTGTTTATGTATCTCTGTACTATAAAACCTTGTGTCTGTTTGTCTACGAATTCTATCAGCTCTTTTGGATTACTTGATATCATGATTCCCTCTCCTTAAACAGATAGAACAAATAGTACAGAATACAATTATAGCCTTTTCTAAATAGCATACAATGCAACACAGCTACAAAGATTTCAATTGAGGAAACAAACTGGTTTCTTTAATTGTTTCCAGACCGTGAATAAGATTTTTAAACATCTTCTTGATTACCAAGTTAGTAGAGCATCAAAGGAGACAGACTTTTTAATTTCATCAATCGTTTTCTTTATCATAACGTTAACTGACATACCGGTATGTGTATCTTTAGGAAATACATTTACATCTGTTTCTGAATCAGGAAACCAGATGAAAGATTCTCTATTCTTATTACAGAATAATACAGGACCCTATAATATTACATGATACTTTGATTAATGCATGGATGCAATCCTAATAGCATAATGAAGCAACGATGAAGAATACTCCAAATATTTCAAAGTTTTGCTTTGCATTCCAATATGATATCAGTGTCATTATCTGCTAATTAGGACACAATCTGAAGATGAGCTTTAACAAGTACATACAAGTGATACCTTTTGAGCCAGCTGAAGACTTTGCTATCCATATTACAGGTTTTTCTTCCTGCTTTGCCAGCTTTTTAGCTGCTTTCAAAAAGTCTTCCCTTTCATCAGGTTTTGGTGATTTGCATACTAATACAGCCCCTTGTTCACCAGCTTTCTGTAAGTTTCTGGTAATGTCTTTAGGACAAAGTATAAAAGACTCAGGTAACCATTTAGGGGGAGGTTTTGATGTTGATTTGAAGAAATCTTTGAATAATCTACAAAGAAAAAGATATAGAAAAAAAAATAAAACAAATGAATATTTGTATTTGCCTGAAAGAACAATGTATAAATATTAAGATGACAAAAGTTACAGTTGTAAGAAGTAGTTGTATCATCATTTACATCTTTTACAGTGAATCCTGTCTAATCTGACACCCTGTTGAACACATCATCACATGTTTGTCTGATTAAATAGGAAGTCAGAAAAACACTGGTTTTATTTGATGTTTTCATGAGAAATGGAATAACAATATATATATTATGTCAGATTATTTAGGATGTCAAAATGCTCATGAATCAGATTAGACAGGTCTCACTGTATTACAACATGTGACCTTATCAATAAAATATACAGCATTTCTCAACTAAAATAATGAATAACTCCATACAATTACCAGTTTTTTTGCTATATTGCTCTATACTGGGCTAATACATCATGAAATTCCTAACACCAGATGTACGTAATACATGTGTATAGTCAAAGGATGCCTCAAATCTCCTGAACACTTAATTCTAAAATGAGGCTTTTTTGATATCAGTTGAAATGATACATACATTTATATACGTAATTAGGATATTGTTTGCCACAATAATAAGTATGATCTTAAACTTTAGGACTGTGAATAAATACCAGTACCTGACCATAGCAGTCTTCCTACAGAGAATGTCCGACCCTCTGTAGTAATTAACCAGCTGTACCAATCCAGGGTCATGTCCTGAAAAACATATATTTATTACTTATATTAATTAAGCCAAATGTTACTTTAGTCCCTTCCAAACAAGAGAAAACACTGCATTTCCCACATTGTGTTATGGTTGTGCAAATAACAAGATACAGATCTGTTTAAGATCTGTTCTTGAGAAATATCAGTTTGGAAGGTCTGCAATTTTGAATTAACATGATAACAAATTCTCTTTTTACAAAAGGTCATGGGAAATTGAAAAGTGATAACCTGTGTCTTTGACCTTGGAGACAGTTCAATTTACATCACAAAAGGTTCCTAATCATTGGAGACAGTTCAATTTACATCACAAAAGGTTCCTAATCAGACTCTAAAACAGATCTAGACATCTTGTACATAGCTGTCTTGTCTATAGATCAGAACAATGGAGAAATCAGGAAGTCTCTGAAATACACTGAGATTGGCTATTTTTTAAATTAATTATACATAAAAACTGGCATTTAAATTTCAGATACATTGTACAACATTCAGGATGAGATTAAAGTTAAGGGTGATGGAACCAACGTCAGGTGTAGGCTTATGGGTTGATCAGTGGGGCACTTGGCTTTGAGTATGAATACCAAAAGGTATATATATGCAGGGCGATTACAGAAGTGTAATATATTTCAAGAAGGATTTTGTTTGTACCATATTCAGCATCAGATAACATTTACCTAGTCTTCCAAATGGCAGTTTGTTTCTCTCTCCAAACATGAGTTGGAATGATGCTGAGTTGGCTGGTAATTTCCTCCAGTCTTCAGGTGCAGTTTTAAGAAGAAAATTGGACACTGCTTTATACACACTGCTCTTCATATCTCTTTTCACAAAACCATACATTTTGATTCTGAAATATTTAAAAAAAAAAATGCTTTTAATCTGTATGTTTGTAATGCAAGTCTACTCTATACTTTAGAGCAACTTTAAATATTCACATTATTTTCCTTATAGGAGACCAGTATAAATAATCAAGAAATATTTATCCATTATTAGGAAAATGATGAACTCAACTTGATGCCTTGTTTTTAATATTAAAAGCTATTTACATGTATATGGTATTTGATAGGACAAATTGTTATTTTTGCTTTTACAATAATACATAGTGAATTCTATTTATGGTACAGAGCCCAACAACTTTTCTACTGTAAAGAAAACAAGAGGCCCAGAGGGCCTGTATCGCTCACCTGGTTCTTTTGTTACATGAAACTGACATAGAGGTAACTTCAGACCAAATTTGGTAACTAGAACACAAGATATTTTAACATCTCTAAAACGCTACTCAAGATATTGTTGTTTGAAATTTGAAATTATAATTTTAAAGCTTTTAACCAACGTTTACGTTCAACCCCCGGCTAGCACTTCAAGTTGACATTTGACCTCATTACTGTAATTAAGAAAAAGATTCGCACTGCTGGTCTACATAACATACCCAAGTATCATGACTCTAGACTAAATGCTTCTTAGGATATTGTCGTGTTTTTTTTTTTTTTTTTTTTACATTTTTGACTCCTATGACCTTTAAAGTAATTATAAGTCAAGGTCATTTTCATGAGGAAACTTTATAGCACTCCATCCCATGTACCTACTGGCCAAATATTATGACCCTGTGCCTTATGGAACTTGAGAAGAAGATTGTTAAAGCTTTTAACCCATGTTGGCATTTGACCCCGACTAGCACTTAAAGTTGACGTTTGACCTCATTACTGTAATTAAGAAGAAGATTTGCACTGCTGGTCTTCATAACATACCCAAGTATCATGACTCTAGTCCAAATGGTTCTTAGAATATTGTTGTTAGAATTTTTGAACATATTTGACCCCTGTGACCTTGAAAGTACGTCAAGGTCATTTTAATGAGGAAACTCTAAGCACTCCATCCCAGGTACCTATACTGGCCAAATATCTTAACCCTAGGTCCTCCAGTTCTTCAGAAGAAGTCGTTTAAAAGAAAAAGTTGACGGACGAACGACGCAGTACCGCATAAGCTCACATGGCACTTCGGGCCAGGTGAGCTAAAAATGTTTAGTTTGTCAAATTTATATGCCATATACCGGGTGTAACACTAGAAACTAGTCAGCATGTCCGCACACACAAACGGACGGACGGAAAAAGTTCTGCGAGGGTATAATGAACCTATGGGATTGCATATGTAAAATTATATTATATAGTTAGATAGGCCTATACATATGTAAAATTATAGTATATAGTTAGATAGGCCTACATATAAGCTATGTATAACTTACAATACCCAATTCGTCTCAACAGAGCCATTTCCACTTTCAGTTTACAGGTGAATAACTAACAAAGTAAAACGTACAGGTACAAAAATCACAGTAGGTCTACATCCTTAATTGCGAAACGAAATGTCCTAATAACCAATGTCAGTGTTAATCTTTGACATAACAATCGATACATGCTAATCAGATCATCTTTGACAGGTATCGTCAGGCAATAATCTCTATTGTGGAATTCTTTTACGTGAAGTTAAATTTAGTATACAAAGTTATCATCATAGTTAAGAAAACGTTTGCTTGTCACATCTTTCTATGCCTTACAGGTAAGCTTATAATTGACACCTACGAAAAAAAATCGACCCAGCGATCATCATTGTGCAATGCTATTTGAGCGTGGTTCAAAATGAGCAGAAGAGGCGGCAAGCCAAATAGATGCGGTGGTAAATTCAATCGCTCCAGAGGCAGAGGCGGAGGTGGTGGTGGTAGTGGCGGCAGAAAAGCAAATGAATGTGATGTTTATGATTACGATGACATCGTATTGGATGGAGCAGATTACATGATGCCAACTGGTAAACCATCGACCAGAGGCAGGGGGCGAGGTGATAGTTCGAGAGGAGCCCGGGGCAGTGGCAGGAGTCGAGGCCAAAGTGGTCGAGGCAATAGTGACAGGAGTCGAGGCCAAAGTGACAGGGGTCGAGGCCATAGTGACAGGAGTCGAGGCAATAGTGACAGGGGTCGAGGCTCGAGTGACAGGAGTCGAGGTCAAAGTGACTGGGGTCGAGACTCACACAACAGTTCTGATCGCCCAAGGTAAACAAAATATCTCCTTGAAGAGCATTATTGATGTTCGTTAAACTGGATGTATAAAGTACTGCGCATAAAAGAATACATTGTATAACTATGATTTTTTTAGGGAGGGGGTGCTAGGGCCTAGCTTTATAGGGGGTCAGGATCTCCTTGTTTGGAAAAGCTGTATTTCTACACAATGCTGTTTTTATCAGCTCGTGTATATAACCAAAAAAGGTGATATAAACAAGCTCGATACAGGTCTAGTACACTCTGACGATTGAGCTATATAGCTATAAAGACCTATATCAGGTTGGGGAAAACCACAAACTTGCGTATATACGCAAACTAGCCTATTAAACGCAAGTTGGAGTATGGATTTGTTACTAAAAATAACCCAAATCGCTCTAGCATTAACTTTTGCAAGATATTATTGAAAATCGCATTAATTTTCGACAAGGTAAATAATATTTTGCTAAAAGATGTTGACTGAAAGTGTTGGCTACTTAGAAACTTGATGTAACTTTACTTAAAGTATTGCATCTATTTTTGGTACTTTCCCACATGCAAATAAAGTTTATTTTTGCATTTGTATTATGTTTCATGTAAGAATAAATGCGACCTGGACAAACAATTTGAAAAAGATAAGATTAAAGTGGTTTTGGCTATTTTTCCCCAACCTGTATATAGCTATATTCACCTATAAATTATAGCTGTATTGAGCTTTCTTTTCTCAGATTTCAATTTTCATTAAATTAAAATAAGGCTGTATAAAACAATAAGGTTGATGATATTGTTGACTACAAAAAGCATACACATAGTTAGATGTTTATTTTCATTTTTCATAAATGTAAAATTTCTGATTTATTTACATCAATATTTTTTAAAAAGAATTTTTAAAAAGAAAGCATACATTTAATGTCTTTTGTTATCAACCTAATGATAAAGTCTTCTTTTAAAAGCGACTTTGTTTTGTTTTCCTTAAAAAAAGAAATCAAATGAAAATAGCTCAAAAGACCTATTTCAGATAGGTCAATAGATCGAGAGCTATTATAGGTCTTTACAGCTATATAAGTGTACTGGACCTGTGACATGGTACAGCGTAGAGTTGCAAGATTTGTCACTATAACCGCTACTATATAACACCTCAAGCGTTAGTGACATGATCCAACATCTTAACTGGCCCAGCCTAGCTCGCTTATAGATGTAAGCTTAAGGATGCCCGTTTTATTATGATGTATGAAATATCACATAATAAAATTGCCATCAATAAATACCTCCATTTTACACCACAGTTATGACAATCCAGACATTCTCATCATCTCTACTATCAGATTCCTCAATGTAAAGCTGACTGTCGTAAATTCTCTTTCTTTCCTAGAACTGTCCCAGGGTGGAATAAATTGCCTCTTGACCAGCTGGTAGCTTCAGAATCTTTTGACACCTTTGAAACCAAACTTCACTCTCTAAATCACTAGTATTTCATACACACAACACCACATCTTTCTTTGCGATGCACACACTCTTACAACCCTACATTGACATAATCTTCAATATGATGAAGTAGGTCAATTATTCGGTAGACAAAGACCTAGACATACACTGAAGCAATCTCATTGCATGTTGACAACTTGCTGTATAATGATTGTGGTACATGGTTTGTTTGTGTGATATCAATCTCTATAAGCATAGTTTCTTACACTCTGTTTCACCTCATGCATTATCCTTAACATGTTTACTAACAAACACATTTAGCATTGAACTACCTTGCGAAGAATGTAATGGCTAGGCACAAGGTTGATTACCAGTTACATGCTGGTAGCTAATTCAGCCTGAGTTTCCTCTGGCCCTAGCACCAGATTTAGACATTTAGATGTCTGGTGTGGGGCCAGAGTGTGCTCCTATATGAATGAAAACGTGGCTCTGCCCCCACACCAGACATCTATCTGTCAAAACGTCTAAGTCTGGTGTTAAGGCCATATTCCTCTACTACAGATCAGGTTAGTAGTTCTGACATTTTGTGAGAGCATCTGTTTAGAGTTTGGAAGTCTGGCAGGGTTCTTGAATCCTAATCGGATCATAGCGTTTTTCTATTCCGGTTACACCACATGTATGACAAGCGATATTAATTCCATTATTAGAAATGATTTAATTGTATGCAATTTAATTTTCAGGAGACAGGATGTTCGAGTAAAGCTGCAGACTCTATATATGAGTGAGGAGAACCAAGATATGTTGCGGGACATGTTTAAAGATATCCATGGAGAGGAACCTGACATAATGAGGTGCAAATCAGACTCTGATCAGCATTATTGGTAGACTAACAAATGCAGAAAAGCAATCAGAGCCTTTAATTTTGTCATGACATTTTCCAATGGTATAGATGTAGAGAAGATACATGAATTAGAATAGAACCCATGACTATCAGCCTTTTCTGGATACAGTGATTTTTCTTCCTCTTTTCCACAGGGGCCTCAGTGCCTTGTGGCTTTGGGAAAGAAGAAATTAACCAGGAAAAAGGGCCTTACAACAACCCAAAATTAACTTTAAAAGAATCGCAGAGACTTGTTTACTAGATTTAACATGCTCTCGCATAAACAATTTAAATGTATAGTCTGTATGTTATAAAGGAACACATGCATGAGAAACAGTAACAGTCCTTTACAAATATTATTCAACCGATGAAACATTTGTGAATTGTACAGTAAATGTGCAATTTGAACTGAAATAATTTTGAAAACTCTGTCTTATTTTCCTAGAAAATCTCCTTCACTCGGTAAAATTGAATACAAGTGCTATTGCTCTATTTTATACATTACAGTGAGGAGGAGTATGATGAGCTGGATATGAGAACAGAAGACCAGTACTGGTTGACACAAGACCCCCTACAGATAGAGGACGTCCAGGTCTACTATGAGAAGAAGATAAACAGTAAGATGGACTCAGACTCTATTAGTCACATCGCCATCAACAAGCTAATGAGGTAAGTGGAATAACTGTAATAAGTATGAGATCACATTCAAATTTTTGCATATATGTATTGACAAAAGATATCCATGTTGTATATTTTACAAATGTGATTATACTTGATAACAAATATACAAACATGTTGTGCATATATGTACTATAAGATATCTTGGTGAAATAAATTGTTATATAATTAAGATAAAAGCCTTTGTTTTAAATCTAGTCATGTTTGATAACATACAAGTGACGATATGCAGTTACACAGTAAAATAACTTAGATATATATGTACATGTTGTATAACAATAAAATGTGACATACAACCTATGAAAGATTCGTTTTATGAGCAAGTCTGGTTTATCAAAGATACAGGTTTCACAATATGGTTTAATAACATACAGGTTTATATAAATTGTAATGTTATGAAAACAGTTTTGATTAATCATAGATATGGGTTTATTGTGATAGCAGTGTTTGTTTATTATAAATATTGGTATGTTGTGATAACACTTTTGGTTAATCATAGATATGGGTTTGTTGTCATAACGGTTTTTAGCTAAGGCGTTAGCCGCAAGCTATCGGTATTACTTCAGTAATGAGCTCAAGATATTCATAAATGTCATTTTCACACATACGCCGCTCTAGCGGTACACAATGGTACTAAATTGAATCATATACTGGACCTACTGTCTTTATTATGCGTTACTTTGGACTCAAATGTACTTGAATGGCTTGTAAATATCATTCCTTACCTTGGTAGAACCTATGATCTTATCACAGCGTCGTATTCTTTTTGAAAAAGCACCCTGTTTATCTCAATCGGGAACTTCCACTTGACTAGGTCATGCATGCTACACGCAACTTAAAAACATATTGATTAATAAAATGTTTTCTACGTGGTTTATCAAAAACAAAAACAAAACTGTAAATATTAACTAAATAAATTTTCTTCGACTTCTAAATAAGTTTTGTATCGTTAGCAAGGCAGTTAAAATTTTCGAAATCTTCGGAAATGTTCGGCCTCGATATATATACCCGTGATGCAACCGGATGTTTACATCTTCCTGATTGCCGATTGATAGCAGCTGACCTCTCAATGACCTCTCAACATCATCAACAACCATCATCTCAATTCTATTGCCATCGGCAGAAAAAAATGTAAGCAATGAATATGTTTATATTTTATCTATCGTTTGTGTAAATTATGTTTTTTATCACCAACACCTTTTTGGTTCATACAACTTTTTTACAACAACATACCACCATCCATCATTAGCCGCCAATACATCCTTTTCCATTTTTCACAATGTGTTTGCTAAAATAAAGATGCGTCATCATTTCATCACATCATGAAGGTTTATATAGTCGGATTGTAGTAAGAGTAGTAAGTTCAGTGAGATGGTATCAAATTATGACCATGTTTGTTTACCCCTCAAACTTGTTTTGATACAAATTCATTGTCCGTGACGTCGGGGCTCCTCCCCCGGTTTATAAATGCGATCGTCATAGCCAATAACATGCCGTAGTTGTTGGTCACTATGAGCCATACAATTCCCTGTGTTATCATAGAATGGTACAATAGTTTTGTGTATGGGGAGCATCTAAATCACTTCTATAACCCATCAGATGATTGGGGGTTGCTGATTTTTAACCTGGCAGGAACTACAAATTAATTTAGGGTGGGAGTAGAAAACGTAATTCAAACTCAAATGTCAATGTTTTGATTACGTTTTAAAAAAATGGCGCGTGCAACGACTATGCAATCTGTTTTGGACTATGGGAATAAATTCATACTATAGAAATACTTTTCGTCATATACATTTTAAAGGTCAGATTTTTCAATGTTCTAAAAAATTATGGATTGGTGATCCGATTTGGGTACTGTCATCTTACACTATGCATGTACTGCAGACCGGGATCTTCCTAGAAAAAATACCCAAAATTACAAAATATCAATGTGCAACTTGCAAGCCTCATCACTCATTGTGTCCTGCTGCGAATATATACTTGAAAACTTTGTCAAACAAAAATGTAATCACCAGAATAGATATTGTTAACAATTCTATGTAAAAAACTAAGTAAAAAGATGACTGGACAAAAGATAGCTTGCAAGTTGCACATTGATATTTTGTAATTTTGGGTATTTTCCCTAAGAAGATCCTGGTCTGCAGTACATGCATAGTGTAAGGTGACAGTACCCAAATCGGATCACCAAACCATAATTTTTTAAAACATTGAAAAATCCGAGGAGGAATTGTATTCAGTTATGGTTGTATCACAGGTTAGTAAGGTAGGTAAACAGATGGATTAAAGTTCCGTATGCTTCGCCGGTACCACTCTGAAGATGGGTTTGACGTCTATACCGTGGTTCCAGGTCTCCTTGAAGGTAGGTAGCGGTTGGCCATCTGTTTACCTACCTTACTTACCTGGACACTTTAGCACCATTTATCCAATGGACACTGTTATCTAATTACCACTAGTGTAGTATACATGTACTTTACAATATCCATTTTCAAGTAATGATAAGTCAACACTAGTACTATCCATCATTGTGATCATGATCTTTTTTTACTAATTACAATGCATTCATCATTAACTCTGCCATAGCCATGTGTTAGCTTGGAAAAGTCTGCCAAATTATGGACTCATGAACTATGACGTCACTATTTACACCATGTGATCGTTGCCTGGCAGAGGCACTGCATTTCATACTTCAGGTCTGGTTTGAATTGTAAACAATTGTTCTGACGATGGCTTATCTAATAAGCTGAAACTAGTAAACTGCAATAAATATGCCAAGTAACTTCAAGTGGATGTTGTCCAGTCATCTTTTTACTTAATTTCCATTACTCCCTGGACTGGACTATTGAATTCCATAGGAATTAATCCATCCCTTGGAGGCGCTGAAACAAAAAGAACATTCATTCATGGACGTTGGATCTCCCACCTCCCTTATGTAAAAAAAACTGTACATATCTGTCATAGATCAGATAGAAACACTTATTTAGTAACCAACAGAAATGTCCTTACCCACTACATTCGTGTACAACGACCTGGAAGTGTATTTGTGGTCTGAGGCCATATGCCTAAAGGAAATGACAAAAAAATATTCTGTTTTACTTTATACCCAACTTAAAAGACAGAAAATGTTAACTATTTTTCTTTCGAAATTTTGCCATTTTAATACCCCTCCCCTTATATACGGAGGGGGGAATTATTGAATGGAGTTTGAAAGAATTATTTATTGATGACATATACAAAAAAAGATAACTCAGAATAGCTTTTTGAGAGACCTACCTTTACTTGTCAGGGGCAATATTCAAGACATAATTAACCCTAACTTCAACCAGAGACATATATACTACATATATACTACAGAGGTTGGAAACTGACTCTTTCTCATACCAAAGCTCACCTGTGTCGGGTAGTCTATTATTGTGTTTATACCCAAGCCATAGGTCTACCTTAATCTTGACAGAACATGTTAACTATTTTTCTTTCGAAACTTTGCCATCTTTATTCCCCTCCCCTTATTTTTGGAGGGGGAAAATACTGAACGGAGTTTGAAAGAATATTTATTGATGGCATATTTTAAAAAAGCACCTCAGAATAGCTTTTTGTGAGACCTACCCCTACTAGTCAGGGGCAATATTTAAGACATAATTAACCCTAACTTCAACCAGAGACGTATATACTTCAGAGATTGGAAACTGCCTCTTTCTCATACCGAAGTGCACCCGAGTCGGGTAGTCTATTTGGATGACATCAATTTCATTGCATTTGCAACGGCCTACAATATTGTTAGAGGATTTCCGAAACGCAAATTACGGCGGCCATTACTCATCGCCGAATATTTGTATGTTAAATTTAGATCTTTGTTAGAAGGCCTTTTTCAACATAATTTAATTATTAATATTTTATACTGTTAATTTAGAAGTCCATCTTAATACTGAAATAGATGTTTATAAATTTAAGAACTCCATGGGAAAAGAATGCACATCGTGATATGAGGGCAACTAATTAGTGAGCGTACATACAAATTATAACTGTTACCCTGTGACGAGTTACCCCCCCCCCCCCCCCCCCCCCGGTAAGGTGTGAATTTGGCAGGGTATGTCAATATGTCGTGAACTTTTATCTAGAAATTCATTTGGGCTGCCTGTATTTATCCATTCTTTCTCTGACATCATTTCGCAATCTGGGAATCTCCCACTACTGCATCAGCTACTGAAGACTTGCACAAGTTATTATTAGAAGGCCAAATCAGTCATTACAGTGAAAAGCCCATCAAATTTTTAGCCAACAATTTCTAGTTATCTTTTGATAATGTTCATCAATTAACAAGTCAAAAGTGTAACGAGTCTATTACTAGTGTAAATGTCAAACCCTGGTTAAATCCGTAACATTATTGGAATACGCAACATTAATCAGTAATTGTCGATTCAATTCACTGATATTACTAAACTGGGTAGACACAATTGGTTAATACTTGAACACTTACAACTTATAATGTGACATAATGTACGTTTATTTTCTCTTATCCTAGTTTCTTTGTTTGTACAAGTTAGTTGTTGAGTGGTCTGCTCATATCAGTGATGATGAATGAAATGAATGTTATTTCTCACTATACAAGCTATACTGCTATGCCTCCTATTTCTTTTGAATATTGTCTCTAAACATTATTATTGCTGGTGCAGAAATTATATGGTGACTATATTCTATTTTAGGGAAAAAGCAATCGATATTACAACAGACAAGGATGGTTATTGATGGGAGGAAGGAGGATGAGAAGTAGGAACTGAATCCCCTCTCTCATACCTTTGAGGACTTCATGAACTTTTTCAAAAAGCTGCAAGAATTGTACCAACTGTGACATGACATTTTTAAGTCTATCAGTTACCGTATATAGGAGGAACCTCTGACTAAATCATTTTCTCTCAGGCTCATGACAGCCGAGTCCACAGATCCTTCCAACGGCGAATAGTTCAAATACTTTCCTTGCATATTTTTCCTTAATGGAAAAGTCAGTGATCTTGACTTAGGAGTGGGGCAGATTGAATCTGTGATTATTGATGCTGAAAGCCTGATGAATGTGATTGAACAGCCCCTACTGACTAAAGGCACTAATGTTGGAATCTACGTTTGTTTTGATCAATATAACACTATGGGTGGTGGGAGCAAATTTGAAAAACATTCCTGCTAACCCCTGAATCTCCCAATGGGGGTCATGACCCCCATTGGGAAATTCTGTGGGGGGTGACACTAGTGACTACAAAATTCTGACTATCCTTGTATCACGGTAGTATAACCCTACCATTCTGACTATACTTGTACAATGCTGACTATAACCCAACAATGCTGACTTTTTACTGAAATTCACTTTAAATTACCATGGTTAGGTTATACTCAGCATTGTCGTTTTAAGGTCAGCACGGTCGGATTAAAGTCAGCATTTTTATTTAAAAGTCAGCATGGTCCGATAAAAGTCAGCACGGTCCGATTAAAGTCAGCATATAAAGATTTTACCTGTGTTCATTGATCCACGCGCAAGCTCCACACGACCAGTGCTAGACAGCAGCAGGGGATTTCACACCTCCTGTAGGCCGCGAGCGTCCTCTGATCGCGGCATTTCTTTACCTTTGAACTGCCTATAGACATCAGTTTCACACAGAAATACTGAAATTCTTCCGTACACGGCCATTCTTTACCCACTGTGCTTACGTTTTCACAGCTACTGTTCCGTGGGTAGACTGCCATTGCAAATAACGAAAGGCGAATCTCGTTCACTGTTCTATGCTCAGTGCGTTTTGAAATGTTCTGGTCATACTTTATTCTTTGAACGTAACTATGTTGTTTTTCAATCAAGTAATTGCCTAGTTTACACTGCAGCACGGCTAGTTACTCGTACTCGAAAGAGAGAGCACATCCCACCTGCACTTTATTCGTTGCACTGGTTACCTGTACGATACAGGTCGCAGTACAAAATTCTGGTATACACATACAAGGCACTGAATGGAACAGCTCCTCAGTACCTACAGGAACTTGTTACCCTGTATCAGCCGTCAAGATCACTGCGGTCGGAGTCAGAATCTTTGTTGTGTGTCCCAAAATCTCGTACTGTGACCTACGGAAACAGATGCTTTGGGAGGGTTTCGGCTACGTTGTGGAATAGCTTACCATCTGCTATTAGGAAGTCGAATACCCTGGCCAAGTTCAAGAGGGACATAAAAACTCACCTCTTCACATCTGCATTTTAGAATCTTTGCAAAGACGTCATGTAAATACCACCCTTTTATTTGTTCAATTATGTGCACATTGCTTGTTAAATGTATGAAAGTGATTGCAAGCCTTTGTTGTTTGTTTTCACAATTATAACCATTACTATTATCCATATGTTGTAAAGCGCCTTAGAGTAATTTTACAAATTATATAGGACGCTATATAAATACTGTATATTATTATTATTAATCGTGTGTTTATATAGTGTTTTAAGCTATAATCAAATCATTTACACGATGTTCTCATCATACTTTTATCAAACGTAAATATGTTGTTTCGGATTTTTTTTGCACCTGTTAAATGTTTTAAAATCGATTGTTTTTTTACTTGAAATAAGAATCGCCTGTTAACTTAGTTGTGTATGTTTTCCTTGGTTGTACTTGTTTTGAAATGAAACAATCGCCTCGTTATCATTGTTTTAGTCATTCTTTTATCGACATAAGTTTGATTTGCAATGATCATCGACTGTAACGCGCGATAAAAAAATCGCGTCAGAATTAATCATTTAATTTTCGCGCCTTCACGGCATAACATATGTTATGTCTTCTGGTAGAATTCAGGACCTTTTTTTAAAATAAATAAAACAAATCTTTTCACACATTTTGTTTTATTACATTCCCTCTTTTCAAAATACTTATTTCCCTGTATGTACAGGGAAATGAGTTAATTGTAGAAAACTTTGCATCTTTCATCATTAATGCATACTGGGAGCATGAACTCCTCTAGAAGCTCCTCTATCTATTTCTCTCTCTCATCTTTATGTACTTCATTGGGAATCTGACTGCCTGCAGGTTGGAAACTGGAAAAAAATATAAAAAAATGCATTTAATGTTAAATACAGGTATTTATAATATTGTTATAACAATATCTTGGTACACTCAGATTTGTACGACTGCAACAAATTTTAAAGCAATCTTGCGATCGATATCTGGAAGCATGTTCATGCAGATTTTGGTAAATTAAAATAATCATGATCTACCGTTGAGAAAGTAATGTGCTCAGAATTTAAGCTACTAAATAACAACTTTGTGTTTATAACCTTGTCGTCAAAGTTCCTGAAAATCGCTCACGTATGTCTGTTGATGTAATAAAGAGCACCCGAACCTACCAAAAGAATTTAGGTATACAGTAGAGTACAGTTTACAACAAGAATGATCGATCGGGCTCAACATTTTTTTTTATGAAGCCACTCAAAATAATTTGTCCACAAAGTATTGTTATAAGAGCGAAGCTCTCGGGTGCCATAGGCACCCGGGCAGAGCTCTTTACCGGTAACATGTGCATGTAAATAGATCTGATCAAAACTTCCATCACTAAATCGTACAGCTACAGCCTAGAAACTATTCGTACTTCCGGTGACCTCTTCCGGTGCATAGAGGCCGTAAGTATGCATAATCGAATAATGAAGCGACATGTAACGTAGCAGGAAAATTATGTATTCTCACCAACAAATTTAAAAAAAAAAATATTGACCATATTTACTACACTGGGCGTGTTTATTTCCACGATTACTTTCCTTTGTATCGAAAAGAGAAATGATTGGCAAGCTTACATGAATGCCACACGCTAATGGATGACAAACTGTATTACCGTCGATTAAATTAGCTTAAATTTTGGAAAGAAATAGATAATTTGATACTGACAACTTTCTAAACATAAACATTTTCCATCTAAATATTGATAGCAGACACATTTATCATTTTTTCTAACGTTTAACGCAGTCCGGATTACGGTTGTGCATGTGAAAGTACTACGATTGGGATTCCATGCACTGTTGTAATACTGTAGTAAACAGTACTCACCTTTCAAATTTGCCTGGCTTTCACGAAAGAGAGACCGCCATTTTGAAAACATTTCGAATTGTGTACAGACTTTACATATACCTGAATACTAAACCTCCGAGACACACGAATAGAGCACTTCCGGAAATAGGGAGATACTAATAAGAGCGCGGAGGCGGGTGATTCCGGGTCATGTGGACTGAATGCGGAAGATTTGTATGACCCGCGCGGGTCATGAGTTGGTCGCGGGTGATAGGTTAATTTTGCGGGTGTGACTCGCAGGATGCGGGTCATTTAGCAGGTCTGTTAAAAATATCTTTTTAAAAGATAGAAATACTGGTCATGGGTTCCTACTGGTTTTTGTCCAGTGAATTAAAAGTCAATGCAAATGTTAAGCAGTAAAAGAAATGTAACATCCCTGGTATACATTGTACTTTTATCAATGCTTATGCTCAATATTAATAAAATAAAAAAAGTTATAATGTGTAAACCGTGTCCAACTTTTGATATCAAATCTTGTGTGATATATGAGAGGAATCGCCCACAAGATTGTATCTTGGCTATGTCAATGAAAGCAATGATTTCTTAAGTTTTCAACCATATTTCTTGAAAGTTCATTTCTAAATTTCATGCATCAATTCTTCAAGACAGTTTTAAGGTCAAGTTCATACATTCAAGGTGAAGGCTACAGCTACTCAACCTGTACATGTGACAGAGTAATTGTCAGTTCTTTCCTAACTAAGTATTCAAACAAAATTTTATAAAACTTGCTCCATCATTCTGAACATCAAATCATGCACTACAAACAAATACACATGCAACCTCAACTTCCAATAAGTTTTGGTTTCAACATTTATTGCACAATGGTATCGAAACCAACAGTAATGACAACTGTAATAACATAGTATGTGCTCTAGATGGTACATTAGCAGTACTCTTTTAAAATATATTTGAAATTGATATGTGTATCTTATTTCAAATGCTAGCCTATGATGACGATAAAGCTGAACATATGCTATACATTTTTATGTGAAGAATTTATGCAATGGAAATAGAGGAAAAATAATGTAACTTTCTTAATCTTGTGTGTGTGTGTGGGTATGTATGTTTATATTTTGTTTATCTTATTCAGTGTTGAAACATACAACAATGTATTATATTGTATTAGAGTGCTTTTTATCCTATTTGTTCCTAGGAACACTGATGCAAAATAATTCCATTTTTCAAAAGTTTTTAAAAGCTTTTTAGGTCACCTGAGACAAAGTCTCAGGTGACCTATTGCGATCGCCTTTTGTCCGTCGTCGTCCGTCGTCCGTCGTTCGTCGTTCGTCGT
>NW_018408818.1:189337-201876 GCF_002113885.1 Mizuhopecten yessoensis | reverse complement strand
ATACTTTGAATATTACATGTTAATAACTTGATTGGAATTATAACCTTGAGTTGACAGTTTGATACTTTGAAAATTTTGAGCCAGCCCTACCCCCAAGGGCTGTAGGGTGGGGCTCAAGGGAGTAAGTGTGCTAAAATTTCATTTTCCTTGTTTAGAATCAGAGGTGCTAGTTTCAAATCCTTTTTAGCCTGAAATCTGTATGCTTGATATTGAATAAGGTGGTTTTATTGTTTTTTGTCACTTTGAATAATATTTTTGTTCATGTTAAAAATGAAATCAACTCTCTGTATAAATATATCAGGTGACCGTTAAGGCCCATGGGCCTCTTGTCAAAATTTTTGATAGACTTGTAAAGGTACTTGTATGGGAAGCAGTCATCCACTTGTCTGTCCACAATTTGGTTTCAGCAAGTTACTATCCTTAAATATTGTTCAGTTTTAATGAAACTTGGGTTTGTGTATAAACAATATACACAGACTGATGCAAAATTGAAACTTGAACATAATTCACACATATTGAAAAGCATTCAAGATTCAAGAAGCTTTATTTAACGTCGCATATACATGTAACATAATAACATTAGCACTGTAGTGCTATTCTTGCGACAAAACATATATAAAATTTAACAAGGATCACAGTACTTATGAATAAATATAAAAACAGGACAACAATTCAAATTAGATATGCTAAAATTAGACAGTAGAGCCTATGATATCACACTTGAATGTCACACAAGTGTTACGAAAGACAAGTTAAGACACTATACTAGTGTAATGTACATATATGCTAATGTAGCAAAGTGTAAAAATTTACAGGATATACACTAATATAGAGACAATGAAGTCATAAATAGAAACAGAGCTATAATTATGATATTGTAAAAAAGTAATAATCTTTTATATAATGGAGCTCAAATCAAAAATAAATATCAATTATATAATAAGTATATTACTGAAGTATATTAAATTAAATAACACAAGCAGCAGTGAAATTAAATAGTTGTAGTATAAAACATGTAGGTAGATTCTAAAGGGGGACAACTCACACTCTATGGTGTGTGCAGATAGCACATGAGCAGACATTTTTGTTCCAGGTGCGGAGAAGCCCACAAAACGACTTATAGCATGCGTACCCTGGTCAATGTCCACACTTTACAAGATAATTTGCTTGAATATATATTGATTAATATACAAACTTAGATCATGCATAATTAATTAGCATACTGTGCTCTGATTGGTCAATGTTTTTTGCCAAGTAACTTTATCAGATAAGGCCAGATTCTGATGAAACTTTGTTGATATATTATTCAACAACAAAGGTAAAGTTCAAAGATGAACACGTCTGTGCAAAATCTATTTAACGGTTTAAAAAATGCCAATTTCAGTTTTTAACGTTTGAAAAATGGACAAAGGGAAGCAACTCCTATGCAAACGAATTATCTAAAAGGTCTATAATAATATATTCTAGAGAACACTTGGTACCCCTCTACTGACAAACATATAAAGATATACTGTACACACAAGAAGAATAACTTCACAGTGGTACACTTTTACATAAAACTGATTCATAACAAAATTAACAGTTAATCCTTCTGTACAAGATGATGGGAACTTCGTTTTTATTTTGTTTCCCTTTCCAAAAATCATATATATATCTTGGTATAACTTTTGCCTTAGCTTTCAGTACTTTCAGTACTTTGATTGTTTATTATAGATATGGGTATGAGAAGATGCGATGTGTGGAAGCTCTTCAGTTACATGATGGTGACATTGGTGCAGCTTTTGAGTACCTTTTCTGTAAATGCTTTGGTATCAAGATGGACTTAGAGAAAGGAGCTGATGATGAGGAAAATGACAATGGCTCAGATGAGGATTTTCTAGATGAGGAAAACAAGGATAAAAAGCAAATCCTGACAGAGCTTGGTATGACATGGAAAGATATAGAAGATCAAAGAAATGATGAAATAATGGCATTAAAATCAATATATGAAGACAATTTTACTGAAAAAATTCCCAATAAAGTATGGGCTCTGTGTTTAGATCTCCCTTCTCTTAAAGAATTAGTGAAACCTCCTAAACAAGAAGATGAAGAGATAGTTCAGGAGAAAAAGGGTAAAAATCCAGAAATTTGTAGATTTTTCTTGAAAGGATTTTGTCGATTTGGAAAAAGATGTTATTATTCTCATGAAACGCCAAAAGCTGCTCCAAAGATATTTATACCAAACGAAGACCTTATAAAAAATAAACCAGATTTTGAGTTAGAATTTCGGTTCCCTAAAAACAACCTGTACCCTGTAGAGGCTCCTATTATTGGGTTTTCTTCTATTGTACCAACGTTTCCTCCCCACGTTAGCCTACTCATCACAGAACGACTTCGGAGCGAGGCCATTGACAGTGCAGAAATGCATGCGCCTGCTGTTTTTTCCTTAGTTAGTTTACTTGATGACGAACAGACTGTCGTACAGTTGTATAATAAACCTGCACTGGAGTACAGTAGACCTGATTATGACCAATCATGGCGAAAGAAACAAAAGGATAAGGAGGAGGAACAATCTGCCTCCCTGTTTCCTTTCAAACGGCAGACGTCCTCGGAGGAAGACTACAAATCTGAAACAGCAACAATGATCAGAATGACAGAGTGTGAAAACAAGATGTTAGATGAAGAAGAAGTTAAGGTGGAAAAAAAGAGATCCCATACAGGAGATAGCAATATCATGAGACAAACAAATGCAAGAGATACTCTGAAACAGAACAGAAGATTGAAGGATGAATACCAAAGGAAAAAGGTAAGAAGGTTTCATGTGCCTGGTATCTTAAAGACTTCAAATGGTTAAAAGTATTATGACAAAAAAGCTTATTCGTGGATGCATTTTCTAAAAACATTTCAAACCTTTACACATTGTGGTTAGAAATTATAAATTAGTAATATTTAAAATTAACACATTTTAACTTTCCATGATGAGAGCTAACTTGTTATGATAGCAGTTTAAAAAGGTAAAATGATCACTGGGTTGATATAGACTGTATCCATGGAATTATTTCACTGGGCGAAAATTTCCTGGGAGACAGTGTGTATATGTATACACAAAATATAAAATATATAGATACAGATAATCTGTGTTCTATCAACTTGTTTTTTTTTTTACATTTTGAGTCATTTCCTATCAAGCTCTGAAAAGCAGTTAGTCATTCTTTGTAAAAATAATGAATTTTCCAAATTCAATGAGCAAAATTGAAAAAGTGTCAAAATTTAGCATTCAACAGCTTGCTTAAATTAAAGATGATGTTCACAATGATTACAGACCTCTAAAGCTCTGCAAAACATGATAGCCCAAAGACAGAATCTACCAGCGTGGGACATGCAAGATGAAATACTGACTGCTCTGGAGAACAACCAGGTGTTGGTGGTCAGTGGAATGACTGGGTAAGATATTAACCATTCTGGATATCGGCTAAGTGTTAGATCAAGTTGGAAGATGTCATAACTAGGTCATGATATACTGACTGCTATAATAGAAACTAGCAGGGGGCATTAGTCCATTGCTTGAATCTCATGATTGAGTAATCTATCAACAATCGGACATTGCATTTCTGAATAAAATTAAGAAGATTTAATTGAGTTTGTCCCTATTACTCAATCGCCCTGCATACCGGGTGTGGATATCAGGAACCAACCTCAATTAAAATAACGGCGTTGGCTCTACCCTTGGATCTATCTGAATAAAATAGATACATGTTTTGTCCTAGCCAGTTATTAAGTTTGTAACATCAAAACTGTTATCTGGAATGATATGAAAGCCTTAATTAACTATAAGTCTTACTTGATTACTTGGAACAGTAATTTTGAAAGTCATAGATTAAGCAAACAAGTTTTTTTTGACACAGCCTGTCTCATTCTTGTTGAAACTAGACTAGCAAGATGTTGCTATATAATTCCATTACTTACTCTGTTTAACTTGAAAAGATATAATCAAATTCTACTTCATGCATGACCAACAAAACAAATGGAGATTGTGTCAAAACCATATTTATATCAAATGAAGCAACACAAATTTTCAAGATATGGCTCATATTTCTTTATGATCAATTTAATCACCTGATTTGGACCCAACTGAAAATCATAGCATTATCAAAATTATTCTAACGAACACTCTCTGTTACATATAGGTGTGGGAAGACGACCCAGGTCCCCCAGTTTATCCTAGACTTCTATCTGCAGTCCAAACACCTGAACATGTGCTCCATCCTGTGTACCCAGCCACGCCGTATCTCCGCCATTGCTGTGGCCGAACGTGTGGCTGAGGAACGTGCAGAGAAACTTGGCCGGACTGTGGGTTACCAGATCAGGCTGGAGAAAGTTCAGGTCAGTACAGTAAACAAGATGGCCACTGAAAGTTTGTTAACCCGATCAGTAAGATCTGTCATGGCCTTTGATAATCAACACTTTCACTCGGTTTTTGGGCACCTGATAATTTTGTTCTCCCAGAGCTGTTTTAGTACTAATAATGCCTCCGTATTTTCTAACCACCCTGCATATCAAAGTATTTCTCTTATGTGGTAAAACTGAGGTATACTGTCAACATTTGTCCAATAAAATTTTGAAGTAATATAGGGTTTGACAATAGATAGAGGGAGATATGAAGGAATGGCTATAAAAAAAAGAACAGTGGACATTGACATATGTTGGCAGTAAGTGAGATGATGAATGACTTTTTAGGAATCTATTATTCCAAAGATAACATCATATGGTGTAACTTACCATCTTGGTGGTGGTGCCATTTTGGTATAGCATGAAGTTATCTAAGGTTGATAATGAATAGGTTAGGCCTTGTGAAAAAAGATCAGAAGTTCTGAAAGATGCCCTGAGCGGGTATTGCATTCTATCCCCCTCAAAACCTTATTGTGTTTGTACCTAAAATGTACTTGCCTATATTGAGCGTAAAAGTTGCATGAAGTCTCTTTTAAAAAAACAATGCACTAAAAGTCAGGTCAGACAACTTTAAGTCAACTTAAAGAAATTGCATATTTGAAAATTAAAAACATGAAAATTGTTTTCAAAGTCATCAATGACACGGTTGTTGTTCTGTACGACGGGGATTGTGTTGAGGACGCTGGAGGGAGATTCCACATTGGATGGTATAACTCATGTCATCATAGATGAGGTCCACGAACGATCTGAAGAGAGGTAAGTCCTTCTACAATGCTTTTATCCTAGACATTTAACAACTGTGTACTTGTTCCATGACAATGAAAACCTTGGCACCTTTAAATTTGAAAGTTAAAACAGAGTGTGTACACTGTAAATAATGTGTTTTGTGTGCTGACAGTGATTTCCTGATGATGTACCTGAAGGACATGTTGCCTAAACGTAAGGACCTCAGGGTGATCCTGATGAGTGCCACTCTCAATGCCCAGTTATTTTCCGACTACTTCGGGGGCTGCTGTGTCATAGATATTCCAGGTAAGACTTCAGATTTGGGAACGTTTAATCTGCTGGATATAGCTGATCCAGTTATCTTCAGAGAGCTGAGAAATAAAAGAACATTTAAGGTGTTATATTTACATTTGCATATCATTGTCACTATATAGCCTCTTTGAAAGCTGTGTCGTTGATGGGACTTTAATTACCATGCATCATGAGACACAATTCTTAGCGTATTAATACAACACTGACTGGAACTACAATATCCAATATAAATAAACATGACGGCTGCTGAAATATCGCTGGGCATGGTGAGATTTGACAATGTCATTTTAGATTTATGTGCAAAATAAAAAATAAAATATAAAACACTTTTATTACAACGAAAACAAGACCAAGGTCTGCAATATCTAACAAAAGCACATCGGTTGAAATCACCAATGCCGGCAATGGAAACAATTTTAACGCTCATGCAATTTATCAGAAATATCGTCTGTTACACTGCACTGGTCAACTGTTACACTGCACTGGTCAACAGGGGTTCGTTGTTTTGTTTTTCACTATGTTGTTTGCCTGCAAAGCTGTGTCATTCAAATAGATCATAAATACCATACAAAAACAGTTCAATGCTTAAGTATACAATAGATGTGAGGCGATAAAGAGGATAAAGAATGATTCGAAAACATATTTCGTTATTCCTCAGGCGAATTACCTGGTCTGTATCTAAGATAGATATGGAGCATCTTTATGAGATAGACTGATGTTTGTTAAAGTGCAATGTACACAACAAATAAAGTTGAGATGCAGGCTCCAATTTCTCTAATGATCCTTAGATTAAGTCAAGGTTTTCCATTAAATTAGGCAATGCTTAACGTATGAAAAAGTTTATACTACCATAATCTAACATTTTAAAATGTTTCATGAAAGCGAAGCCAGTTCTTTTAAGAAAATTCTTTTTATTTTTGATCCTGTCTCTAGATGTAAAACCATTATGTCAAAGGTAATTTGGTATCATATAATGATATTTCCAGGAAGAACATTTCCCGTTGATCAGTATTTCCTGGAAGATGCTGTTGAGTTCACAAGGTCAGTGATGAAGATCTTTATGTTTATCCAGAAATCAAGAGAATTGCTATTAAAAAATGTATAGCTGGCAATAAAAAAATCCACAACCTGACTAAGTTTCAATTCAATCCAATCAAGTACAGTGAAATTTTGTTTGTCTAAAATGACTAAGCATACAATTTCCAAAACAAGGCTGTAACATTTTATAAGTGTAAAAATATTGGTGTCCAATTGTTTTCGAATCAACCAACAAACAAGTCCTGAATTCAGTACATTTGGTCAAGTGTAACAGTATTTTGTATGTAGGTTTGTTATGGACGAATCATCACCCTACGCCCGTCCACTGAAGCACAGTAATGCTGTACCAGGCAAGGGAGGATACATTGCTTACGAGGATGAGAGAACAGAGGCATCACAACCCCCAAAGGAGAAGGCCAAGGATGAAAATTTAACAGTGCAACAGCTCTCCATGAGATACTCTGGTAATGCTATCCTATGTGAAGGTTTGAGTATATGTACAATAATACAAGTGAAAACCACCCAGTAAGACCTGTATATTCCAACATCCTGTCTTATCTGACCATTATGTTGGGTCCCACAGGAAATTATATTAGACAGGTTAATCAGACCAATATGTTAGGTCCCACAGTGTGTCAGATTAGACAGATTTCACTGTAATCAGAGTTGATCCATGAGATGTGTAGTAAATTGTTTCTTTCAGAACAAAAAGCATATAAAAAAAACGAAAAAAATTGCCAATTTCAAACTCATGTATATATTTATGTTAAAATAATATGAAACAGAGATAAATAATTTCAATGGATAACTTAAAATGTTGTGAGGAATACATAAACAGAAGATTAATATTTTTTTTTTTTTTTATATTGTTTAGATCTGAAGTTCTTTTCCCTGCCTGAGGATGGTATTAAATTTGTTGCATCAATCTTGAAGACCTCATTATTACAAAATATTTTTGTAATACTATATTACATGTGTATGGATTGTTGAGTTTTACCTGTATTCAGTGGTTTATGCTTTTACAAGACACATCTAATATTTCCAGATTATCATAAATCAACATGCAGAAATATGGCTTTGATGGACATGAACAAAATCAACTATGACCTCATCGTGACCTTGTTAGAGTGGATCGTAGAGGATAAGGAAGGGGTAAGACAACAAACCAGAAGTATATATGGTTTATCAGGAGTGTTCTTGGCACTAAGCTCCTCATCCTTATCCAATCATTAACAATCCTTCTATTTTCAAGCTTTCTTTGAGGAACTGCTTTATATATTTAACTGTAATATGTTTGTTCTATGTTTGTTTTGATGATGTTAATTGATTTCATATTGAGCGCTTTGAATAAAAAATAACCAGTCAACAAGCTTAAGTACAATCTTGGTTATCAAAATAAGATGGTACATATATAGTCAAAGGGAAGTAACTTGATTTTTCACTTGAATACTTATTTACCATACAGTACAACAGTAAAGCTGCTGCCTTAATTCTGGTTAGCTAAAATCTATAAAAAATGAATACATTTAGTCTAAGACATACCGTTCTCCAGAAAAAAATATACTGTTATCATAGGGATGAACCTCTGAAACCTCCAATGGGGGAGATATCCCTTATTCCACATTTCCAATGAGGGAGAAAGTGCGTGAAATGTGACTGAAACTGCTTAGCTCAATTTATCTTTCCCTTTTTATGTATCAAAATAACTTCAAAAAGAATTCATTTGATTCAGACAAACCTGTTATGATCATTATTATATACACCCTGCAGTAACTAGGAGATCATTTGACCACAAGATGTAGACTTTTGAGTTTGTGTGAGTTTGGACTTGAATGAGGGAGTTGCGAGGGAGATTAGTATATTTTGGTCAATATGACTGAGTCTCGTAGATTATTGTATATTTGTTCCAGTTTCCCAAAGGAGCTGCCCTAGTCTTCCTGCCTGGCTTTGCAGAAATACAGACACTTTACGAACTACTCCAGTCAAACTCTACTTTTGGAAACAGAAACAAAAAGTGGTGAAGTATCAATATTTACCTCCTATAGACAAGTAACCAAACACTTAAAACTAGGACTTACATGAATTTGTATATTGTATGTTTAAATCTCATATTCTGTAACAGAAATTGATGCCTATACGCCACAAGATATGTTCTTATAGTAATGGGTACATAATGAGGCAGAACAACAGTTGACTTCAAAAACTTTCACATACTTGCCAACCTTTCAATTTTTAGCTCACCAAAGGACCAAGGTGAGCTTATGCCATACTGCAGCGTCCGTCGTCCATCAACCTTACACTACTTGTCATGAACCACTCAGCGGATTTTAACAAAGTTTGGTGTGGAGCATCCTTGGGTGAAGAATAACCAATTTTGTATAAATGGTGGGTCTGGCCCCCAGGGGCCTGAGGGGTGGGGCCAAATAGGGGAAATATAGCAAAGTATTCTTTAAAATCCTTCTTCTTCTGTAGAAATGAAAGGATTTGTTCCATATTTGGTCAGAAGCATCCTTCGGGGAAGGGGAACAAAGTTTGTATAAATGGTGGGTCTGGCCCCCCTGGGGGCTGAGGAGCGGGGCCCAATAGGGGAAATGTAGCAAATTCTTTAAAATTCTTCTCCTTTTGTAGGAATGGAAGGATTTGTTCCATATTTGGTCTGAACCATCCTTTGGTGAAAGGGAACCAATTTTGTATAAACCATTGATCTGGCCCCCCAGGTGCCTGAGGGGCAGGGCCCAATAGGGGAAATACAACAAATTATTGGGTAAAGGGAAACCAATTTTGTATAAACAGTGGGTGTTGCCCCCCCTGGGACCTGAGGGGTGGGTGTGGCCCCCCCCTGGGACCTGAGGGGTGGGGCCCAATAGGGGAAATAGACGTAAATCTTCAAAATCCTTCTTCTTCGGTAGGAATGATAGGATTTTGTCCATATTTGGTCTGGAGCATTCTTGTGTCAAGGGGAACCAATTTTATATAAACAGTGTGTCTGACCCCCCTGTAGGCAGAGAGGCGGGGCCCAATAGGGAAAATAGAGGTAAAACCTTTAAAATCTTTCTTCTACCATAGGGATTAAGGGATTTTATCCTAATTTAGTCTTGAGCATCCTTGGGCCAAGGTGACCCAATTTTGTATTAGCAGTAGGTGTGGTCTCCAAGGGGGGCAGAAGCTTAGGGCGGCCTCCCAATAGGAGAAATAGAGGTAAAACCTTTAAAATCTTTCTTCTACCATAGGGATTAAGGGATTTTATCCTAATTTAGTCTTGAGCATCCTTGGGCCGAGGTGACCCAATTTTGTATTAGCAGTAGGTGTGGTCACCAAGGGGGGCAGAAGGGCGGACTCCCAATAGGAGAAATAGAGGTAAAAACTTTAAAATCCTTCTCTGACCATCGGGATTAAGGGATTTTATCCTTATTTAGTGTGGAGCATCCTTGGGTGACGGTGACTCAATTTTGTATAATTGGTGGGTATGAACCCCCATAGGGGCATAGGGGTTGGGCTCTGTTTGAAGTTTGTTCTCTATATCTCAAGTACTGGATGGATCTTTCTGAAATTTCATATGTACTCACAGCACCTACCATGGAGTGCTATATCTTTACTTCATACCGTTTACTTTAATTATATTCAGGTGAGCGATACAGACCCTCTGGGCCTCTTGTTTCATTAACGTACCTACACTGACCCCATTTGATGGAATAACATAGAATAAAATGCTGTAGCTTTAGCTGTTTTATAAGTGTATGTTATTTCATTGTGATTTTGTAATGTTTCCGGTATTTGATTTGATAGTATTAATGTCAGTTGCTTATACATGTAGTTTTCATGGAAGCTTTCAAATTGAACCGTTTAAATTTTAAAGCTCTCAAATCGAGGAAGCTCTGATAAAAAAGGAGCCATATTTCCAAGAAAAAAAGAAAATTATAGCATGACATTGAGAAACATTCAAATACCAAAAGATTTTTAGCCCACCATCATTCTTGTTATCAGTATTTCTCAAGAAATACCTGAGGGATCTTTATCAGATTTTATATGTAGGTTCCCCTTGGTCCTTAGCTGTGCAGGGCAATTTTTGAGACTGATCGGATAAACAACATGGCCGACAGGCAGCCATCTTGGATTTTGATAGTGAAAGTTTGTTATCGTTATTTCTCAGGAAGTACCAGAGGGATCTTTCTCAAATTTTATATGTAGGTTTCCCTTGTTACCTTGTTGTTGCAGCAGTGCCTAAAATCGACGGTCGCCTGCTCACCAATGGCGGTTAAAGTCTTCCTCGAGCGACCAAAAGTTGTCAAAAGTGAGGTAGTCACTGGCCCAACAAAAATAGTTTGGGGGACTGTCACAAAATTAATGAATAAAAGAAATTATAGTCCCTTCCACATTAACTGGGGGGCAGTACATTTTTCAGTTGTCATTACTTCGATTTGAATCGGACTGCCGTGATTTAGAAAATGTAATGTGATAAAAAAAAAAACCAGATTTTTCTATATAAATACTGCCAGGGTGTCTTCTTTGAGGTGCGAGTTTTGTGTATTTCTTTTTGGGAAGACCTGAATGGAGTGGATCATGTCAGGTTTTAACTAGGGTTGAAGAATTAAAAATATAATGTTTTATTCTATTTTACATATTACAAACATTGTCGTGTTATATGTAATTTAAATGTGCTGAATCATTGTGCTAAATGTTGTTGAAATATTTCTTCCGTAAATTATTTGGGCCACCAACATATCATTTTGGTCAGTGCTTCAAATGTTTTTTTGGGGCAGCCAAAGCAGGTTCCCCACTATCCTTTATTGTTCATGTTTACTTTTGAAACTGATCAGTTAAACAAAATGGCCTACCGTCAGCCATCTATGATTTTTGACATTGAAGGTTTGTTGGTACTATTTCTCAGGGATCTTTCTCAAATTTGATATGTAGGTTCCCCTTGATCCCTTGTTGTGCAGGGAAACCTTTGAGACTGATCATAAAAACCAAATGACTAAAGGCAGAACTAAACAGATCTTTCTCATATTGCAATGATTGATTCTATTTCTGTCACATAAGTACTGTACTAGAAAATATGTGAAATGACAAACTCACTTTGAGGTCTGCTTTCATACACATCAGTATTAAGTTACAAGCAAAAGTTACCTCAAGGTGCATTTACTGTTAACATGACTCGATCAAACAGATTAGAGGAAAGAAGAGAAAAGATCGAATTGACAAATACCTAATGAAGATGGTACAAAGGTGGGCGCAAAGATCCCTCTGGGATCTCTTGTTCAGGTCACCTATGACAAAGTCTCAAGTGACCTATTGCGATCGCCTTTTGTCTGGCGTCTGTCGTCGCCCGTAAACAATTTATATTTTCAACTTCTTTCCAAAACCCCTGAACCAATTTCAATGAAATTTTGCAGAAACTTTCCATGGCCAAAGGTAAACAAAAAAAATGGCCGATTTGGTCCCCAGCCCCCAGGAGCCTGAGAGGCAGGGCCAAAAAGGGTCAAATTGACTAAAATTTCAAAAATCTTCTTCTCAAGACCCAGATATGGTAGAATCAAATACTCTTCATAGATGTAAGGGTCTTCAGATGCTTTACCAAAATTGTGAATTTCTTGACCCTGGGGTCTCACGTTTCCCCCTCGGGAGGGGTAAACTTTACTATAGTTTATATAGGGAAATCACATTTTGGATCAACATTTGTTTAATTTCCATTGGAAGTAATTCAATTTAGGTTAGCATTATCAGTATTAGGTAGCAGTTTGATGGTATGCAGCCCTGACTGACCCCCCGGGGGCTGATGGATGGGGCCAAAAAGGGTTGAATTGACTGAAATTTCAAAAATCTTCTTCTCAAAGACCCAGATATGGTAGAATCAAACACTCTTCATAGATGGAAGGGTCTTAAGGTTAATGACCCTAGGGTCTCACGTTTACCCGCTGGGGAAGGATGGGGCAAAATTTATTATGGTTTATAATGGCAAATGATACTTTGAATATTACATGTTTATAACTTGATTGGAATTATAACCTTGAGTTGACAGTTTGATACTTTGAAAA
>NW_018408818.1:180810-188340 GCF_002113885.1 Mizuhopecten yessoensis | reverse complement strand
TAATTACTGGAGTTATTACCCTTGGTTTCATTAATGCGATGCATGCGTTCCATGATGTTGTATTGCACTCATTGATCTACCAGTTATGTTGAATGATTTCTCTTTTAATATCAATTACTCACAAATACTTCATATATTTCAATCATACAAACAACTGCTCATTCAATGTGTGACGGGCGTATTATATACCGCTCGCGGTAACCTTGTTAATCTTAAATCTGTATGCTAGATATTGAATAAGGTTGCTTTATTGTTTTTTGTCACTGTGAATAATATTTCAGTTCGTGTTAAAAACAATATCAACTCTCTGTATAAATATTTCAGGTGACCGTTAAGGCCCATGGGCCTCTTGTTTTATATACAATGTATGTGAAAAAAATGTTCTTTAATGTTTAATAATAACTTATTTGATTGTTCATGATCCGTTTATTCATTAAAACAAATTATTCAAGTACATTATATCTTAAAAGGAAAATCAGTAGCTTAAAACATGGGTGGAAGAAGTTAATTCACTATCATTTGTTTTATAATATTGTCTGATTTATGTTTAAACAGGTTTAAGATAATACCGTTACACTCAACCCTGTCCAGTGAAGACCAGCACGCTGTGTTCTTGTAAGTAACTACCTTTTCTGTAATTCATGTTCTGCAAAATAGTCCATTCTATTTCTGGTCTAAACCCCCATGATGTCAATGACAACTCAAATGAATGAATAAAATCTAATTCAAAATATTTCAGGAAGTCTCTGACTTCCTTCACCTAACTGAAAAAAAAGAAAAAATTTGAGCCAGGCATTTTGTTAAAGGTGAGGGTGTTAGTAGTGTATATCACCTTTTATCAGTAAAAGATATCCTGAATGTCAGTACAGAGAAATTTTATACGTGTCCAGAAACCATTGATATATCCTTTTTTCATACATGTTTTTCTATTTTGTTATATTTTGAAAAATTCCTACATGTTCTTTTTTACTCTTGCAGAAAACCTCCAGAGGGTGTTACAAAGATCGTCATAGCAACAAATATCGCTGAGACGTCCATCACTATTGACGACATTGTGTATGTCATAGATGCTGGCATGATGAAGGAAAAACGGTAAATGTATTTTGTTGTGTATTGATGTTACTGGTCTGAAATAATCATCAAATTCCATATATGCAATGTTGTATGAAGTTGTCAAATATCAAAAACAAGTATTCATTAACAACTCTTAACTAGAATGTTCCTACAGGAATCATAATAAAATATATATATCAAAAGTCATCCTTGTTTCAAGCTTTCAGGATATATGTTTCAACATGGTTTAAAGGGTTTTTAAAGGTTCTACACTGAAGTAAAAAATATGAAAATTTGATTTTTTTCACAAATATTGATTTGAAAACCCCTCTGATCCCAAAATGTACTCTTATGGTTAGTAGATTAAGTTGACCTATTTTCCAGCACTTAGGATTTGACATTGATTTTTTTAACACTCCCTATTACTATGCACAGGTATGATGCCACTAAGGGTATGGAGAGTCTGGAGACAGTAACAGTGTCCCGTGCCAATGCCCAGCAGAGGAAGGGACGTGCGGGACGTGTCACTAACGGGGTGAGCTTCCACCTGTTCACCAGCCACAGATACCAATACCACATGAAGGAACAACCCATTCCAGGTAAAATACAATGTGCAGAGAAAAGGCACATTTAAAAAGATGGATTTATATTAGTAACCCAGTATTCTTGTACTATGTTCCTGTACTGAAAGGTGGTTACACTTTGAGAAACTTGTAGGTACTGTGCCCATCAGGACCCTATTTACCTTCTTGCTATGGTACATAATTTTGCTAGATCCTGACCATTTTATTTTAAATTTACTGAGGAATTTGAGATATTTTCATTTTTAATGTTCATTTGAAGTAGCAGACATTATATTCTTCATTAAAAACTTCATGTATTAAGTATCCTATCCTGTGTTAAAGCTTATCTGTTCAGACAATACCATGATAACATACATATACATAGTAGTAATCATTCTCCTGCTATCAATCTGAAGTCTGTTTTGCATGTTTACATATTTATCTATAACTACAATTTGTTATTTTATTCAAAACTTTTGTCTCCCTGTTTTGGTAGAAATACAGCGAGCTCCACTTGAACAGATTGTACTGAGGATAAAAATGTTGGATATTTTCAACAGATTGCATGCACAGGTATGTACAGACATTTTGTTGACTTTAACCAAGTCTTTAGAACTTAAGGTACCAGTCCAGAGGCAGTCTAAAACATCAGTAATTCAAACTTACATCAAATGGGCAGATATTGGTTCAGTGCTTTAGACAATAGCTTTCTACACAGAATGTAGGGGTCCTGTTATGACCACTCCCACCCGCCAACACCACCATCTCAGAAAACAGGGCTTGGGTTGTGGGGGGAGGGGGGTGATATATTAATCGCTTTGTCAGTGTATCTGAGTAGAAAAGTTGCGTACATGATACCTTGTGAAATCTTCAACAGATAAAGTGTTAGTTTATGTTTAAATCAAAGTATGATAAAATCAATTCCTACATTTCATCAGATTTTGGTGGTCATAGTTCACTTCTGGGGGTCGATATATCTAGGAAAGACCCCAACTCATTTCTTTTATTATACTTTTCAAATAATTTTGTGTTTTGTTGCTGTATACAGGAAGTGCTGGAACAGTTACCAGAACCTCCAGAGAAAGAGTCCATCATGGCTGCCATCAGGCGTCTGCAGGATCTGGGAGCTCTTGACGAACAGGATGTAAGATATTTCTGTTACTGGCCCAGTACTTGGAGCTCTTGATGAACAGGATGTAAGATATTTCTGTAACTGGCCCAGTACTTGGAGCTCTTGACGAACAGGATGTAAAATATTTCTGTTACTGGCCCAGTACTTGGAGCTCTTGATGAACAGGATGTTAGATATTTCTGTTACTGGACCAGTACTTGGAGCTCTTGATGAACAGGATGTAAGATATTTCTGTTACTGACCCAGTACATGGAGCTCTTGACAAACAGGATGTAAGATATTTCTGTTACTGGCCCAGTCCTTGGAGCTCTTGATGAAAAGGATGTAAGATATTTCTGTTACTGGCCCACTACTTGCTGGAGCTCTTGACGAACAGGATGTAAGATATTTCTGTTACTGGCCTATGGCCAGTACTTGGAGCTCTTGACAAACAGGATGGAAGATATTTCTGTTACTGGCCCACTACTTGCTGGAGCTCTTGACGAACAGGATGTAAGATATTTCTGTTACTGGCCCAGTCCTTGGAGCTCTTGATGAAAAGGATGTAAGATATTTCTGTTACTGGCCCAGAACTTGGAGCTCTTGACGAACAGGATGTAAGATATTTCTGTTACTGGCCCACTACTTGCTGGAGCTCTTGACGAACAGGATGTAAGATAGTTCTGTTACTGGCCAAGTACTTGGAGCTCTTGATGAACAGGATGTAAGATATTTCTGTTACTGGCCCATGGCCAGTACTTGGAGCTCTTGACAAACAGGATGTAAGATATTTCTGTTACTGGCCCAGTACTTTGAGCTCTTTGAAAACATGGGTGGAACTAAAAAATAACAAATGAATTTAAATGAAATTAACTTGTGAAATTTGATATCACTGTCGTCTGTGAAACATTGCTGATCTATTCTCAATAAAAATTGGAATACAGGATTTCAGGACATTTACCGTAAAAAAAACATGTAATTTGCGCACCTATGTAATTTGCGCAGGTAATTTTTGAGGCTAAAAATCCCCCCAAAAAATTCTATTCAAATTTTTTGCACACCAAAAAAATCAAAAAAATATGTTCAAGTTCCGAAAATCGATCTCTGAAAATGAAAGACAAACTGCTTGGGATTCTTAGGATTTTTAGGTCACCGCCATTTTGAAAAACTATTTCAAACTTAAAGTAAAGTTCTACTTGGCCGATTGAACTGAAACTTTGTAGGAATGATCGAATCATGGTCCTGACAAAGTGTTGTTATTTTTCGGGTCAATCAGAAATACAAATTGGCTGCCATGGCCGCTATTTTGTTAATACCTATTTCAAACTTAAAAACAAGTTCTAATAGGCCGATCTCACTGAAAATCGGTCTAGGAATGATCAGCTCATGGTCCTGACAAAGTTAAGTTAACATTATACTTAACTATTTTTTACTCAAATTGGTACATATTTCAACAACAAAAATAAATACTGTAGGACTCAGGTGACCGTTAAGGCCCATGGGCCTCTTGTTATAATTTGTTTATTGTAAGTGAGTTCATAAGTATTGTTTACAGGTACAATGATGTTAAAACTAAGAGGAAACTGCGTAAAATGTGTATTTTGTTGTTTGTTTCCTTTGAAATATCTGATCACACATGACACACGTGTGCACATATCGGCATACATCAATTCATTTTAGCAATATTTTACATAAAACATTTACTTGCTTACAAACACATATCAATTAATAAGTAATTTAATGTTTAGTAACCGCTGGTGCATATCTCCTGGTGAAAGACATAATTAGATACCTTTTATTGATCATTATTATGATCAGTGAGAAGGGCTCATCATGGCGGCTTGGGTATCGTCACTTCAAACCAGGTCATATCACAGTTCAGTTTGGCGATATTTTTTGGCTACACAATTTTTACCTACTGTAAAATGATTAAAAATCGGTCATCTGTGGTCATGACTGCTGGTTTGGCGACATTTACAGATAAGTTAACCGGAGGGCATAACTTACAGACGTCGTCTGGTCCCGAACAATAGGCCAGATAGGATCGCATGAGATTATCTCATGTCCAAGATGGTGGTCTGCAAGAATCGTCGATCTTTTCATGAAAAAAACTTGAAATTGCTTATACCTATGTATTTTACGCACCCCTCACTTTGGGTATTAAATTTCTGGAAAAAAAGTGTGCAAATTACATGGCTTTTTACGGTATGTTAAGTTCAGGCAAAGGTTTCTCATATTAGGGAAATAATGTTAATTGATCTAAAAATAAATAAATCATGTTTTAATTTGTTACATGTAAGATTTCAGTGTAAGTTTCAGTTACAAAGTATGTGTAAAATGATGCAATATTTGACATAATATAATAAATTGTGTATATTTTGTACTTATATATGTCTGACTAGTCTTAGCTCTAGCCAATGATATTGAAATGCTGTGTTGTATATGCAGGAGTTGACACCATTGGGGTACCATCTTGGCTCACTTCCAGTGGATGTCAGGTAATGTTTAGATGCTCTCTGACTGTAGATGGTTAAACTTGCATTCCATTATTGCAGAATTTTGAGTATCAAATTATGAGTTTAAATTCATACATCTTTTTTCCAGTTTTAAAGTTATTTCAGCATGTTATATCAATAGGATCACATTTTGAAATTGTTCCCCCCTTGATCACATAGTTAACTCATTTACATCTAAAGACAAATTTGAACTCTTTCAATGCAAAGGTTGGAACAGTTCATTATGAAAGTTCAGGGGTGAATAAGTTAATCTTCTCAATGACAATACCAGTTACCCTGTATGTGTAAGGGAATAAAGCTAAGACACAGACAAGGATAACCTTGCTGTTAATATAATGACGTTGACAATGATGAAGCTGCTATTTGTTTGTACAGGGTAGGCAAACTGATGCTGTTTGGTGCTATTTTCCGCTGCTTAGATCCTGCCCTGACCATAGCAGCCTCACTCAGCTTCAAGTCTCCCTTTGTAAGTTAAACAGTCATGATTACCTTATCAAAAAAGCGAGGATTCCAGTTTCATTAAAGTCAAAATCTTGATGTTTTAATACGCTAATAAATGGACTAATAAGTTACTGCATGTCTGTTTAGATTGAAATGACAACCAGTGAATTAATCAAGATATTGCCCTCAGTAATGAGATCTAAATACTAGTAAACTGAATACATTGGAAAAAGTTGGTTTAATTATTTTCCAAAATGTGTACAGTTTATGTCTGTTCCAAGCATTATAATCCTGAGCTTTTTTGGAATAAATCAATGATTTTCTTACATGTAGTTTGTACTTTGAATAAATTGGGGGCCCCAGCATAAGTCACCCCTGCAATAATATGTAGTGGGATACAGCAGGCCGACTCTTCCCCAACACCTGCAGGAACTTCAAAGATTACTATTTTAGTACATGTACAAGTTATTTTATTGCAGTAAATATTTGCGCTCTTATTCAGATAAATATCTTCTGTTTTAGGTCTCACCATTTGATAAGAAAGATGAGGCTACTAAAAAGAAGGTTGAATTTGCCACTGGAAATTCTGACCACTTGACCATGGTGAAGGCCTATCAAGTATGTCCTTATGGATGTCCAGTCCTTAGACGAAAACAATGTTCAGTCCTTAGTGTAATGTAAATTAATCTTCCCGACACAAATCAATTGTTTTCTGACCTTTCTGACAGTGTATTTTTTTCAGATCAGACAAGATTACAGAATACACAGGTCTTATTTTGTACTTTTCATCCGAAATGAGATCACAGCATTATGTTGGTTCAGACAGTGTGCCAGAATTAGGCAAGTTTCACTGTACAAATTTTTTGAAAACAGGTTCAACTTTAATACAATTAATTTTTAGCTCACCTGGCCCAAAGGGCCAAGTGAGCTTATGGCATGGTGCGGCGTCCGTCGTCCGTCCGTCCGGCGTCAACTTTATACTTTAAACAATTTCTTCTCATTAACCAAAAGGCCTGGGGTGATGATATTTTGCCAGAAGCATGCTGGGATGAAGGGCTTCCAAGTTTGTTCAAATAAATGACCTTCATCTATTTTCAAGGTCACAGGGGTCAAATATGTCAAAATCTTTAAGCAACTTCTTCTGAATAACCAAGAGGCCTAGGGTGTTGATATTTGGTCAGTAACATGCTGGGATGAAGGGCTACCAAGTTTGTTCAAACAAATGACCTTGACTTATATTCAACGTCACAGGGGCCAAATATGTTTTTAACCTTTAAACAACTTCTTCTGAATAACCAAGAGGCCGAGGATGATAGTTGGCCAGTAACATGCTGAAATGAAGGGCTAATAAGTTTGTTCAAATAAATGACGTTGATGTATATTCAAGGTCACTGGGGTCAAACATGTTTAAAACCTTTAAACGACTTCTTCTGAATAACCGAAAGGCCTAGGGTGATGATATTTGGCCAGTAACATGCTGAAATAAAGGGTTACCAAGTTTGTCCAAATGAATGACCTTCCTTTATATTCAAGGTCACAGGGATCAAATATGTTTAAAACCTTTAAACAACTTCTACTGAAAAACTAAGAGGCCTAGGGTGATGATATTTAGCCAGTTACATGCTGGGATGAAGGGCTACCAAGTTTGTTCAAATGAATGACCTTGAATCATATTCAAGGTCACTGGGGTTAAATATATTAAAAACATTTAGACAACTTCTTCTGAATAACCAAGAGGCCTAGAGTGATGATATTTGGCCAGTAACATGCTTGGATGAAGGGCTACCAAGTTTGTTCAAATAAATGACCTTGATTTATATTCAAGGTCACAGGGGTCAAATATGTT
>NW_018408818.1:155915-177551 GCF_002113885.1 Mizuhopecten yessoensis | reverse complement strand
TATTGTTTTTTGTCACTTTGAATAATATTTCTGTTCATGTTATAAACAAAATCAACTTTCTGTATAAATATATCAGGTGACCGTTAAGGCCCATCGGCCTCTTGTTTGTATTGTACCATATTTTATAATCCTTTTATTATGTTTATTTTCTCTATTATTGTTTTTTATATTATGAAACATAAAAGTGAGTTTTATTCAATTCTTAACAAAGCATTCTAACATTGCAGTCTGTTTCTTTATCTAATATCAGGGATGGATTGATGCCAGAAAGAAAAGCCAGTATGCCAGTTACAACTATTGTCATGACAATTTCCTGTCTCAGAGGTCATTGGAGGTCAGTAGCATTTTCTTTTTCATATATATTGTTTTTCATGAGGAAAACTTAAAAAAAGGATATTTCTTTTGAGAGGTTAAGGAGAATTGTATTGCATACCATTCCATGACCTTGACATCTTCATTCTAAAATGTGTGCTCAGCATACTTTAGTATTGATCAGTGTTTTTATTTTTATTTAGACACAGTTGATTGAGATACTAATGGACACTTATCTTGTAGATGCTGGCCAGTATGAAGCAGCAGTTTGTAGAGTTACTGTCGGACATCGGCTTTGTGAAGGAAGGGATAAGCCAGAGAGATGTGGAGCGGGCCGGTCAGAGGGGCTCCGATGGGGTACTCAACATCACCGGACCTGATGTTAGTTTTCTGTTTCATAGATAGACAGACTGTAAAATAACATTATATCACATACAGACATTTGATCTATTATAGGAAAAGTTGTAGATAAATCATAAAGTAAGTGATACGGTATTGAATTTTATTTCATATTTGGCATAAAACTTTAATGGCTCAATGACCCTGTGAAGAGAACCAGCCATCTTAGTCTGACTATGTCCTAGTTGATTAATATGAATTATATTGCTGCAAAAGAACACTTTCTGTTGTTATTTAATCTCTTGGATATAAGTAGCAATACAAATATAAACTGTGGTAAACTTTTTTGTGGTATTTCTTAATGAAGTATTAATTTCAACTTGAAGGCCAACATCAACTCATCTAACTGGAAGGTTGTGGCAGCCATATTAGTGGGCGCACTCTATCCCAACGTTGTACAGGTCCTCACTCCCGAGGCCAAGTTCAGCCAGAGCAGCATGGGTAAATGTTATCGGCAGTATTTTGTTGATGTTAGTGAAGGAAAACAGTTAGACCTTGACCTCATGAACTAAAACAACTGGAATTAAATTATTAAAGAACAGATTTCCCGGTCCAAACAGGTCCCTATTCCACTTCATACCAGCTCTGTAAACTTTCTTTACTGAAATATGTTTCTAAGATTTTTATTCGAAAGAAATAACTTTTTACAGTTACATGATTTGTTATTATTTGATAGAATCCAAAAAAGACTTTTCTCATTATGTTGTGAATTACTGGGTATAATTTACAGGTGCTGTTCCAAAACTTCCAAGGGCTGATGAATTACGATTTAAAACAAAAGGCGACGGCTATGTGAGTATGATTTTAAGAATTACATGATGATCAAACCAAATTAATAGAATCTTGATTTCATTTTCAAAACCTGTAAAATTTACTTTAATAGAGCATTAAAATATCAAAACATGTTTTAATAGAGGATTTTGATATTACGTCGTTCATTGACATAACTGTACATATATGGCAATGTTTGATATAAGCAAAATCTGAAACTTGTTTGTTTTATTGCATTCAGCATTTTATAAACCATAAAATAACTGAACATTCTTCTTTTAATTTGTTTTGAATTTAACTGTGTTTACCTACTTAAATATATGTTTTCTATATAATGATCAAGAAGAAAATCTTATATCAAAACTTCATCTTTAGATTCACATCCACCCGTCATCTGTGAACTTCCAAGTTAACTACTATGATAGTCCTTACCTTGTTTACCATGAGAAAGTGAAGACAAGTCGGGTAAGTGTATTGGAGATATAAATCTGTATTGGCAACCACCTGTAATATGCAAACCTCCTTACAACGCCCCTTATTTCATTTGCCACCTCAATTACTGCCAACATATTGTAAGGTCCCTTTTTAGGTCACCTGAGTCATCCGTCGTCCGTCGTCAGTTAACATTTTACATTTTCAACTTAAGCTGAAATACTGTCAAAGGGATTTCATTGATACTTCATGGGAATGTTACTGATAACTCCCTGACCAAGTGTTGTTATTTTTCGGGTCTATCAGAAATCCAATATGGCCACCACGGCAGCCATTTTGAAAGACTATTTCAAACCTAAAGTCAAGTTCTACTGGGCCGATTTAACAGAAACTTGGTAGGAATGATCGAATCATGGTCCTGACAAAGTGTTGTTGATTTTCGGGTCGATCAGAAATCCAATATGGCTGCCATTTTGAAAAACTATTTCAAACCTAAAGTCAAGTTCTACTGGGCCGATTTAATTGAAACTTGGTAGAAATGATCGACTCATGGTCCTGACAAACTTAATTTAACGTTATACTTAACTATTTTTTACTCAAATTTTGGTAAGAATGGTTGACATCATTATCTCCACTTTATATTTCAACAACAAAAATTAATACTGTATGACTCAGGTGACCGTTAAGGCCCATGGGCCTCTTGTTCTCTTAGCAATTCATTCTTATTATGTCTCCCTCAATATAACACCAAATCCTTTCTATATTGCAAAAAAATGTCTGACAAATGGTGGCAGTACAAAGAGGTTTTACTGCATATAAGGTCACCTTTCTTGACCAGCAAGTTGCTGTTTGCCCTAAGAAAAGTTATTTCACTGGACGAAGTGGTCACATTTTAACAACTGGCCAACACTTTCATTGCTGTCTTGTTTAAGCAGCTAGAAGGCTTGAGGAAAGGTACTTAGATCTATCAATCATTATTAAAAAAAAATGAAAATGGAAGAAAATTCACAAAAATATAAAAAATTAAAAATATAAGGAAATTGCATATCTCACTGAATTGAAGGTGAACTTTTCAACAAAGTTGAAGCTGTATTAAGGAACATCTGTTGTAGATCTACATACGAGACTGTACTATGGTCAGTGTATATCCCCTGTTACTGTTTGGAGGGGGCAGTATCAATGTTGATCTGGAGAAAGGCAATTTTATCCTGTCTGTGGACGATGGATGGATACGCTTCATGGCTAACACACATCAGGTTTGTGGAAAATTGACCAGGAAACTGTCAGGAAATATTCTTAATGACGTTCATTTGGATACAAGAGAGTAATTGTTACAAATTATAAGAGTCTTTGTTCTGAATATTTTCAAGCCTTTTTTTGCAGGAAACCAATCCCTCTAATCAGTCATTTGTTTTTGAAGTAAACATTGAATAGACAATAGCCTTCAGAAATTTGTTACTAAATACATTAAAAGATCTTTACAGGGAAGTTGTACATGGATACCAATTCATAGTTGTAAGGAGTTTCAATAGAGTGAGATGAGATGGGAATTACTATGAGGGATTCTTTTATCATTTTATGTACTGGTACCTTACTATGTAAAATTATACATTTTGTAACAAATTTAATTTGGCAAAGCAAAGCATAAAGAAAAGAAAAAAGAAACAATTTTGTGTTTCAGTGTTAATTTGCAACATCATCATTGAGCATCTGAGAATACTTCAAAAACTGTTTACGATTACCGTAGCCGTTCTTCTTTTGTAAAAATATCAGAAAATGTATTTCTTGAAGTTTGACTGATATTTACTACCATTCTAAATCCACCTTTAACATGAGATGCAAAATGGACAAATATTGAGTTATGGGTGAACATTACTGAATGTTTCCATTTTGACCAGGTGGCTGAGCTAGTGAAGGAGTTGAGGTTGGAGCTGGACCAACTGTTGTCTGACAAGATACAGAACCCACACATGGACCTACTGACCTGTCCAAAGGGCAGTAAGATCATAGACACCATTGTCCGGCTCATAACCACACAGTGACCACACCATCACTGATGTAACTTTCCATGAGGAAATGTATGCAATATTAACTGCTTAGCAACCAAAATAGTGAGGTGTCCAACAGAGAAAAGTGACAGTCAACAAAACCAGACTTTGTAAAGGATTCTGAAAAATTATGTTTTGTCAAATAGTGCCAAATGTACAACATTAGAAATGCCTTGATGTTAAACATGGTGAATTTATTTTTACATTGAAGATGCCCTACATTAAACTTTGAAATGAACTTAGTAAAAAAAAAAAACTTTGGAAGAAATAGTTTGCCAGAAGAAAGCTTTGATAGTTTTCTCTCTTGCAAATATTCTTTTATATGTACCATTGTCCAACTTGACCATTTTATCTCCGTGATTCAATGTATGTGTAGTTTATGAGTAAAGCTCAGTGGTATTTGTATAACAGCACATTTTTTCCACAGTTTAACTTTCACTTGCCATGATGAAGGACATTACAGAGAAAATTCACTCTCTCAATATTCCTCTCTTCTGTAACAGGGCAATCAACTTCTTTACACATACGTGCAGGATGCTGTAAATCTATTTTGTTTGTCTTAGATTGTTTAAACTGACCACAAGTCTCGAAAACCTTTTATTAATACATCATTTCCCCTTGTGTGTTCACAGATCCAACATAAAAATATCTTTTTTTAATGAAAAAAAATCAAATTTGAGAAAAAGAACATTCCAAAACTTTTACCAGCTGGCTGTAACAGAAATGTACCTGTTGTTTTATCTGTATTATATTGATTATGTTGATCGTCCAACAACATAAGGACCCTCACAAGCGCAATAGTTTTACCTGGCTATGGTGCACAAAATTTAAGCCTCCTTGACTATTTCTGACCTGTTCAACTGCACAATATTAGCCCCTCAAAATTACACAACGATATAGTTTTATTTCTGACTTTATTCAGATAATCATGTAGTATATCCTGACTGTGTGACATGTGTTGTAACTCTGGTAGCTCTACAACTCTACAACTGTTGGCTGTGATTTGGTTTTTGTATGATGCCTTTAAAATCAATAAATACAGGTATTTCATATTGTAACATTGTAAGTCCAAAAATATAGGATTCTGAGGAATATTTTGTGATTCGAGTCAAATATTTTTGGACTTGAATAAGTTTATATATGTTATGTTATGTACTTACTAAGTGATGAAATTAATTTTGAAAGTTTGAAAGATGAAATGTGTTCTGTTGACAACAGGCCGTGGTAAAGATTGTTATCGCTTGTCTCAACATTATCAGTCTAATCCTGAGTGGTACATGTATACTACACAAGTATACAAAGGAGATATGAAATGTGTAAGAATGAATTAGTTTGAAAGTAGTTTTTGCTGCATGGTGAGACTAGTGAGTGCTTGGAATGATTAGAAATCTGTGATAATAAACATGTTTGAACAGACTCTCACCATGTCTCTGTGTTCTGTTTATATTGGGAGGTAACATTCAGGCCACACACAAGTTAACTTGTTGGTTTTCAACATTGTCTTGTCAATTTTGTAACTGTAAAACAGAATTAAAATTGAAATTTGTCTTGCTCCTGTCTTTGAAAAAGAAAAGAAAGAAAATCCAAAGAACAGATTGATTTAGTGTGGCATTAAATACAATGAAAATGGATGACCGTTTTTGCCCAGTGGGATGATATTTCACAATGCTGCACTGGTGCATTTGTATCTTGTAAGTCATCAGCAGACACATATAACACACTTTCAACATTGTTAAACCTCTAATAACAAACATTGTACATAAAATATTTACAAAATGTCACATAGAATAATTATGTTTCAATGAATTAACTTACTTTGGTTATAGCTCAATTTCTTTATACATGTATATATATTTGTAATTTGAAAAAAAAATATAATATACTCTCCCAATTTCAATTGAAAGACTAGGTTAGTTCATGTTATGATTCTGCTGAACTATTCCATTCAATACCAGGGAACTTTGAGTCAAAGAGAGAAATGAGCTGTTTTGAAAAGCTTTCAGCATTAACCTATTGACCTGAACTTTGACCTTTTAACCTCTTCAGCCTTGTTTAGTGATGAATAATTGTAGCAAATACGGTTATATCATCGATCCATTCATAATTTTCATGTTTATAAACTTCGGCTGTTGAAAAGTTAACATTAAATTGACATAATACTCCTGCTTTTTGGGAAATAGGAATGACAAAACCAAAATTTGAAGTCTGTTACAAATGTCTTGGGTGTCTCAACTTTAAAAGTAATAATTACAAATAGTATCTAATCAGTGACACATAGTTGCAATGTCAAACACCAAAGAGGACTCTTATTTCAAGAATGAATGTCCTGCCTAGTTAAAATGTTTTTCATTTATCAGTTTGATTTATAACGATGGAAATTTGATATTTCCATACTGACCTGTTTTATAATAACTGCTTTATACAAGTGTATATAATTGAAAATGCTAATTTCACTCTTTGCTATATGTGTCAGTTTCACTTTGAAACAATATGACACCAGCCAGGTGATGTTGTGTTAGGGAGTTTTCATGATAGCCATTTATCCCACCATATTCTAATATATTCTTATCATTTCTTTGAAAAGTACACCTAACTTACTTAACTAAATTATAATTGGCATTTAATTCCTCTTTTATTAAAAAATACTCTATAATTATTTTTATAATTTTTAATTTTAATTTTTCTACATCTTCATACATTCACAGTGAATTCAAACAAATATTTTGGAATTTTAATGAAAATCCGCAAATTATAGCCCTTAGTTGTCTCTAAAATTAGTAAGCGTCCATGCTGTTCCTGTGCAAAAAAAATATCTTGTGCACTGTGAAAAGGAAGTCAATATGAACTCCATGCAAGCTATACATGACTTTAAGAACCTTCTTTCCAAGGTCCAGGAATCTTCTGTTATGGACTTCCTTGGATGGATCCGGAACAATATCGAAGGTAGGAACATATATATACTATAACACGTGTTAGCGGTAGTTTCAGTTTCACTTTGTCATTAATAGCTTAGAAGAATTAGTCTAACTATGATATTGGTTAAACGTTATCCATATGTACTTAACAGACCTATATCAGTGACAATAATTACATCGATCACTGATGACGTGGACACGAGTTTACCACTGCTCGGACTCCTTTGGCTATTTATACATAAAGGTGCTACATACATTTTGTTTGGAGGTGGATTTGGGTGGGAAATCCGAGTGTCGCTGAATAATTTTGTAGTATTTTCCTGTCCTGTTACAGTGGCGCATGTGTTTCTAGTACTGTGTGTAGTCACCCCAACTGACTAGCCGAAGTTTTCTCTGGCCCTGACAGTGACACCATGCAGTCTTCAGGTCCAGTACACTCTGCCGATTGAGCTATATAGCTATAAAGACATATATAGCTATATACACCTATAAATTATAGCTGTATTGAGCTATATTTTCTCAGATTTCAAATTTCATTAAATTAAAGCAAAGTCGCATAGAACAATAAGGTTAATGGTAATGTTGACTACAAAAAGCATACATTTAGATGTTTATTTTCATTTTTCATAAATGTAAAATTTCCGATTTCTTTACATCATTATTTTTTAAAAAGAATACTTATATTTAATGTCTTTTGTTATCAATCTAATGATACAATCTTCTTTTAAATGCGACTTTGTTCCGTTTTCCTTAAAAAAGAAAATCACTTGAAAATAGCTCAAACAACCTATTTCAGATAGGTCAATAGAGCTATTATAGGTCTTTACAGCTATATAGCTCAATCGGCAGAGTGTACTGGACCTGGTCTTAGACATTTTGACAGATAGATGTCTAGTGTGGGCCAGACATATCATTCTGTCAAAATGTCAAGTCTGGTGTCAGGACCAGAGGAAACTCGGGCTATCTCAAAAGAGAAAGATTTAGAAAAAAAAAGAGGGAGATCATTGTAGCAGTACAGGGTCAGATGTAAAAGCTGTAACAACACTCTACCGTGTTTATAGAAAATAGATACCCTTGAAGCACCACAACAATCCAACAACGAAAAAGATTAAACAACCTTGAAGACAAAATTGATACATTGGAGGAAAAAACAGATGTTAAAATTGAAAAAGGGCTAGAAAAGAAAAGAAAAAGTGTCTATTCAGACGTGGAGGAGGAAATTATAAATGATCCTGAGACACATGTAGTCGCCTTAGTTGAGGAATGCTGCAGAGAAATACAGGACAGAAGAAGTCAAGACAATATTCCTGTATTGTTTAATGTACTAGAAAAACGAACAGAAGACGACGCTGCATGTCAGGATGAGATGGACATCAGAATGGTTATTAGAAGTATAGGGATTGAAAATCTAAACTTAGTAACACACTTTCGACTAGAAAAAAAGGAGGAAACAAAAACACGTCCACTCAAAGTTGTACTCAATGGGGAAAAAAACCCACAAAAAATATTACTACTTGAGAAGGCGAGTAACATCTCCCGAAGGAAAGATAATCCAAGAAAAAATCACAACCTAAAACAGTAGAGCCCCAAAGCCCAATCCAACGAGCACACACTGAGGTTACCACAAGCCTAAATGATAAGATCGGTACCCAGAGACTCGTGTCACTAGAACAACATGTTAAGAAATTGAGGCTACAAAAATAGAGTTTACAACACCATTCCAAGAATCAACCTGCCTTCAAATTAATCTCAAAAACAATGACAAACTGATAATATGTTGTGTATACCGTAGTCCAAACAGTACTCAAGAAAACAATGATCATCCTAATAGACTCTTGAAAGAAGTAGTTAATAAAAAAACATCACCTCTAATAATAGTTGGGGATTTTAACTATCGAGAGATCAACTGGGAAACCATGAACACAACAGTCAATGTCAGCCACCCTGCATCTATTTTTCTGGAAAACATACAGGACCTTTTTCTTTTCCAATGTGTCGACAAACCGACCAAATTTAGGGAAGGGAATGCACCCTCCTTGCTCGTCATCATACTTGTTAATGAAGAAAATATGCTAAACAAGAGCGATATAACCTATCTCCCCGGTATGGGGAAGAGTGACCACATCACCATGTCCTTTAAACTCAACTGCTATGTCGAAAGTGAGCCATCAAATGCACAACAAACTAGAAACTAGAAACTTTCATAAGGGGAATTACACTGCAACTAAAGAGGATCTTGCACAAGCAGACTGGTCTAAATTTGACAACTGTCTCAACACAGAGGAAGCTTGGAACTGTTTTGTAAATAACCTATCAAATATTGTAAAGAAACACGTATCAGAGAACAAGCAATTCTGAAGAAGAACTGCAGGACTTAGGGTCATGATATTTGGGCCAGTAGGTACCTGGGATGTAGTGCTATAAAGTTTCCTCATTGAAATTACCTTGACCTACTTTCAAGGTCACAGCGGTCAAATATGTTAAAAATTTCAAACAACAATATCCTAAGAACCATTTGAACTAGAGTCATGATACTTGGGTATGTTATGTAGACCAGCAGTGCGAATATTTTTCTCGATTACAGTTATGAGGTCAAAGGTCAACTTTAAGTGCTAGTTGGGGGTCAAATGTCAACTTTGGTTAGTAGCTTTAACAATCTTCTCCTCAAGTTCCATAAGGCTCAGGGTCATAATATTTGGCCAGTAAGTACCTGGGATGTAGTACTATAATGTTTTCTCATTAAAATGACCTTGACCTACTTTCAAGGTCACAGGGGTCATATATGTGCAAAATTTCAATCAACAATAACCTAAGAACCATTTGAACTAGAGTCATGATACTTGGGTATGTTATGAAGACCACAGCAGTGCAAATCTTCTTATCAATTACAGTAATGAGGTCAAAGGTCAATTTTAAGTGCAAGTCGGGGTCAAAAGGTCAACATGGGTCAAAGGCTTTAACAATCTTCTTCTCAAATTCCATAAGGCTCAGGGTCATGATATTTGGCCAGTAGGTACCTGGATTGAAGTGCTATAAAGTTTCCTCATTAAAATAACCTTGACCTACTTTCAAGGTCACATTGGTCAAATATGTTTAAAAACTTCAAAAATCAATATCCTAAGAACAGTTTGGACTAGAGTCATGATACCTGGGTATGTTATGTAGACCAGCTGTGTGAATTGTTTTCTTTATTACAGTAATGACCTTAACTCAATCTGTGATTGGAGCTGCCACATAGCTCATGAAACTAAATATGGACAAATGCAAATATCTCAATATTGGACAGACGAGGGACAACCACCAGTACACTATCGAGCAGGATGATCAGATACACAATATTGTTAAACAGACCTCAGAGTGATTGTAGACAGCAAGGCAAAATTTGAAAATCACATATCAACCTCTGTAGCAAAAGTCAACAGGAACCTTGGTCTCATCTTTAGAACTTTTACATTTATGGACAAAAATATGTTTCGAACACTGTACAAGTCTCTCGTCCGCCCACACCATGAATATGCAAGCGTTGTCTGGTCACCATATTTACTAAAAGACATCAAACTACTGGAAAATGTACAAAGGAGGGCAACTCGTCTAATTCCCAGTCTAGCAAACAAACCCTACTCGGAGAGACTGCGCCATCTAGGATGACCTACGTTAGAGTACATTAAGACACCGAGCTGACCTGATCCAAACACAAGATCCTAGAGGGAACAGCTGACACTGTAGATCACAGCAAAATGTTCACTAAAACCCAGGATTCCAGAACAAGAGGGAACAGCAAAAAGCTGTTTAAAAAGAACCAACAGACAAGTTAACAGCTACAGCAACAGGGTTGTGGAGTCCTGGAATAGTCTGTCAAACCATGCAAGTGGTAAATGCCCCTAGCTAGTGTAAATAGTTTTACACAAAGACACACTAAGTTCTGGTCGAATCACCCTGTAAATTCAATGCCTCCTGCTATTAGCAAGATCAAGTCAGATTTAATATCTTAACTCACCTTTTAACTGTAAGATTTCTGGATTTTAATTCCTCTATATTAATACGCACTGGAAGTCACATATTAGTATAGGAACATTAAAATGCGCCGCAAGAAGCTACCTGAAGCTTTCCGTTGGTGTCGACTACTATATCAACTATATCAATGACCAGTGGTGACCAGATAGCTCAGTTGTTAGATGGTTCGTCAAGAGTTTAGAACTTCAAAGGTCCCAAGTCTGACTCTGTTGCATTTTCTCTCTCTTGTTACAGTTGGTGCTAGTGACCATGCAACCCTCCTTTCAATTAAAGTGTATGCACTTAACAAGAAGACACAGGAGCTGTATTGTCAGGAATGTTGTCTTAGGTATAAAGGTAGCAGGTGAATCTGAACTGGACTGGGTGGATCGCTGCATGACCAGATATACAGTCAATTGGGTGAGAGAGTGTCCATCTATAGTTTTGAAGCCCCTCTCTTTGGCAGTTGCATGTATCCTTTCCTGTTACACAGGACTGGGGTGGATGGTTACTGGTGACCAGGTACAATGTACCTCCATTGGTGTGATTGTCCATCTAGAGTCAGGAGGACCCTGGTTCAAATCCCAGTATGGCTATTGTGGTTTTCATTTCCCGTTACATATGCAGTAAGCTATTTTAGAGGGTATACTAGACATATACAGTGTAACTGAAAGATATATACAAATGCTTCGTTACTTGTGCATTCCAGAACTGTGATACAGAAAAGAAATGTGAAACACTATTAAAACAGCTCTAGGCATTTGTGTAGAACCAAAAATACCCAGTTTCTTTGTGGAATTTAATTAATTCATAGTTTTTCTTTAAATTGAACTCTTATCGTCATGCTTTACAGATGTGTATGAGGAGGCTGAGGAGCGGTCAAGACAGAACTCAGACATCATACTGGACACAATACGGGAGGAAATGAGGAATAGTTTACCTACTAATGCCATCTCTCCTTCGGAACACATCATCACACCTGTAGCTGGACCTGTTAGTATGATACAGTAATATAATTACTTTAATGTAAATATATATATATATTTACACTATATTAGAATGCTAGATAATGGTTTGTAAATGTCTGAAGGAAAAGCCTTAACGACATAATATAATAGGCTGCCACATTTTTTCCAACAAATTCTGACGTTCCTGTAAAATGCTGGGGTGTCATAGTGAGGGAATATTGAATAAGGTTTTGTTGAGAAAAGGTGAAATATGACATGTAAATAAAATGATTCTAAACAATTTGGAAAACAGGAGGTAGGGATTAAATGTGCTTATGCTGAAATGTACAAGCACTCTAAGGAATATATTTATACTTTTAGCTCTGACATTCTAGTGGCACATACCAATATTAGTTCACTGATACTTATAATTTGACCTCTGAACTTATTCATGAGAAAACAATTTCTGGAGTGATCTCCTATACTATTTGATGTAGGAACATTAAGCTCAGTACATGTCAAAATCAAAGGAAAGCAGAGTGCTGCAAACCAAAACTAGTCACTGCAAGTGCCACCTATATATTGATGGATCATACAAGGTTGCATACAATCCTCTCTAAAAGTCAAAAGATCATTTTCAGGTCCAGTCTACTCTGGCATGCAGTAACCCACAAATCCACTTGTTTAAAGTTCCATTTAGTTTTCCACTGTTTTTACTTTTACCATTGTTAGAATTCAGACTGCGATCCCACCACTACAGTCCATGTGGATGCCTTCCTGTTTAATGATGATGTCATTGACAATCTGTGTGATGATGGGAAGATGAGTAGGAACTACTGTCAACAGTGTGGCTCAAAGGAGATCAGTCCCTTAAGTATGTATCTTATGTCTTGTAGTCCCCTAAGTATGTACATGTACATACAGGGTAATGTCTTGTAGTCCCCTAAGTATGTACATTTACATACAGGGTAATGTCTTGTAATCCCCTAATTATGTACATGTACTGTACATACAGGGTAATGTCTTTTAGTCCCTTAAGTATGTACATGTACATACAGGGTTATGCCCTGTAGTCCCCTCAGTATGTACATGTACATACAGGGTTATGCCCTGTAGTCCCCTAAGTATGTACATGTACATACAGAGTAATGTCTTATAGTCCCCTAAGTATGTACATGTACATACAGGGTAATGTCTTGTAGTCCCCTAAGTATGTACATACACATACAGGGTAATGTCTTGTAATCCCCTAATTATGTACATGTACTGTACATACAGGGTAATGTCTTTTAGTCCCTTAAGTATGTACATGTACATACAGGGTTATGCCCTGTAGTCCCCTCAGTATGTACATGTACATACAGGGTTATGCCCTGTAGTCCCCTAAGTATGTACATGTACATACAGGGTAATGTCTTGTAGTCCCCTAAGTATGTACATACAGGGTTATGCCCTGTAGTCCCCTAAGTATGTACATGTACATACAGGGTAATGTCTTGTAGTCCCCTAAGTATGTACATACAGGGTTATGCCCTGTAGTCCCCTAAGTATGTACATGTACATACAGGGTAATGTCTTGTAGTCCCCTAAGTATGTACATACAGGGTTATGCCCTGTAGTCCCCTAAGTATGTACATGTACATACAGGGTAATGTCTTGTAGTCCCCTAAGTATGTACATACAGGGTTATGCCCTGTAGTCCCCTAAGTATGTACATGTACATACAGGGTAATGTCTTGTAGTCCCCTAAGTATGTACATACAGGGTTATGCCCTGTAGTCCCCTAAGTATGTACATGTACATACAGGGTAATGTCTTGTAGTCCCCTAAGTATGTACATACAGGGTTATGCCCTGTAGTCCCCTAAGTATGTACATGTACATACAGGGTAATGTCTTGTAGTCCCCTAAGTATGTACATACAGGGTTATGCCCTGTAGTCCCCTAAGTGTGTACATGTACATACAGGGTTATGCCCTGTAGTCCCCTAAGTATGTACATGTACATACAGGGTAATGTCTTGTAGTCCCCTAAGTATGTACATACAGGGTTATGCCCTGTAGTCCCCTAAGTATGTACATGTACATACAGGGTTATGTCTTGTAGTCCCCTAAGTATGTACATACAGGGTTATGCCCTGTAGTCCCCTAAGTATGTACATGTACATACAGGGTAATGTCTTGTAGTCCCCTAAGTATGTACATACAGGGTTATGCCCTGTAGTCCCCTAAGTATGTACATGTACATACAGGGTAATGTCTTGTAGTCCCCTAAGTATGTACATACAGGGTTATGCCCTGTAGTCCCCTAAGTATGTACATGTACATACAGGGTAATGTCTTGTAGTCCCCTAAGTATGTACATACAGGGTTATGCCCTGTAGTCCCCTAAGTATGTACATGTACATACAGGGTAATGTCTTGTAGTCCCCTAAGTATGTACATACAGGGTTATGCCCTGTAGTCCCCTAAGTATGTACATGTACATACAGGGTAATGTCTTGTAGTCCCCTAAGTATGTACATACAGGGTTATGCCCTGTAGTCCCCTAAGTATGTACATGTACATACAGGGTAATGTCTTGTAGTCCCCTAAGTATGTACATACAGGGTTATGCCCTGTAGTCCCCTAAGTATGTACATGTACATACAGGGTAATGTCTTGTAGTCCCCTAAGTATGTACATACAGGGTTATGCCCTGTAGTCCCCTAAGTATGTACATGTACATACAGGGTAATGTCTTGTAGTCCCCTAAGTATGTACATACAGGGTTATGCCCTGTAGTCCCCTAAGTATGTACATGTACATACAGGGTAATGTCTTGTAGTCCCCTAAGTATGTACATACAGGGTTATGCCCTGTAGTCCCCTAAGTATGTACATGTACATACAGGGTAATGTCTTGTAGTCCCCTAAGTATGTACATACAGGGTTATGCCTTGTAGTCCCCTAGGTATGTACATGTACATACAGGGTAATGCCTTTAAGTCCCCTAGGTATGTACATGTACATACAGGGTAATGCCTTGTAGTCCCCTAAGTATGTACATGTACATACAGGGTAATGTCTTGTAGTCTCCTAAGTATGTACATACAGGGTTATGCCCTGTAGTCCCCTAAGTGTGTACATGTACATACAGGGTTATGCCCTGTAGTCCCTTAAGTATGTACATGTGCATACAGGGTAATGCCTTGTAGTCCCCTAGGTATGTACATGTACATAGAGGTTAATGCCTTGTAGTCCCCTAATTATGTACATGTACATACAGGGTAATGTCTTGTAGACCCCTAAGTTTGTGCATAATGTCTTACAAGTTTGAGTAATCTATTTTTTGGAGGCAAGTAAAATTGTGTTTGAAAAATGGGTAGTTAAAAAAATCCTTTTTCAAAAAAACAACCCACGTCAAATAGTACTTTGTATTAAGGTGGGTCCATCCTTTTGGAAAAACCCATGTCATTTTTTTCTAATTAGGCTTATTTTCTTGCATGTTTTACGTAGATTCCATATCTGAAAAGAAAAACGGGGGTTCTCGACTTACTTTTTGAGATATATCAGCAGTAAGGTAGCTACTTTTCTGCAAATTTCCCCCAAAATATGAAAATTAAGTAAAAATTTGTTTTCTATAATATTTGCAAAGTTTGAGTTACCACAAAGTTCAATATTTTTTACACATCTCGTGATGTACTATTAAAAAGCAGAAATAAAACAAAAATGATTATATTTGGTATATTTATGCATTTTTCATGGCCATCTATTCTCTTCAAAATGTAATTTTAACAAATTTACATCAAACGAATGCATTAAAAACAAGCAAAAATGCCTTTATAACAGATATTGCTTCATTAACTATTATTGTAAGTGTACAAACTAAGTCCCAGTCACTCTGAAGCAAAATTCATTGCTATTCCTTCTTTTTACATATAACTGGGACAGTGATAAAATTTCTGCTTGTTTTGACTTGAATTTGTTGCCAAGTTCTTTACATCTGATATTGTTGCAGCTTTTATAACTCACTCAGCATCTGTAAAACAGATCAAATACATGTTCCGTCATCTGCTGCCCGACCTCCGAGGCAAGGCTGTGCTGGATGTTGGATCTAGGACGGGTGCTGTGCTGTATGGGGTAAGATTGATCACTTAGCAACTGTATTCTCTGTCTGATGTGACTAATCTTGACTATCATTGGAATCATTTGGAAACAAATGCTCAATAAGCATAAACATTTTCTTAAATTTCACTTTATCAGTATTCTCAAGTATCTTACTATTTTATGAGGTTATGGTGGGTAGGCCCTACACCATATATAATGATGGTTGAATTGGGTTATCTAATTCTAGATTTTAATAAAATAATTCTTGAATTAAAATTTCAGACTCCATTTGATTAACTAGCTGTGCAATGTTCGCATGTCAACATCATCTCTTACTACAAATTTATATGTACCCAGAATTTTAAATTCAAATTTAAATGTATTATTGTTAAAGTCACACTTTATTTCATTCTGTTTTACTGTTAATCGATCAAACAATGGTATTTTAATAACATAACAGCATCCCACAATCAAATGGTGCCCCATCAGTCAAGGGACTGAAGTGGCCAAAAAATTCATCTGAATTATCATTTATCAAACTAATCGGGTTTCAAAAGTGTTCCCAGTTTTCTGAGGAATATTTTAAACAAAATCAAAGCTTTGTATTAGATATCATATCAAACAAAACATTCATTCTCAAGCCTGCTGTGACTAACAAACGCTAACAGGTGTAGATTTGAATTGTGTTCTTCATTTTAACTTATTTCCTGTCAAGTTAATTATTAAGGTCGAATGAGTGTATTGATAAACAGAAATAGGAAGTACATACCGAGTTGAAAATCCAATGTAGGGAGACAGTATCACAATTTCCGCATATTTTAATGAGTCTCGAGTTGTGATGAATATTGTATGTTTATTATTGACAGAACAGTGTGTTCTCTCAATATTAAAGTATTTCAAAGCAATCCAGGCATTAATTCAGTAGTTTTTTATCAATGACTCACATGTGTTCATTTTTCTGTACTGCAGGAAACCGGCTACCTATTTCACTACTGTGAAGTTTTTCAAGAAAGATAATTCTTAAATGCAATTACTATGTGTATATGGTTTTATTATAAAATGTCAATTTTTAATCACTTAAAGATTACTAATCTATGTCAGTATCATTTTTATTGACATTATTTAGCAAATATGTCTTTCATTTTGTTTTCAAAATTCACTCCTTTTTACATAAATTTCCATTTAAATCCTTAAAATTCTGACAACCTACCGGGTATATTTTTTTGTGGCAGAAAATTTTCTTTACTTCAAAGCAATATAACTACAAAATTTGGAGAAATTCTACTGAGTAATGGTGACACAAACTGATTACCTTAAGTTATTGACAATAAAAGTAACATTTTTTTTTTAATGTAGGCCTATTTATTCAGTGGTGCAAGTAAAATAGTAGGAGTGGAATTGGACAAGAACTTTTGTGAACTACAGCAAAAAATGGTGGACAAATACAAGATGGTGGACAGGATACAGGTATGTTGAATGTCTGCCTTTTCAAGAAGCTCTTTCAAATGTTCCAGGCCTTATATGATTTCACGTTAATCATTAATACATAATTAACATGAGAATCTGGAGCCTTTGCTGAATGATCAGAAGTATACAATACTGTAACTTCTACACAAAGGGATCTTGTAACAGCTGTAACGAGAGAGGAAAAAGGCACAGCCAGATCAGGAATCAAACTCAGGACTTGAGGACTCGAGACAAATGCTCTCACCAATTGACCTACCTGGAGAACAAGCGATTGACCCAATTCAGTTCTGCTGCATAAATAAAGTTTTATCAAATGTGGATTTTTATAGGATTTGTAGCCTTCCTAATTTGGTATATTTAATGTTATGTTTCCTAAAACATTAATGTTAAATGTATTGAACAATCAATGAACTATCCCAAGCAAGCATTACTCCAAGACACCCCTTCATAAACAGGAAGTAAGACATTTTGATGTATATACAGTTAACCTTCTCTAACCCTACACACTGTGGGACACAGTGTAGTGGTCAGATTACACAGGATTTTTGAATATACAGGTATTATTCTGCAGTTTTCAATAGAAATAGGAAAACACTATGGATTAGATACCATATCGGAATACTCAGGGGCATGCAGATAAGACGGATTTCACTGATATATATATGTATTTACAACAGAGCCACCTCCCCTCCATCGTTGGGTTTATAAATTGTCACGATCACTATACCATCACTGTACCCAGTGTGCTATCAGGTTTTATGTATCTGTCTAATTTTGATACATAGTTCATGAAAATATGAAAATAAGAAATCTCCAAATTGTTCATTTAAATAAGTTAATATTAGCCATGTTATGCATCATGCCAACTGCCATAACTGTTGTTTTGTTAATCCATGTTGTAACATACTTAAATCACTTCAGCAGGCTGTTTTCCAGGGGATATCCAGGAATTAATTTTGGGTGTTGCCCAAAATTTTAAACTTAGTAAAAGACAAATTTTTGTACTTATCTAGAAATAATAAATTTGAATTTTCGTGTCGGCTGTACATGTATACTACTTTGGCACCCAAACATATATAGAACTTGATTATTTCTGAGATTGTGACAATTATAATTACCCTGCCGAGCGTAGCGAGGCGAATTTTTTTCTTCTGATAATGATATAATACCACGGATTTAGATGGCAATTCTGTGGTCAAACAGATCGAGTGAGGTTTAAAATAGGTTTGAGGTATTATTCCAGGTTATATTTTATAACATAGAGTATTTATATTTTATGATGGCCAAATGCAGCCAGTGTTAACAAATTTTCTAAAACAATGGTAAAAATGAAGGTTTTCTGTTAAAATGTTGATGTTTGTGTCATGCCATTCATGTGCATGTAGTTTAGGCGAGCATTTTGCCAATTAAATATTGATTTATTTTGTCATATATATGAATAGTGATTTAACTAGCTGTTTGTCTTTTATTGTTAATTTGTACGCATACATATGTACAAGGGCAACACCTAATGAAAAGGATTATATACATGCTAGTCTTTTATGCTAACATTGAATATGTCGATTCACCTGATTAAGTGTATCGTGCTGTATTGTCTTTGAAATTTATATTTTTTAATTGGTATACTTATTCACTCCTGGTGATCATGTGTACTTGAAACCATAGGTGAAAATACAGGTTTATCTATCATGAAATGGACTCTACCTTTGAAATAACACTTTACCTATAAACATCTTTTACCCGGTGTGTTCTCCTTTCTCCCACTTTTTAAAAAACCATAGAGGCAGTAATGTTGTGATAGCAAATATGGTCTGTTTCATATATATTTTACCTAGTTTTTACCTGTGTTCTCCCACATTACCTGTATCATATATATACAGTACTGTCATATACATGTAGCTTTTATATAGATTTTCATAATATTTAGCCATTTTTTTCATGTCATATACCATTTGAAATGGTACAAAACATACAAAACAGTAACAAATATTTTATATATTTTATATACTTAATAGTATAGATATAGATGATAATGCTTTGATTCATTTAAATTGAAATTTATCTTGATTTAATTTAGGGTGAAAAAAAATCATGTTGGAGCATTATTTTCAGAGAACCTATTTTACCAATAAATGCGTCTTCAGTGTAATTATTTATAACTTAGTATCACTCATTAGATTATTTTCCCCTAAAACAAAAGCATTAGTTATGTTTCTATTTGATAACCCCATATGGCTTGGGTCCACTGATATTTCTAGTTGATAATAATGAATCTTAACACATGATGGTTTGGGTCCATCAACTGACCACTTTACTGGTGCGCATTGAGTCAACAATTAATTATACAAGTATATGAACTTATAAAGAGACATATAAGCTGACAGATTGCAAAGCGATTATTCACTATTAATAGAAATGCATTCTCTGTCTGGTAATAAAAAGTGAATACATTTCATAACCTAAATGTTCGTCACTTAATTGATGCCATGGTGATTAAACAAGTGAGATTGTCCAAGCTATATGTTTTGTAAGTCTCACACATTCCCCATCAACCACCAACATGGCAAATGCACAAATTCAAGTGACGTTATCTTCGCAACAAGTTTGGAAGACAGAACAACAGAGGTGAGCGTGTATATTGGAGATGTACCATCCCCAACTGTCCAGCTACCCTTAGTACCCGAAACAAAATCCCTACTGGAAACGGCCACCATCCCCACAACCACCCATATGATTGATTTGATCAACCTGAGTGCTAATTATAAGTATTCCATGTGTACCTGTAATGAATTTTGTTTTATTTATTTTCATTCCCAGCTTTTCATCTGTTTTTGCATATACATGATCTCTGTCTGTACTGATAATATTTGTTATAAATTGCTTGCTAAATTTAGTTCTATTTTATGAAATATATATATAACATCCATGTAAATGTGTAGTAAAAATGTATAAAATTGATTTAATATGAAATTAATAAAAGCAGGTTTTCAGTTAATGTATTTTGATGTGTTTTTATAAGTAATAAATGGAATCTTGTATATATTAACTTATAATTCCAGTAAATATTACGTAAATCAGGAAATATATTTGTTAAATATTCCTATAACTAACACAGTATTTCCTATTGGTGAACAGGTAAATACAGGTAAATAATCTACCTGTACTATACCAGAACAGACTATAATGACACATCTATTGTTGTCCAGTGTTTATATAATTCCTTTGATCAGAAAAAAAGTGGGAGAAAGGAGAACAAACCTTTTACCCAATTCAGACAGATGGTAGATCACCACGTACACCATGCATGACATTAGAACAATAGGATTAGGTAGAGTCAGTCCGGTGACCCTTGACAACTGACCTGACTGGAGACCCTACTAATATCAGGGATGTATAATATACTGTCCCTGCTAATATATAGACAGAGGATTAATCCCCTATTGTTTAGAGTATAAGTAGTAAATTCCTTGTTAGGGCAACACCCTTAGGCATATATAGATATTCAAACTGCTGGCAAGGGGAAGCCATAGAAAATCATAGTTCAAGGCATGGTTGATATTAGAAGGAAATCCCATATGAAATAAAGGAAAATCTTCAAAAACCTTGGTCCAGACACAGAAAAAAAGGGTATTGCCCGGGCAACTAGGGCAACCCCCCTGGGTCGGCCACTGATATCTCTATGTGTCTGATGGTTCTTGAATTGCTATTTCAGCTTTACCTCAGAGCTTGCTTGTTCTCTTTCTCTTTTAGATTGTACACCAGAATGTAATGAACTATCTGCAGTTTCTACAGGCATGTAAGTACAGACATTGATTTTTTAGGTCACCTGAGACAAAGTCTCAAGTGACCTATTGCGATCGCCTTTTGTCCGGCTGCGTCCAGCGTGCGCCCGTAAACAATTTACATTATCGACTTCTTCTCAAATACCCCTGAACCAATTTCAATGAAATTTTGCAGGACAAAGGTCAACAAAAATAGTGGTCAGTTTAGTCCCAAGACCCANCCCAGCCCCCAGGGGCCTGAGGGGCAGGGCCAAAAAGGGTTGAATTTACTAAAATTTCAAAAAATCTTCTTCTCAAGACCCCGATATGGTAGAATCAAATACTCTTCATAAATGGAAGGGTCTTAAGGTGCTTTACCAAAATTGTGAATTTCTTGACCCTGGGGTCCCACGTTTCCCCCTGGGGAGGGGGTAAACTTTACTATAGTTTATATAGGGAAATCACATTTTGGACCAACATTTGTTTAATTTCCATTGGAAGTAAT
>NW_018408818.1:150385-155499 GCF_002113885.1 Mizuhopecten yessoensis | reverse complement strand
AAAATTTATTATGGTTTATAATGGCAAATGATACTTTGAATATTACATGTTAATAACTTGATTGGAATTATAACCTTGAGTTGACAGTTTGATACTTTGAAAATTTTGAGCCAGCCCTACCCCCAAGGGCTGTAGGGTGGGGCCCAAACAAGTCAGTGTGCTAAAATTTCTTCATTTTCCTTGTTTAGAATCAGAGGTGCTAGTTTCAAATACCTTTTAGCCTTAAATCTGTATGCTAGATATCGAATAAGGTGGTTTTATTGTTTTTTGTCGCTTTGAATAATATTTCTGTTCATGTTAAAAACAAAATCAACTCTCTGTATAAATATATCAGGTGACCGTTAAGGCCCATGGGCCGCTTGTATGATACACACACTCCAAACCATGTAGTACAAGATTTTGGTCAATAACTGCTGTAGTTCAAAATAGTTCAAAAATGTTATTCACAGATTGACAACAATTGATTCGGTACAAATTTTTTATTAGCTCACCTGGCCTGAAGTGCCCAGTGAGCTTATATAATTATGGCATGGTGCGGCGTCCGTTGTCTGTCCGGCATTAACTTTTTACTTGAAACAACTTCTAGAAGATCTTCTCAGTAACTAAAAGGCCTAGGGTGATGATATTTGGCCAGAAGCATGCTGGGATGAAGGGCTACCAAGTTTGTTCAAATAAATGACCTTGATTTATATTCAAGGTCACAGGGGTCAAATATGTTTAAATCTATAAATGATTTGTTATGTATAACCAAAAAGTCCAGGGTAATGATATTTTGCTAGAAGCATGCTGGGTTGGAAGACTATAAATTCTGTTTAACCTAATGTCCTTGTTCGACATTCAAGGTCACGGGTGTCATATGTTTAAATGTTTCAATAGGTTCTTATTAATCAAACACTGATATTCTGCCTGTAGTTGTATTTTAGTCCCCTTTAAGATAACAAGTGTGAAATTAATACCAGGTGAGCAATTCAGGCCCATTAGGCCTCTTGTTCGTTTTACATTAGAATTTACAAAATACACAACCGGTTAAAAATGAAAGCATGGTGTTCTTTCAGCAACAGAACCATGTTTTATTTTAAGTTGAGCCATCTAGATTTCTAAATATTTTGCTATGTTTACATCATATTCCATAATCATGTGTTATAATATTAATCCTTAATTCATTCAGGAATACATAATTACATTATCCTTTATAAAAAAAAAAACAGAATCACAGAGTACACATCACTACATGCTATTTACTATTGTGCCTAATTCAGAAACATAGTTATTTGTAGTATTTTAACTTGGGTTTATGTTGTTTTGCATCCAGTTGGCTAATTTGGTTAAGTCAGAGACAAAAATTTACTCACATATTTCTTTGAGAGACAAAATTAGGAAGGCCAAGGGGGCTTAATTGCAGGCACCCACACTGTTCTCAGGACATTTGCCAAAGTGGGGAGGGGGCTCATTTGCAAGAGGGGGCTTATTTGCAGTCAAATATGGTATATTAAAATTAAAATAATTTTTTAGAATGAGTTTCCAAAGAATTTATATTAAAACATGCATCTCTGGTGTTATTTTAACTTGTTTATATTTCAATATTGATTTTTTTTTCAGTTGATGTTATAATCCTCAATAATGTTTTTTTCAGTTGATGTTATAATCCTCAATAATGTTTTTGAATTCTTCATGGATGTACAATCACAAAGGAAGTAAGTAATTTTTTTAGCTGTTCTTGAAATGTCATTGTTAAATATGTCTAAAAGCAATTAAAAATGATACTGTCTTGTGAAATGCTTACATATCATGGCTGTTTTGATATCCTCTAGTTTTCATCTGAAGAAAGTAAAGTTCAAAACTATCATAACAGATGAAGAGCACTGTATGAATATATAATATAGTCAATCTACTACTGGATTCCTGGATTGTCTTTCTGGTCAAACATCAGTGTCCAGACTTAAATTCTCATTAAATAAGCTATAAAGGTGTCCACAGGGAAATGTATACTCCAGTACATGTACACAAATATATGAAGTAATTCAGTGAGATGTGTTTAACAGTAATTGTAATATAGACAGAACTTAAAGATTTTGTACCTGTTCATGGACAGGGAGGTACCGTGGCCGTGTTCAATATATCATGTATGTGCAAAAATAGTGTCATGCCATGTTTAATGAAAATCAATAATAAAATATATCTTGTCATACTTGTGTTCATAATATGAAAAGGCAAAGCCTTACATGCTGTAAAAGAGCGAAGCTTTTGTTGATCTCTGATACTTACTGATTTATAATGAGATAATACAGCTTTTAGAATGAGGCAAGATAAATAAAAAAAAATCGGCTAGTCAAGTGATAACAATAAAATATAAACTCTAATGAGATTAAGACCTACACAACAATAGGGGAGATCGGGGCAAAGTCGGCCCATTTTTAGCTCACCTGGCACAAAGTGCCAAGTGAGCTTATGCCGTGGCGCGGTGTCCGGTGTCCGTCCGGCGTCAATATTTTACTTTAAAACGACTTCTTCTTAATATCCAAAAGACCTAGAGTGATGATATTTGGCCAGAAGCAAACTGTGATGAAGGGCTACAAAGTTTGTTAAAATTAATGACCTTCACCCATTTTCAAGGTCACAGGGGTCAAATATGTTTAAAACTTTAAACATCTTCTTCTCGATAACCAAACTGCCCAGGGAGATGATATTTGGCCAGTAGCATGCTTGGGTGAAGGGCTACCAAGTTTGTTCAAACGAATGACCTTCAAATATATTCAAGGTCACAGGGGTCAATTGTCTTAAAAAACCTGTGAACAACTTCTTCTGAATAACCAAAATGCCCACGGTGATGATATTTGGCCAGTAGCATGCTGAGATGAAGGGCTACAAAGTTTATTCAAATGAATGACCTTCACCCATATTCAAGGTCACAGGGATCAAATATGTTAACAACTTTAAACAACTTCTTCTCAATAACCAAAATGCCCAGTGTGATGATATTCGGCCAGTAGCATGCTGAGATGAAGGGCTACAAAGTTTGTTCAAATGAATGACCTTCACCCATATTCAAGGTCACAGGGGTCAAATATGTCAAAAACTTCAAACAACTTCTTCTGAATAACCAAAATGCACAGGGTGATGATATTTGGCAAGTAGCATGCTGCGATGAAGGGCTACAAAGTGTATTCAAATGAATGGCCTTCACCCATATTCAAGGTCACAGGGGTCAAATATGTCAAAAACTTCAAACAACTTCTTCTGAATAACCAAAATGCACAGGGAGATGATATTTGGCCAGTAGCATTCTGAGATGAAGGGCTACAAATTTTGTTCAAATGAATGACCTTCTCCCATATTCAAGGTAACATAGGTCAAATATGTTAAAAACTTTAAACAACTTTTTCTGATATGAAGTCAGTAGCATACTAGGATCAAGGGCTACCAAGTTGGTGTAAATGTATGACCTTGAATCATATTCAAGGTCACAAGGAGCAAATATGTTCAAAATATAAAAAAATAAATAAAAAAAACCTTGTTCTGAATAACCAAAAGGCTCAGGATGTTGATATTTAGTCAGTAGCATGCTGGGATCAAGGACTACTATGTTTGTTAAAGGTCACAGGGGTCAAATTTGTTTAAAATCTTTAAACGACCTCTTCTGAATAACCATGGGTCCCAGGATGTTGATATATTGCAAGTTGCATCCTGAGATGAAAGGCTATAAGATTTGTTCAACATAATGACTTTGTTCGACTTTCAATCACAGGGGTGAAATGTTTGGAAAAAAAAATAACAGGTTCTTTTGAATTAATTTTAATCATAAATACTGATATTTTATTTTGCCTGTAGCTTTATTTTAGATCACTTTTGAGGTTACAAGTGTGAGATTTATACCAGGTGAGCGATGCAGGCCCATTGGGCCTCTTGTTATTAAATTCCGTTCTGGGAAGTATGGCAGCAAGTCCGTTTTTTAACATTATTTAATTTTTACCTGTCGGCATTCAGGTAAGTTCGGGCCCATTGGAATCAGCTTAATTATGACGATATAAAGCATGCAACGTCAGATTTTACCGCCAACTTTTCAACTTTTTATGTGTTACATGGGCCGAACTTGCCACGGTATCATTGACTGAAACTGTCTGGGCCCAAATTGATATTTCAATAAATTCTTATCGTACAGCAATATGGTAGTGAGTGTCTGGCTTTGCTTTTATGTCCATGTATATCATTTGAAGCTGTCAGTGTGTTACACGCTTGACCGTAAAAAAAAATTAAGCGAAAGTTCTCATCACTAGAAGCGAAATCATGATTTTCTTCTTAAAAGTAATTTGTTTAGTAATTTTACATTAGAGTTTTCCTTGCCATTTTTTCCTGTGAATGCCTAGCCAACTAAACTGCTAAGATCTTTAAACTTATAAATATTAGCTCAAAAACAAAAATATCAGGGGTACTGGCCCAACTTTCCCCAGTCTCCCATATGTAGATTTTTTGCATCGTTGATGATTGGTAAAAATGTATACACAATTTAATTTTTGCATCAATGACGCCATTTTCAAAGCTAAAGCAGATAGTTGTTCTTGTGCGTAACGTGTATGATGGGTCGGTCGGCACAGTGGATAGCGCGCTCATCTTCACCAAGATGGCCGGATTCAACCCCGGTTACCTGCCCGACCACGTGGGTTTTCTCCGGATACTCCGGCTTCCTCCCACATTAAGAATTAAATCCTCTGCGTGCTTCCGTGTGGTCACAAAAAGAATGATTAGTGTTACCCATTAAAGAGCTATGCTCTTATTATTCCAGCCTTTCCTGCTTTCCATACCTGTCAATTGACCCCCATTTAAAGGCTCACACCCTGTTGTTTTTAAGCTCACCTGGCAGGAAGTGCCAAGTGAGCTTATGCCGTGGTGCGGCGTCCGTCGTCCGTCCGTCCGTCCGTCCGTCGTCCGTCCGTCGTCCGGCGTCAATATTTTACTTTAAACGACTTCTTCTTAATAACCAAAAGGCCTAGGGTGATGATATTTGGCCAGAAGCAAACTGGGATAAAGGGCTACCAAGTTTGTTCAAATAAATGACCTTCATCTATTTTCAAGGTCACAGGGGTCAAATATGTTAAAAACTTTAAACAACTTCTTCT
>NW_018408818.1:119951-141699 GCF_002113885.1 Mizuhopecten yessoensis | reverse complement strand
ACTTCTTCTCAATAACCAAAAGGCCCAGGGTACTGATATTGGGCCTGTAGCATGCTGGGATGAAGGACTATCAAGTTTGTTCAACTGAATGACCTTGACCAACTTTCAAGGTCACAGGGGTCAAATGTCGTAAAATCTTCAAGCGACTTCTTTTCAATAAGCAAAAGGGCCAGGGTACTGAAATTGGGCCTGTAGCATGCTGGGATGAAGGATTACCATGTTAGTTCAAATGAATGACCTTGATCCACTTTCAACCTTATGTCCTTGTTCGACTGATTTTTTTTTTTCTTGTACCCCAGACACAGACATCTCTTGTGCTACCCAGATTTGTCTGTCTCATCCAGTCTTTCTGGCATTCCTGATGTCAAAATGAAATGGACGTCATTTTGTATTGTGACGCCCTGCAATAGACAATGAAAATGGCACCAACAACGCACCGGGGCTCGCCTCAGGGTTTTGATAGAGGTCCATGTTATGGTTTCCTTGTGCTTTTGGTTACCTCTTGGTTCATGTTTGTGTCCTCCTTTTTGAATTCAGTATTGTTTCTTATGCAAAAACTATCTTTTTTGGTGTCAAATGTAACATCTGTATAACAATTTGTTGGTATTTACACAGATTGAAGTGTCCTGATAACTATTCAATGAATAAAAAACACATGTTTCTATTTAACAAAATAAAACAACATATTTTAACCATATCTCTGATGAAAATGGTAATTTCTGTAAAATATTGTAGAAGTTGGTGTCCTGTTACATCTTGTTAAAAAACAGTTTTTGTTCATATTATATTAATATTTTGGAACTTGCATTATACTTTTATGGACAAAACTAGTTATTTTATTATTAAAACACCACTAAAAATCAGTTAACAAACAAAGTTTGGGTAATATAGCAAGATTATTGTTTGATGTCTTCGTTACATCCCGAAAAAAAATTAAATCAGAAAAACTTTAATAAATCATTAAATCTTTAGAAATATATCTTGCCCTTCAAATGTGTAAGTTATATCATTATTCTCTTGATGTCAGCATAAAGCAAAATGGACATGCATGCACTATGAAAAGTGGACACCAAACCATTTGAGATGTAACCAAAATTCCTTGACATCGAATTTTGGATCATATGTAAGAGTGAAATTAAAAGATGAAAAGTTTAGTTGAGAGAAAATCTTTCGTCAGTAATATTTCCTGTTTCTAAATTAAAATTTGCGTAACCATAGTGTGCTTTATACTTTGAATTTTATTTATAAAAAGGAGATTAATTTTAGATTCAAACAAATGTTTTCAGTGCTTTACAATCACTTCCACTGTAGATCAAATATCTGGGTCAAATCAACAGTTGTACAGACTAAATTACCTAAATTAGTCACTCTATCTAGAGTAAATATGTTGTATTTACAGAGTTTGGCAATCACTGTATGAATACATGAAGAAACCAGGGATGATGTTGATCACCATCCCAAGTGTAGAGGAAAGCCTTGAGAATCTGCAGGTAAGTGTATCATTGTTATACTGTGTATCAAAATGTAATCCAAGGTCATGGTATGGTTTGTTTTCTCCATCTGTATGTGCAGCTGTCTGTCAATCTTTTTTTGTCTTTCCATAATTCTTAACATCATTGGATTTAACTCAATAAGCATGTATACCAGAATGTGTGGATCTTCATGAACTATCAAAGGTCACTGATGGAGGTCAGAGTTCAAACAACTCTTACTTACAGGTTATCAGCTGCTTTAAAAAATTAAGCACCATTTTCCTGTGACAATATATTGCGATACATATCATAAAACATTCCTTCTGATTAATATTAATAGTTGATGTATCGTGATCCACTATAGGCATGACACCCCATCAATGATCACTAAATTAAACTGTTTCTGTTCATTTTGACATCAACAGACAAATATCAATCTGTCGACATGGCTGAAGGAGGTTGATGCGAGTGAGGTGTGCAAACAAGCGAACATTCTGATGTATGGACAGGAGGATCCGGACGACAAAGATCTTGTGTCCATACATCTGTACGAAGTTATACCCAGGACGTGAAATCAGCAACGATAATTATTTATTGTGTAGTAATTATTAAATGAAAAGATAAAATTGTGACAGTATTATTTTGAGGAACCCTTTAAACCCTTTACAGCAGATTTATTTCCCTTTTGAACTTTCACTGACTGCTCAGCTTTATTGCATCCAGTTTTTCTGTTTTCTTCTATCCTAAGCACTCCATTTTTGATGCCAGTGAATGTTGTTGAATAAGCTTAAAACCAATGACACACCCTTTCTGTTCTTGTTTTACTAGTAAAGGGGGAGGCAGGTCTTAACCTTAGGATACTACAATGAAATGGGTAACATGAGGTATTCATGCAGGCTACATGTATCTCATCAGTAAGAGAACCCTGAAATACAAGGGCTCCTATATTAACAGGAAAAATGTCAAAAGAATGCAAATCTAATTTAATAAAGTTGTTGCCTGTAATATACCATTTATGTTGTAATTAATCATAAAGAAATGTTCTAGACATATATTGTACAGGTATGCTGAAATGTCTGAGCCGAGTTTATTCATCATCATTCCCAGTTCAATATTGGAGGGGATATTGTTAAAATGCTTGTCCATCCATCTGTCCACCTGTTAAACTTTCCCCACAACTTCAGTATTTGTGGTCTGAATCTACTCAAACTTAATACAATGCTTTCTTGATGGAAGGGCTTGCTTGGTATAGCTTTTCCAGTCAGAGGGTCAAAGGTTGAGGCCTGCGATACCTTGTTAAACATAGTAAAACCCATATTGCTGAAGAAGTAAACTAGTTCTATTTAGGGATCCCCGTACCACTGCCAAAAATTGTAACTAAGTATTGGAAACTGATTTTTTTGGCAAGCTTTAGCTTTGATAAATCATTTTAAAAAGAAAACCACACTGTGGGATTTTAAGGTCACCTGAGCTTTGCTCAAGTGACCTATTCTGATCGCTTTCCGTCCGTTGTCGTGCATAATATTTTTACATTTTCGACTTCTTCTCAAGAACCAGTGAATGGAATTTTTTCAAACTTTGTCAGAATCATCCTTGGTAGATGAGGCTACAAAATTGTAAAATTGGGATTCCTACCCCATTCACTGGGGCCAGGGCGGGGCCCCAAAGGGAAAATTAACCAATATTTCAAAAATCTTCCTCTTCAGCCTCAGAGGTACTACAGTAATTTTTTCTGGGCATGGATGGAAAGATCATAAGGTGCTTAATTTAAATTGTAAATTTCAGGACCCCCAGGCCATCCGTCTCCCTTGGGGAGGGGGTAAAATTTACTTTAGTTTATATAGAAAAATAACACTTTTGGGTATATTTTTAGCTCACCTGGTCCAAAGGACCATGGTGAGCTTATGCCATACCGCAGCATCCGTCGTCCGTCCTTCAACTTTTCCTAAAAATCACTACTTGTCATAAACTGAGCAGATTTTGACCAAATTTAGTCAGAAGCATCCTTTGGGGAAGGGGAACAAAATTTGTATAAATGGTTGGTCTGTTACCCCTGGGGGCAGAGGGCCCAATATGGGAAATATAGCAAATTCTTTAAAATCCTTCTTCTTCTGTAGGCATGGAAGGATTTGTTCCATATTTGGTCTGAAGCATCCTTGGGTGAAAGGGATCCAATTTTGTATAAACCGTGGATCTGGCCCCCCAGGGGCTTGAGGGGCAGGGCCCAATAGGGGTAACATAGCCAATTATTCTTTAAAATCCTTCTTCTTCTGTAGGCATGGAAGGCTTTGTTCCATATTTGGTCTGAAGCATCCTTGGGTGAAGGGGATCCAATTTTGTGTAAATCAAGGGTCTGGCCCCCCAGGGGCCTGAGGGGCAGGGCCCAATAGGGGTAACATAGCCAATTATTCTTTAAAATCCTTCTTCTTCTGTAGGAATAAAAGGATTTGGTCGATTTTTGGTGTGGAGCATCCGTGGGTAGTTGAGAACCAATTTTGTATAAACCATGGGTCTGGCTCCCCAGGGGCCTGATGGGCGAAGCCCAATAGGGGAAACATAGGAAATTATTCTTTAAAATCCTTCTTCTTCTGTAGGAATAAAAGGATTTGGTCCATTTTTGGGGTGGAGCATCCGTGGGTAGTGGAGAACCAATTTTGTATAAACCATGGGTCTGACTCCCCAGGGGCCTGATGGGCGAAGCCCAATAGGGGAAACATAGGAAATTATTCTTTAAAATCCTTCTTCTGTAGGAATGAAAGGATTTGTTCCATATTTGGTCTGAAGCATCCTTGGGTGAAGGGGATCCAATTTTGTGTAAATCAAGGGTCTGGCCCCCCAGGGGCCTGAGGGGCAGGGCCCAATAGGGGAAACATAGCAAATTATTCTTTAAAATCCTTCTTCTTCTGTAGGAATGAAAGGATTTGGTCCATATTTGGTGTGGAACATCCTTGGGTAAAGGGGAACCAATTTTGTATAAATAGTGGGTGTGGCCCCCCTGGGACCTGAGGGGTGGGGCCCAATAGAGGAAATAGATGTAAATCTTCAAAATCCTTCTTCTTAGGTAGGAATGACAGGATTTGGTCCATATTTGGTCAGAAGCATTCTTGGGTGAAGGGGAACCAATTTTGTATAAACGGTGTGTCTGACCCCCCTGTAGGCAGAGAGTCGGGGCCCAATAGGAAAATAGAGGTAAAACCTTTAAAATCCTTTTTCTACCATAGGGATTAAGGGATTTTATCCTAATATAGTCTGGAGCATCCTTGGGCCAAGGGGACTCAATTTTATATTAGCAGTAGGTGTGGTCTCCGAGGGGGGAAGAAGGGCGGGGGCCCAATAGGAGAAATAGAGGTAAAACCTTTAAAATCCTTCTCAGACCATCGGGATTAAGGGATTTTATCCTTATTCAGTGTGGAGCATCCTTGGGTGACGGTGACTCAATTTTGTATAATTGGTGGGTATGACCCCCGTAGGGGCATAGGGGTGGGGCTCTGTTTGAAGTTTGTTCTCTATATCTCAAGTACTGGATGGATCTTTCTGATCTCTTTATACTCAGCAATTGTATATACCGTTATAGGGTGGGGCTCTCAACTGTTTCCAAGCTGTGACTAACAAACTAGGTCCCTAGGGGTTCGGTCAGACCCCAGGGTCTATTCTAATATCATGACTGCATTCGTCTTTTTATGCCCAGCATTTGTATATATAGTTTTGGGGTGGGGATCTCAACAGTTTTAAAGTTATGGCCCAGGGACTATGTCTCCAAGGGTGGGGCCAGACCCTAAAGCCATCCTGGAAGCAAATGTGCATTCTTCTCTTTATACTCAGCAATTGTATACCATGGTTATATGGTGGGGATCTCAACCATTTCCAAGTAATACACTTTTTTTGGCCCCACTCCTTAGCCCGGGGGGTCAGCCCCACCATTTGTACCATTTTGAATCCCTGCGACCTAGGGATGCTTCCGACCAAATATGATCAATATTCATGGTATAGTTCTACAGTAGAAGTCGTTTATAGCAATATAGCCAAATTGCCCCTTTTTTGGCCTCGCCCTCAGCCCCACCATTTGTATAATTTTTAATCCCCACCACCTAGGAATGCTTCCAGTCAAATACGGTTGATATCCACTTCTTAGTTCCAGAGAAGAAGTCGCTTAAAGCAATATTGCCAAATTGACTCCTTTTGGCCCCGCCCTTCAGCCCCCTGGGGGGTCAGCCCAACCATTTGTACAATTTTGAATCCCCACCACCTAGGGATGCTTCAAGTCAAATATGGTTGATATCCATGGCATAGTTCTACAGAAGAAGTCGTTTGTAGCAATATAGCCAAATTGCCCCCTTTTTGGCCCGCCCCTCAGCCCCCTGGGGGGTCAGCCCAACCATTTGTACAATTTTGAATCCCCACCACCTAGGGATGCTTCCAGTCAAATATGGTTGATATCCACTTCTTAGTTCCAGAGAAGAAGTTGCTTAAAGCAATATTGCAAAATTGACCCCTTTTGGCCCCGCCTCTCAGCCCCCTGGGGGGTCAGCTCCATCATTTGTACAATTTTGAATCTCTGACACCTAGGGATGCCTCCAGTCAAATATGGTTGATATCGACTTCTTAGTTCCAGAGAAGATGTCGCTTAAAGCAGTATAGCCAAATTGACATCTTTTGGCCTCGCCTCTCAGCCCCCTGGGGGGTCAGCCCCACCATTTGTACAATTTTGAATCCCCACCACCTAGGGATGCTTCCAGTCAAATTTAGTTGAATTCCAATGAGCGGTTAAAAAGAAGAAGTCGTTTAAAGAAATTGTTGACGGACGGACGCGACAGTATGGCATAAGCTCACCTTGGTCCTTCGGACCAGGGGTGAGCTAATAATAGAGATGAAACAAACAGAAAAATAAGCAGCAACAGACTGTAAAAATTAGACAAGACTGGGATTCGAATCCCTGGACCTCAGATTGTTTAAATCGACTATGCTTCCAAGTTAACTGGCACAACTGTATGACAGTAATATACAAAACGGAATTAAGAGGAGGTTACTGTAGCATTGGGATAATAGAAAAAAATGCAAGGTCAATTGAAACTTCAATAAAATTTTATTATCAACACCACAAATAGAAAACGATATTAAGCTATCTATACTTGTGCATCCATGTAAAGTGAATATGTACAAGGTGTTTATGATCAAATACACTAACTATATCACAGGAGAAAGTTTGTACAAAATATCAATCTTTTGAAGAAAAAAATGAAGAGAAAAGTACTTATTAAATATAAAATGAAAGTTTTACTTTGTTCAATGTACAGAAATATTACAAAAGATAACAATTCACAATAGAGTAAAAGACAAAAATAGAAAAGACAAGTTGGTGTCAACCCAAAATATAATTCATGCTTTTCAAATTCATTATTTTGAAAACTTACTGAAAGCCCCTGTGAGAAATATTTTCAAACCAAAGGAGGAAAATATGTTTCGGTAAAAACTCTGCATGCAACATATAAATACAAAAGGAACCCTAAAGATCAACATAATGTACAAGAAATATGCAATTGATGTGTATGTATCATGTGAAAATAGTTGCAAAAGAGCTTGCAACAGTAAATAGACTAAACAAATATTTAACAAGAATGTTATATTAAATATCAGTGCAAAGGGTATATAATGCAATAATACAACTGTGTGATAACGAGATTTAATTTTCACAAGTTTATATGAGAATGGCAAGCTGTGAAGATATAACACTAATACTGATAGTGACAATTTGAATGCCTTTTATGAATTAAACTCTCATAATGACTAACCTGACATGTCAAAGTAATGTATTCAATCCCTGGTTAAGTTAATACTGCACGAAACATGTGGATGGGATCCATATTCAAACTGCTTTAATTTATCACATTGTTTTCATGAAGTGCACATTGTGTTTACCAAAAATATTAAAATAAGCACTTGAACAAAATGTATAGGTTTAGTTCTTATTCAGTTGTCACTTGCTCTGCGGAACATCAGTTCACTCTGATATTTGGAGGTTTCGTGGTGGAAGTCTGGCTGGAGTAGTGTTGCTCTACTCGGCATTCTGTACTTGCCCTCCACACGATTCCGGTCCTCTACATTGTAGTGCATCTGTTCACGCTTTTCTAAGAACAAGTTTTCATCATGTTCAACGTGAGGAATTCCTCCGAGCTCTGCATTCTGGAAAACAGATAAATAATGAAGTTAAAGTTAAAGAAAACATATGCCACGTAACCCGAAAAAGTGTTGGTGCATGTTTATACCACAAAAACTAACGTCACAAAGTTGGTTAAAGATGAGGATAGAAATAAGTGAAATAACAGAACAAAAACATGAAATGCTGAAGGGATGGTATCCTAGATGAGCTTAAGACATTCGTTTTCACCTCTAAGAATTTTTTAACAGTTTCAATTCCTGTAGTACCTACATTTGTATCTCAATAAGGGGGATTAACCACTTTTAATTATCATCTATGACATTAATACAGCTTATGGAAAGCTAATACCAAAGAGTCATGAATCATCTACTTATATAAGAATTCACAATTTTAAAAATTCCTCTTTTATATTGAGTATTTTCACATGATCATTTGAAAAGTGTTTCATGCTGGTATTTGATTCTCTGACTTTGAAATTATTTGTTAAAAAAAACATGATTGATGGTGAAATTTGATACCAATATAGACATCCAATGCAGTTTGTAGCATGCAGGCAGTGAGCAGCACAAAACTTTGTATGTGATCATAAACTATTGTAACAAAAAATTATCAATTATGAATAATCTCCATTTTAATAATTGATATCCTGAATTAAGAAAAGAACTTAAAATTTGTTTCAATAAAATCTGCCTGTTAGTTAAGATTGAGTTTTCCGGACATGTTACTATAGACATCCAGAGTGATCCCAGTATTCCTTGTTGCAGGGGGGTAATTTAATTAAAATTTCTTATAAATGCAAATTAACAAGAATGACTTCAAAAAACCTTGTAGTCCTGTGTTTTTCTTTATTCTTAAATACAGAAAAAATGCATTCTTTAGCAAAAAAAATGTTGACTGAGTATGATCATTTTATGACAATGTGTTATGTCATTACTTTTACCCCGATTATAGAAATGTAGGAAGTCAAGGTGACATTTTCCTGAAAAACACAAATTAATGACTGTGATACAACTTCTTGTTGCTACTAGACCACCAGGGGTGATGTGCTATTTAATCTAACAAAACGGCTCAGATATCAAATGAAATCTAAACTGACATTACTTAGGTGTACAGAGCTTCAGTATTCATAATTCTGCTTGTGATATAATTATAAAATATAAGTGTACAGCATGCAAATCGTGAAGTTACTGGTTTCTGTAGAATATGTATACCAGTATAGTCTACTGTGTGTTAAGTATGATATAAAATAATTATTTGGTCATGCAACATATTCTCATAATATTTAGGATTTAGGTAATAATTCTATAAAAGTAGTTTTTTCTGAAAAGTTTGGACTCGTGAATATCATAGAACAGAAGCTAATCAACAGTAACACTGGAAAAAAGTAAAGAATTGGTGGTTTGCTCAAGTACACTGCCAACATTACATCTGAAGTTTGAGACACAACTGACATTTGGTTTAGACAGTTACAGAAAACTTGTTCAAGGCTGAACGGCTACCAGATGACTTCTGCTTTAGCAGTTGCATGAAACTTCAATTGTGTTTTGTCCCAGTAAAAGTAACAGCATTATGAGGTAACTAGATCACAGATAATTTGTTGAGGAGAAAGTCATATTTCTCCCCTACTGCATTGAATAATGGATCAACTCGGTTAAGACTCAACTCGACTATAAAAACTTAATATACATTTATTTTGGGTATAAAAAAAAAATTGTGGTACTGAAAATCCACGTATTACAAAGAGGCATAAAACTAAAAGCGTACAGTTAATTTTCTATGATCAAGCATGATACAATTGTTAATTCAGCTAGGCTAAAATGGCATGTTATACATGTAATACCATATTTGAAAGCATGTCCATGCTTAACTTACATCCCAGGAACACTCCACATCATCATCATAATGTCTAAAAATGGTAACATTTATAAGAGTTATGCTAGATAAGTTTGGTATTGTGTTGTATACATACTTTAGAAAGACAAGAGGCCCAATGGGCCTGCATCGCTCACCTGGTATAAATCTCACACTTGTAACCTTAAAAGTGATCTAAAATAAAGCTACAGGCAAAATATCAGTATTTATGATTAAAATTCATTCAAAAGACCCTGTTAATTTTTTTTAAAACATTTCACCCCTGTGATTGAAAGTCGAACAAATTTTATAGCCTTTCATCTCAGGATGCAATTTGTAAAGTATCAACATCCTGGGACCCATGGTTATTCAGAAGAGGTCGTTTAAAGATTTTAAACAAATTTGACCCCTGTGACCTTGAATATAAGTCAAAGTCATTCACTTTAACAAACATAGTAGTCCTTGATCCCAGCATGCTACTGACTAAATATCAACATCCTGAGCCTTTTGGTTATTCAGAACAAGTTGTTTAAATATTTTGAACATATTTGCTCCTTGTGACCTTGAATATGATTCAAGGTCATACATTTAAACAAACTTGGTAGCCCTTGATCCTAGTATGCTACTGACTAAATATCATCACCCTGGGCATTTTGGTTATTCAGAAGAAGTTGTTTAAAGTTTTTAACATATTTGACCCCTGTGACCTTGAATATGGGTGAAGGTCATTCATTTGAACAAACTTTGTAGCCCTTCATCTCAGCATGCTACTGGCCAAATATCATCACCCTGGGCATTTTGGTTATTCAGAAGAAGTTGTTTAAAGTTTTTAACATATTTGACCCCTGTGACCTTGAATATGGGTGAAGGTCATTCATTTGAACAAACTTTGTAGCCCTTCATCTCAGCATGCTACTGGCCAAATATCATCACCCTGGGCATTTTGGTTATTCAGAAGAAGTTGTTTAAAGTTTTTAACATATTTGACCCCTGTGACCTTGAATATGGGTGAAGGTCATTCATTTGAACAAACTTTGTAGCCCTTCATCTCAGCATGCTACTGGCCAAATATCATCACCCTGGGCATTTTGGTTATTCAGAAGAAGTTGTTTAAAGTTTTTAACATATTTGACCCCTGTGACCTTGAATATGGGTGAAGGTCATTCATTTGAACAAACTTTGTAGCCCTTCATCTCAGCATGCTACTGGCCAAATATCATCACCCTGGGCATTTTGGTTATTCAGAAGAAGTTGTTTAAAGTTTTTAACATATTTGACCCCTGTGACCTTGAATATGGGTGAAGGTCATTCATTTGAACAAACTTTGTAGCCCTTCATCTCAGCATGCTACTGGCCAAATATCATCACCCTGGGCATTTTGGTTATTCAGAAGAAGTTGTTTAAAGTTTTTAACATATTTGACCCCTGTGACCTTGAATATGGGTGAAGGTCATTCATTTGAACAAACTTTGTAGCCCTTCATCTCAGCATGCTACTGGCCAAATATCATCACCCTGGGCATTTTGGTTATTCAGAAGAAGTTGTTTAAAGTTTTTAACATATTTGACCCCTGTGACCTTGAATATGGGTGAAGGTCATTCATTTGAACAAACTTTGTAGCCCTTCATCTCAGCATGCTACTGGCCAAATATCATCACCCTGGGCATTTTGGTTATTCAGAAGAAGTTGTTTAAAGTTTTTAACATATTTGACCCCTGTGACCTTGAATATGGGTGAAGGTCATTCATTTGAACAAACTTTGTAGCCCTTCATCTCAGCATGCTACTGGCCAAATATCATCACCCTGGGCATTTTGGTTATTGAGAAGAAGTTGTTAAAAGTTTTTAAAATATTTGACCCCTGTGACCTTGAATATGGGTGAAGGTCATTCATTTGATCAAACTTTGTAGCCCTTCACCACAGCATGCTACTGGCCAAATATCACCACCTTGGGCATTTTGGTTATTGAGAAGAAGTTGTTTAAAGGTATTTAAAGACAATTGACCCCTGTGACCTTGAATATAAGTCAAGGTCATTTATTTGAACAAACTTGGTAGCCCTTCATCCCAGCATATTACTGGCCAAATATCATCATCCTATGCCTCTTGGTTATTCAGAAGAAGTTGTATAAAGATTTTAACATATTTGACCCCTGTGACCTTGAAAATTGATGAAGGTCATTTATTTGAACAAACTTGGTAGCCCTTCATCAAAGCATGCTTCTGGCCAAATATCATCACCCTAGGCCTTTTGGTTACTGAGAAGAAGTTGTTTAAAGTAAAAAGTTGACGCCGGACGGACGCCGGACGCCGGACGGACGACGGACGACGCACCATGCCATAAGCTCACTTGGCCCTTTGGGCCAGGTGAGCTAAAAAACCAAATTGGTAAGGTGTGTTGATGGGTTAATGGAGATACAAACATTTTATAGGTTAAAGCAAAAATATAAGCTGGGTTCAGGGAAGTGGGAACACAACAGCCTTTTCAAGACAAATTTGTTAAAGCTCAATGCTAATATGCTTTCCCATCCCAATTATTGTAGATGTTTTCTTAACTAGGCAAACAAATTCAAACACAAACAATAAGCTTTCTCTGTTTAAGAATTTCTATATGACTTTCTTGTTTCAAATAATATTAGTTCAACCTTAAATTTGATTTGAACATCATACAACTACAATTCTTTCAAAGAAATCTTCAAATGCCCTTGGGGCAGATGGGCGGGGCCGAATAAGGGAAATAGGTAAAACCTTCAAAATCCTTCTCCTACCATAGGGATGAAGGGATTTTATCCTAATTTAGTCTGGAGCATCCTTAGGCCAAGGGGACTCAATTTTGTATAAATGGTAGGTGTAGCCCCCCTTGGGGCAGAGGGCTGGGGCCGAATAGGGGAAATAGAGGTAAAACCTTCAAAATCCTTCTCCTACCCTAGGGATTAAGGAATTTTATCCTTATTAAGTCGGGAGCATCCTTGGGCCAAGGGGACTCAGTTTTGTATAAACCGTTGGTTTGGCCCCCCAAGGGCCTGAGGGGCGGGGCCAATAGGGGAAAATAGCAAATTATTCTTTAAAATCCTTCTACTTCTGTAGGAATGACAGGATTAGGTCCACATTTGGTGTTGAGCATCCTTGGGGGCTGAGGGGTGGGGCCCAATATTGGAAATATAGCAAATTCTTAAAAATCCTTCTTCTTCTGTAGAAATGACATTATTTATTCCATATTTAGTCTGGAGCATCCTTGGGTGAAGGGGTACCAATTTTGTATTAACCATGGGTCTGACCCCCAAGGGCCTGAGGGCAGGGCCCAATAGGGGAAACATAGCAAATTATTCTTTAAAATCCTTCTTCTTCTGTAGGAATGGAAAGATTTGGTCCATATTTGGTGTGAAGCATCCTTGGGTAAAGGGGAACCAATTTTGTATAAACGGTGGATATGACCCCCCTAGGGGCATAGGGGTGGGGCTCTGTTTGAAATTTGTTATATCTCAAGTACTGGATGGATCTTTCTGAAATTTCATATGTACTTACAGCACATACCATAGGGTGCTATATCTTTACTTCATGCCAATTATTTTAAACATATTCAGGTGAGCGATACAGGCCTCTTGTTTTCATTTAAAATGTATATGAAATCTATATAAAACCAAATAGCAGAAAAAAATGCAGTCAGTATTATTTCAGCATCTTTATTTTAGTCCATCTAATGGCAACGAGTTACAAGATTTGACTATGAAAGGGAGTGACCAAGTGAAGGGAGTTGAAATAAATAATACATGGCACAGTGTGCATTCATATCATTGTTGAAAACACACACCGAGGTATCGGTATATATAAGATATTTACCTTAACAATAAGCTCCCTGTTCTTCATGTCAGTCTTCCATTCCTGTACATAAAGACGAGGCACCACAGGATGCATACGAGAATATTCTGGTATCCTGTCAACAGATCAAAACGTTGGTGTAACAGAAGATGTAAAATGCAATAGACCAGACTAGGATGCAACCACAGGACCTCCTAACTGTAGAAGGATGCTCTAGTCTAATTATAACAAGAGGCCCAGAGGGCCTGTATCACTCACCTGAATATGTTTAAAATAATTGGTATGAAGTAGGTGCAGCTGTAAGTACATATGAAATTTCAGAAAGATCCATCCAGTACTTGAGATATAGCTCCAGGCTAAATAAGGATAAAATCCCATAATCCCGATGGTCGAAGAAGTATTTTAAAGGTTTTACCTCTATTTCTCCTATTTGGCCCCGCCCTTCTGCCCCTTGGGAGACCACACCCACTGCATTCTTATACAAAATTGAGTCCCATTGATGCTCCAGACTAAATTAGGATAAAATCCCTTAATCTCTATGGTAGAAGAAGGAATTTAAAGGTTTTACCTATATTTCCCCTATTAGGCTCCGCCCTCTGCCTCCAGAGGGGTCAGACACACTGTTTATACAAAATTGAGTCCCTTTTGCCCAAGGATGCTCCAGACTAAATTAGGATAATATCCCTTAATCCCTATGGTATAAGAAGGATTATAAAGGTTTTATCTATATTTCCCCTATTGGGCCCCGCCCCTCAGGTCCCAGGGGGGCAACAACCACCTTTTTTATACACTGTTTATACAAAATTGGTTCCCCTTTACCCAAGGATGCTCCACACTAAATATGGACCAAATCCTTTTATTCCTACGGAAGAAGAAGAATTTTAAAGAATAATTTACTATGTTTCCCCTATTTGGCCCCGCCCCTCAGGCCCCTGGGGGGCCACACCCATGGTTTGTACAAAATTGGTTCCCCTTCACCCAAGGGTGCTTCAGACCAAATATGGAACAAATCCTTTCATTCCTACAGAAGAAGAAGGATTTTAAAGAATTTGCTACATTTCCCCTATTGGGCCCTGCCCCTCAGTCCCCAGGGGGGCCACAACCACCGTTTATACAAAATTGGTTCCCCTTTAACCAAGGATGCTCCAGACTAAATATGGACCAAATCCTTTTATTCCTACGGAAGAAGAAGGATTTTAAAGAATAATTTGCTATGTTTCCTCTATTTGGAGGGCCACACCCATGGTTTATACAAAATTGGTTCCCCTTCACCCAAGGATGCTTCAGACTAAATATGGAACAAATCTTTTCATTCCTACAGAAGAAGAAGGATTTTAAAGAATTTGTTATATTTCCTGTTTGGCCCCACCCCCTCAGCCCCCAGGGGGGGCCAGACCTACCGTTTATACAAAATTGGCTCCCGTTCACCCAAGAATGCTTCAGACCAAATATGGACCAAATCCTTTCATTCCTACAGAAGAAGAAGAAGAATTTGCTATATTTCCCCTATTGGGCCCCGCCCCTCAGCCCCCAGGGGGGCCCGTGAGACCCACCATTTATACAAAATTGTTCCCCTTCCCCCAAGGATGCTTTTGACCAAATTTGGTCAAAATCTGCTCAGTCGTTCATGACTAATAGCGTTTTAAAGGAAAAGTTGACGGACAACGCGGTATGGCATAAATGGTCCTTCGGACCAGGTGAGCTAATAAATTAATCAAGCTTCTTGGTCACAAGTAACTGCTTTGCCTAGTAAGTAGTAACCCTTCAATTGGTTGAAAATTTGAAGAAATTATAGATTAATTTCTCTTCTGGAAGCTTCAGTTTTGAAAATTCTGAGGGCTTCATGATACTATGAGTGAATTTCTGGTAAAAAAAAAAAGAGGGGGGGGGCATCTATATAACTATTGTTTTATGTATAACTTAATATTTATAAGGGTTTCACAAGATGTTTTACTATCATGTTAACCTATAAGTTGTAATTACTCTAACCATAACTTTTCAAACTGAAATTAAAGATAAATACCGTGACTGTAACAGATTTTACAAAGATTTTATTATTTTTGTCATATTAAGGATTAAGAAGTAATTTTTCAATTTCTAAAATTAATTCGTTTTAATATGAATTTTTGCGGTACTTTTTTAATACACATTCGTATTTCTTATTCCGGACACACAAAAGTCAATCAAACGACCATGATCTCAAGATGACGGCAAATCAGCTGATAGGAAACTTGACAGTAAGGCTTCCTCTGTAACCCTTGACAACCATAAATACTTCTTGAACCTGAACTTGTCTATCCATTTATATTGGTTCAACTACCATTCGGTCGCCAATTTTCCAGATGGAATTCGAGAGAGATTAGTTCTTTCTGTGTTCTTACCTTGGGCGACTGTACTTGTACAGGCTTTCAGCAAATTTCTGATTGATATTTCGGCGCCCCCGATCTGCTGCCATTTTCCCGTTCTTTTCCCACGACTGTCTGCTAACTTCTCGTGAACGTACGAGAAAACGTGAGATTAGGAATCATAACAGTCATGGCGGCGGTTGAATGTGTTACGACGTCAACTTCAATGTTTTGCGTCGTATTTTCATCGAAAATACGAATCCAAGTATAATATTGCATGTGCTTTTTATAAAGATATGAAGTTGGTATGCAAAAATATTCCACACATTTTCAATGTTTCTCGAGTGATTGCTTTTATCTTGTTATTCTATATTTAGCATTTTCACGCCTGGTGTTGCGATTCGCCTTATTTTGATCAGTTCGTGTTTAGTTTTTGTCACATGCTTAAAATAGATTCATGTGAAATAATTTTAACTTCCTTATTTGGAGACTCGTTCTTGTCAATATTCTTGGGACATTAAAGGTAAAAAGTAACATAGATTTTACATCTTACCAGGATTGATCTTCGCCGATCTAGATCTCCGAACGGTAAATCTTTGCAACCACATCTTTGAAGTTTGGGATGCTACTTACTAACTATGTTTGTGTACGTGACATGTTTCTCCTCCGTTACTACAGTTGACTCAGCACATTATAGTTGTGCCAAGCAGGGTAGAAATATTACATTTGTTCAGACTCTTAAAATGAAATTATGTTCGTGACCGTCTATTTCAATCAAAGAAGATTACAACTGCATGTCATCGTGTATTGCATTTCTTTGTATAATGAAATATATAATAATACATCTGTTTCATGTCTTATTACAATATTAAGACTGGCTATTTCAATATGACATGCAATAATCATTGGTTAAGAAACATTTAAAAACAAGATTGCAAAATGCATAAAAACATGCATGATAAAGTCGTCGATGCAATATTCTATTAAACTGATGTTAAGTATTCAAATTCCTTGTCACTTTTGACCACATTTTTCACTTAGTTATAAATATAACATCATAGAAATATTTACTTTATTTACAGTCAGTTATAAATATACAGATGACTCACAAAAATATACATCAAAATACAAATTACAACCTGTAGAGGGCTCTGTCATGACAAATGAAGGAAACAGCAGTGACTCTGACAGTGATCAAAGAAAATAGTGTAATAAGCCTGAACCCGAAAGGGTTTGAACTAAAAACATTGTGTCAAGTCCACTGCTGTTCATGGGGGGGGGGGGGGGGGGGGGGGCAGCTTTTGTGACCTACACATAGCTCAGCATCCCAAACTTCAAGAGGCAGTGTGTTGAGAGATTCGCTATGATCAATCCAGATTGGCTGTATTGATAATATCATAGAAACTGTTGGTCATGTATCAGTAAAATTGCCTGGCCTTGTACTCGGGTGTCGCTCGTCTGTAATCTTCAAATGACAGGTATCAGCCTAGGTTTGATCAGTTTACCTGACACCAATCAAATAGCTAGTGCTGTGTCTTCAATTTTGCTATGACATATTCCAGGGGTGCAGAGAGCGAACGTGAGCGTTACCCATACTTAATAACTAACATAATGACTAATTGATAGAATTTTTAACCTTTCAGGACCTTAAAAGCAGGATGTTTCAGTACTTTTTTGTATAAAGAAAAACTGCTTAAGTGAAGAATTTTAAAAGATAAAATCGCCAAAACAGTTTGTCAGGGATCCAAAACCAAGTACTGAAACATCCCAGTACCGAAAATACAAAGTATCGAAATGTTGGTACCTCTATATATATTATGCATCATCATAATATGTCCCTTGAAATGAATATGTTTTGAATGGTTGTTTAATAAGAATATTCAACATAGAAAAAAGACATACTCACATGAAATGATAGCTTAGTTTGCATTGCCTTAATGTTGTTTTAATTTCTTTCTGCTAAGTGTTCAAGTGATTTATAACTTTTAATCCTTTTTTTTTTTTCAAAGTGTCCATACTTAGTGTACTGATGGAGGGTCATATTGTGAAGGAATTTCAAAATCTGCGAGTGTTTTCAAACAACAAATTTGTGAGGATGGATGAGCTGGTGCATGATCTGGCAAGTGCTCTTGAGGAGACAGCCAGAAGTACCAAGTCTCAATCCCGTGAGAGTCAACCCTCAGGGTCATCCTCCAAACGCTGCAGCCGAAAACGCAAAGGAAAGAAACGTCGCACATTCATAGTTGATGGAGGAAACATCAGTGAAGCCTCAGAAAGCAGTGTTGAGGAAGCACTGAAGGATTACATGGAAAACATCATCCAGCAGAGTGACTCTGATGATATTGGTATGTCATCTACAGTTGCCAGATTGACTATGCCATTAAATTTTAGTTATGTGCCAACAGTGGAATCTGATTCAGTGACAGAAACTTTTTCTCCCAGACGTCCTCAACGTCGAAGGAAGAAATACAAGTCGATGGCAGTAGACAGTGATCCAGACATGATGATGCAGCCACCTATGCATCCCCCAAAACCCTATCAGCATCACCATAGTAGTGACGGGAACCTTCACAGCTCGTCTGTAGACCAGGGGGCCACTCAGACACCTCTCACAAACAAAGACAATATTGGGCTCATATCTATAGAAGCCTCCGTGTTGCCAGGAAAGAGGAAGAGGAGTTCGAAGTCAAGGACAGATTTCCCTTCCAGCAGCAGCACTCACGGCAAACCATCTAAGAATGAGGATACCATGGATGTGGGCTCTCAGTAAGTGATGTCTGTGGCCAGGATTTCTTCTTATTTCATATTTACTGTATAAGTAGAGACAAAAATCCAACCAATTATTGGAAGTTCCTTAGTGTGTCTGATGAATTTGTTATATACCAGGTCTTGCCTTGTGGTCAGCCTCTTGTCTACAAGCTGCTTTTACCATAGAAATAACACAGGCATATATAAAAGAAAGTGATCATATGGAAACCAATCTATCCAAAGTGGATGTAATTTGTACCCAGCTCTTGTTCTTTTGTTTGAATTATTTGTCATCAACAACAGTATAAAGGGAAGCTTAGGAGTATATCCTGTCTAAATATTTGTAAAACTTCATTATCTACACAATGAATATGTGATAAAGGCAACTTAAATTATAGGCCTTTGCAATGAATATGAAAATATTAATCATTTTATGTAGACTAAAATATCTGAATGTAATATTCATAAAATGACTTTAAACCTGCACAGTATAATAGGGGGTTCTTTCTTCATTGTAGAGAGAGTAGCTCCAGTTCAAGTCTTAGCAGTAGTGAGAGTGACGGCCTTATCACCAATGATGAAGGCAGAGAGGGTAACTATCTACTACATTGAATATCAAGTACGAAAACATCGCACAAAATATGTATACACCATGGCAGCATGGCATTGCTTTTATTTTAAAGAAATATTTTATTGCATAAAATATTTCATCTGAACTAAAAGGAAATCATGTGAATGAAATGTGTTTAATAAAGATTTATAATATGCAAAATTATGCTTTCAGCTGATGATGAGCAAAGTGACTTTTTCTACGAGGGCGGTCCAGCGTGCGGGATTCCTGGGATCATTCCGTGGTGGGAAAGCGACGCAGGTCAACGGGAGGTGGAGTCGGATAAGGAGTTCCAGCAGATACTGACAGGAACATTTGAACATCTCTCCAAATCCTCACAGATGGCATTCAAAGCCAGAGTGTCTAGGCTCATGGCAAAGGTGACAGGAATCTAATTATGACATTACATTGTTTTAAGCTCACCTAAATAACCGAAAGGCCTAGGGTGATGGTATTTGGCCAGAAGCAAACTGTGATAAAGGGCTACCAAGTTTGTTCAAATGAATGACCTTTGCTCATTTTCAAGGTCACAGGGATCAAATATATTTAATTCTTTAAATGACTTGTTCTGAATATTCAAAAGGTCCAGGGTAATGATATTTAGCCAGAAGTATGCCGGGATGGAAGGCTATAAACTTTCAAAGTCACAGGTGTCATGTATTTAAATCATTTAATAGATTCAAATGGACCTTACACAGATATTTTGCCTGTAGCTGTATATTACTCGACTTTAAGATTACAAGTGTGAGATTAATACCAGGTGAGCGATTCAGGCCCATTGGGCCTCTTGTTGTAGTTCAAAGACATTCAAACTTTCGTTTGTATCTAAGACCATTTGTTTTCGATGATCATTATCCATCATAGAGACCCACTTAGTGGTTTATCGCAGTACAAATTTCTTGTCAAACAACTTAAACTCATCCCCCCCTGAATTTTCATAATTAACTTTTCCAACCTTTGAATTGGAAGAGTTCAAATGTGTCTTCAAGGGTGAATGAGTGAACTGTTTAATGAAATGGTTTTAAGATAACAGATTTTTTTCATTTTAAACTTCAAAAACTTATGCATCTTAATTAATAGCATTAATTTGTATTGTCTTTTTCACATGATGATAATTCAGATATGAACATGGGAAGGGGTGGTATTAAGGAGGAATTTATAATTGAAAATGTGTGAGTGATGGGGTCTAAAATATTCGTTTACATTTGTATAGTTGGCCCCAGAAAAAAACTGTATGTATCATAAAGTTATCCCTGCTACCAGTATCTAATAATAGTTCTGAAGTTAGCTCTTAATCATGGATGTGCTGTTAATATACAGTGTAAATTAATATTAAGATTATTATTGTTGCCAAACAATTAAAAAATATTGGTTTATGATCAAAATGAGACTGCCAGACCTATCATACACTATAAAGTAACAAGTTAGCACATGGAAATGCCAGCTGTTTTCTGTTTAATACATTGTTCCCCTTCTAAACTGTAACATTTATCTTTCTCAGTCTGGCAGAGAGATACGCTTTGGAAGAAGAAAGCTAAAAGAAAAGGTTGGTGTTTGGTTTCTTTCTTTTTTCACCCTTGGAAAATGATAAAAGTGTGTGTAATACCAATGGGTCTAACAAATATAATCTTCAAACTACATATATATTTTAAACATATATATGTGTTCATGCTTTTTTGCTGTATTGCACTAAGGCCAAAAAAGAAAGATTACTTGGTTCTCAGGCCCGCACGCATCTCATGGCACCGTGCGCATTGCCGATTTTATCGTGAAAGTAATAGAAAAAAAATCGTGAATGCGCCAGCCGCCATCTTTAAAAAAATCCGGAAAATTGGTCCGCATGTCGTTTTAACTCGTTAGTCACCCAAGTCCCGAAAATGTTTGAATAAAGGTAAGGATTGAGATACAGGCAAGCGTTAAAATGATTAAGACTTATTAGTGTTGTGTACAAATGGCGCTCATTTCGGTACAAATAAGGAATGGGGGGGTTCGTGATTCGCGTCTGGAACATCGTGGGGGGATTTTCGAAGGCTTGCTCTATGACGGATCTCTACACAACTATAAAAAGACAAGGTAATGTCCACAATGAACGTTTTACAAACTACACAATAATAAAAAAAAAAATCGCCCTCTTCTCGTTTTTAGCTAAGGCGTTAGCCGCCAGCTATTGGTATTACTTTAGTTAATGAGCTCAGATATTCATAAATGTCGATTTCACACAGACGGCCTCTAGCGGTAATCACTGGTACTAAATTTAATCATATACCGGACCTACTGTCTTTATTATGCGTAACTTTGGACTCAAATGCACTTGAATGGCTTGTAAATATCATTCCTTTTCTTTATAGAACATATGATCTTATCACTACGTCGTATTCTTATTGAAAATGCACCCTGTTTATCTCAATCGGGAACTGCTACTTGACTGTAGGTCATGCATGCTACACGCAACTTCCGGTAAAAATACTTCAGTTAATGAGCTCAGATATTCATAAACGAGACATAACGTCACCTTCTAGTAATACTAAACAAACTGAAAATAAAATCCATTACCACGGACTCAAACGTCATTGGATATAATCTTATTCTTAGTTAGAACTAAGTATCCTTCTAAAACTTCGTATTTACTCTTGGAACTGTCGCTGGATTAACCCTTTACACGGAAATATTGTCCTGTGATTGGCTAATATTAGTGACATTTACGTCCCTGTTTACAATTATATATTGCGTGGTCAGAGCTATGAAGC
>NW_018408818.1:100417-116959 GCF_002113885.1 Mizuhopecten yessoensis | reverse complement strand
TATTAAAAAGCATGCCAACCCTGGTCGATGTGCACACTTTACAAGATAACTTGCTTGAATATATATTGATCAATATACAAACTTAGACGATAAGTTCAAAGTTGAGTGAAATCCATGCCTAATTAATTAGCATACTGTACTCTGATTGGTCAATGGTTTTATGCCAAGTAACTTTGTCAGATAAGGCAAGGGTTGATATCTTATTCAACAACAAAGGCAAAGTTCAAAGATGTTCACAATCTGTGCATAATCTATTTAATGGTTTAAAATAATCAGGTATTGGTCAAAGGGGTAAATGCCAGTTTCAGTTTTTAATGTTCTATGAAATACATTGTATGGACAAAGGGAAGCAATTCCTAATTCCTATGCAAATTAATTATCCAAAGGTTTAAAATGATATATTCTAGAGGAAACTTGGTACCATTCTTCTGACAAACCTATAAAGATATATTGTACACACAAGAAGAATAACTTCACAGTGGTACACTTTTACATAAAACCTTGATTCATAACAACTTAACAGTAAATCCTTCTGTACAATATGATGGGAACTTCGGCGTTATTTTGTTCTCCATTCCAAAAATAATATATATATCTTTTGCCTTAGCTTTCAGTACTTTCAGTACTTTGATTGCCATTTAAAATGGAAAAAAAAAATACTGCCATGTCGCATCTATTTTGAAAAAAATTGGCCTGAGAACCAAGTAATTAATTTTATTTGGCTTAACTTTTTATAAGATATTTCAAATGCAGAGAAGAAGTTTTAATATCAAGTAATCAAACCTTTTTTTCATTAATGTTATGAGCAGCAGACATCAACTGTTTTGATTTAAGTAAATAAATTAAAGTCTAAACACTTGCATAATGCAAAGTGCAACTTTAATTGAAAATGTTTCTAAAATTCTAAAAAAACAAAAAGATGTTCACTTTATGAGCCAATCCTTTGAATAACCAATTGAAATTCCTTATCTATGCAAAAAGAAAAGTGAATTTTATTTCTATAATTTGTGAACTGAAGAAGCATTCCCACAAATGTTTTTTCTCGCACACAGCATCCTGGATACACTGTGTCCAGATTTCTACAAGATCGTCAGGTGTGGAATTCTATGCAGGGAGTGATCTCCCCTGCCTGGCAATCGAGTAACAACACCAGTTCCTGTAATGATAATTCCAAACGGCGCAGGAATACACCCCCACCAACACCACAATCAGAAGGTATACCAATATATTCTATAGGTCTATCGAAATTAAAAAAAAACCAGCATGTATGGTCTATAAATATATGCAAATCAAAAATCGAAAGGTATGCCCCAATGTAAACTTAAACACCAGAAGTATGCCCACCAAAGGTATGCTTTATAAATCTCACCAAAAGATGTTTTTGCAAATATATCTTCAGCACAGAGACAAGATGCTGTTCAAGTGTGTTTTGGGGCTATTCAAGTACAATTGTATGTAATTATTATTAGGTCACCTGAGACAAAGGGGCCTGAGGGGCGGGGCTAAAAAGGGTCAAATTGACTAAAATTTCAAAAATCTTCTTCTCAAGACCCAGATATGGTAGAATCCAACACTCTTCATAGATGGAAGAGTCTTTAAGGTGCTCTACTAAAATTGTGAATTTCTTGACCCTGGGGTCTCACATTTACCCCTGGGGAGGGGGTAAACTACTATAGTTTATATAGGGAAATCACATTTTGGACCAACATTTGTTTAATTTCCATTGGAAGTAATTCAATTCAGGTTAGCATTATCAGTATTGGATAGCAGTTTGATGGGATTCACATATCAACACTGACTGACCCCCCTGGGGCTGATGGGTGGGGCCAAAAAGGGTCGAATTGACTGAAATTTTAAAAATCTCCTCTCAAGACCGAGATATAATAGAATCAAATACTCTTCATAGATGGAAGGGTCTTAAGGTGCTCTACCAAAATTGTGAATTTCTTGACCCTGGGGTCTCACGTTCCCCCCTGGGGAGGGGGTAAACTTTACTATAGTTTATATAGGGAAAACACATTTTGGACCAACATTTGTTAAATTTCCATTGGAAGTAATTCAATTCAGGTAAGCGTTATCAGTATTGGATAGCAGATTGATGGTATGCACAAATCAGCACTGACTGACCCCCCCCCCCCCCCCCCCCCCCCGGGCTGATGGGTGGGGCCAAAAAGGGTTGAATTGATAGAAATTTCAAAAATCTTCTTCTCAAGGCCAGGAATAATAGAATCAAATACTCTTCATAGATGGAAAGGTCTTAAGGTGCTTTTCCAAAATTGTGAATTTCATTACCCTGGGGTCTCACTTTTCCCCCTGGGGAGGGGATAAACTTTACTATAGTTTATATAGGGAAATCACATTTTCAACCAACATTGGTTTAATTTCCATTGGAAGTAATTCAATTTGGGTTGGCATTATCAGTATCCCCTGGGGNGGGGGGGGGGGGGGGGGGGGGGGGGGGATAAGGTGGTTTTATTAGCTCACCTGCCCAAAGTGAGCTTATGCCATATCCCGGCATCAACTTTCCCCTTTAAAAGCCTTTATCTCCTGAACGACTGATTGGATTTTAACTAAATTTGATATGAAGCATCCTTGGGACCAGGGGCTCAATGGATTAATGAAATAAGGGTGTGGCTCCCTAGGGGGCTGAGTAAGGGGCCAAAAAGGGGAGAAATTTGGGAAAATTTCAAAAATCTTCCTTCTCTATTTACAAAAATGCCAGGATCAAATACTACCCATAGCTGTAAAAGCGTTTGAGTTGTTGATATAAATTGTGATTTTCATGTCTACCAGGCCCCCTGTTTTCCCCTGGTGAGGGGGTGAAATTTAGTATAGTTTATATAGAAAATATACATAATAGGCCATATCTGCCAATGTTTTGAACGGAGTTTGCTCATATTTGACAGAAATACCTGTTAGGGGAGGAAGGTCTGCTGGTATAATTTTTGTGACCCTGACCCCCTAGGGGGCTGTGTTTGTGTTGAAAAAGGAGGCGAATTTCAAAAATCTTCTTCTACAGTTCCAGAAATGCTAGTATCAAATACTACTCATAGTTGTAAAGCCCTTCGAGTGGTTTATATACTTTGTGATTTTCATGTGCCCCAGGTCCCTCGTTTGCCATCACATACTTTTTATCTCCAACCCAACTAATGTGCTAGTTAGTAATAGTAACAACCTTAATTCTTTATGAATTATGAAGTCTCCATAGTAACGCTTCCAAGTTCTTACCCTACATGTCTGAAGTGTTTACAAATTGGCATTACAGAGCAAATGTAAATATTGTGCCATGACTGCTTAAATAACCAGGTCAGCGATACAGGCCATCTGGGCCTCTTGTTTTTTAGCTCACCTGGCACGAAGTGGCGTGCCGTCCATTGTCCGTCCGGCGTCCGGCGTCAATATTTTACTTTAAACGACTTCTTCTAAATAACCGAAAGGCCTAGGGTGTCGATTTTTCGCCTGAAGCAAACTGGGATGAAGGGCTACGAAGTTTGTTAAAATCAATGACCTTCAAGGTCACAGGGATCAAATATGTTAAAAACTTTAAACATCTTCTATTCGATAACCAAACTGACCAGGGAGATGATATTTGTCCAGGAGCATGCTTGGGTGAAGGGCTACCAAGTTTGTTCAAATTAATGACCTTCAATTATATTCAAGGTCACAGGGGTGAATTGCCTTAAAAAAACTTTAAACAACTTCTTCTCAATAACCAAAATGCCCAGGGTGATGATATTTGGCCAGTAGCATGCTGGGGTAAAGGGCTACAAAGTTTGTAAAATGAATGACCTTCACCCTTATTCAAGGTCACAGGGGTCAAATATATTAAAAACTTTAAACAACTTCTTCTGAATTACCAAATTGCCCAGGGTGATAATATTTGGCCAGAAGCATGCTGAGATGAAGGGCTACAAAGTTTGTTCAAATGAATTACTTTCTCCCTTATTAAAGGTCACAGGGGTCAAATATGTTAAAAACTTTAAACAACTTCTTCTCAATAACCAAAATGCCCAGGGTGATGATATTTGGCCAGTAGCATGCTGGGGTAAAGGGCTATCAAGTTTGTTCAAATGAATGACCTTCACTTATATTCAAGGTCACAGGGGTCAAATATGTTAAAAACATTTAACAACTTCTTCTGAATAACCAAAATGCACAGGGTGATGATATTTGGCCAGTAGCATACTGGGGTAAAGGGCTATCAAGTTTGTTCAAGTGAATGACCTTCCCCTATATTCAAGATCACTGGGGTCAAATTTGTTTAGAATCTTTAAACGACCTCTTCTGAATAAACATGGGTCCCAGTATGTTGATATTTTGCAAGTTGCATCCTGAGATGAAAGGCTATAAGATTTGTTCAACAGAATGACTTTGTTCGACTTTCAAAGTAACTGGGTTGAAATGTTTTAAAATCTTTTAACAGGTTCTTTTGAATGACTTTAATCATAAATACTGATATTTTGCCTGTAGCTTTATTTTAGATCACTTTTAAGGTTGCAAGTTTGAGATTTATACCAGGTGAGCGATGCAGGCCCATTGGGCCTCTTGTTTTTGTCACTTTGAATAATATTTCTGTTCATGGTAAAAACAAAAATCGACTCTCTGTATAAATATATCAGGTGACCGTTAAGGCCTTTGTTTTAGTCATACTTTTCCTCTGTATAAAAGATTTAAATTAAATTTTAAATTTCATTTTATTTTCCAAAAATCATGAAACAAATGATACATTTATATTAATCACTCTTGTCCGCCTGGACGAAAGTGCACAAGGAATCTTAATAAGAGAGGAAACCAGAGAACTCTTAGAAAACACATGGTCAGACCGGAACTCATTTGTGATAGGGGAATAGAACTCATGCCATCGTAGTGAAATGACTTTGCACTTTCCACTGCACCACCCAACGACCTTAACATTTGGAATCCTGAAGTTATATATTTTGCATCACTGTCAGGGTATTTTAATCGCTATAAAGTTTGATATATCAACAATTTGATGATTTTAATGTACAGGTTTCATTGGTAATGAGGCAGACCCTATCCCCGACTCGAACCTAGGCAGTAAGATGTTGCAGAACATGGGTTGGACACCAGGATCAGGACTGGGATCTGATGGAGCTGGCATCAAAACTCCAGTCATGGCTTACCGACGCCCACGAAGGCAAGGACTTGGCTGTCGGACTGCTACAAAACCACCCGATCATACTTGACTACATTTATGACTTTTAAAGACTAGTGGATCAATCAAGTGCACTGTTGTACATTGAGTTATTCATTATTAATTTGCATTAGGGCAGTCTGACTTGCAACCCCAAAGATATCTTTAAATATGTTATCATATATATTGTACAGTGTACATGTATTATAATGTATAATGTGCTACCAAAACATTAACATACACTGTGTTATGTTAATGTTTGTTTTAAGTCTTTTTAGGTCACCTGAGCTTTGCTCAAGTGACTTATTCTAATCGCTTTCCGTCTCGTCTTCTCGAGAACCAGTGCATGGATTTTTTTCAAACTTGGTCAGAATCATCCTTGGTAGAGATGAGGCTACAAAATTGTACAATTGGGATTCCTACCCAAACCCCTGGAGCCAGGGAGGGGCCGGAAAGGGAAAATTAATCAATATTTCAAAAATCTTCTTCTCCAGTCTCAGAGGTACTACAGTCATTTTCTCTGCATGTAAAGAAAGATCATCAGGGGCTTCACTTAAATTGTAAATTTCAGGACCCCCGGGCTATCCATTCTCTCTTGGGGAGGGGGTAAAGTTTACTATAGTTTATATAGGGAAATGACACTTTTGGGTATATTTTATCCATTTTCGGCAGAAAAATACTCAAAATTAGTTAGTATCATCTTTGGTGAATGAGGGTATTACATTGTAAAATTGGAATTCCTGCCCCATCCCCAGGGGCTAGGGCAGAGCCCCAAAGCGAACATTTACCAATATTTTCAAATTCCTATCCTTTGATGACATGACAAGTATGTATTGTATTTCACTTAGTTTACATGCTTATTTCCACATCACATATAAACAAAAAAATAAAGCTACCAGTACCTATGATATAACTCAGGTGACCGCTAAGACCCTTGGGCCTATTGTTTGTAATGATCTCCATGTGACAGTGTAAAATATTTTCATCAAATTTGCAAATTGAATTTGTAAAGAAATAAGTGCAGATAAGGCATGTCTGAGTGTGGTCATTTTGAATACTAGGACGTGTAATTTGCTTTTAATAGTTCTGAAAACATCAATGATTCAAATTTTACTTCAAGAATCTAATAACCTTAGTTACAGCCGAGTCCCTTCCTGTAAAGTTTTTACATAAAACTATCATAGAGTACAAACTAAAACCTCAAAATAATATAACCATCAAGAAATCGGTACATAAAGGGGATTTAATAGACTTTGATACAAATAGTTCATTGCCAATTTTTCCAAAGTTTTAGAGCTTGTTTTAACAAGGCTATTTCCAGTACTTAAAACAAAATCAGATTATATGTATCAGGTGTTCCATAGTAGTTTTGGGAACAGTCAAATCAGTCTGGGAAGGACCTTGAGAACTATCACCAAAGGGAGTCGGGCGGAGGGCAACATTTTTCCAAGTCTTCTCCAGCAACCTGAGACAAATTTAAATGGATCCAAACACATTAATGAAACACAAAGTTTCTTAATACCTCTTCAAGTAACCAGCCAGAGAAAATCTTAATTAACACACACATGGAGGAAAAAAAACAATTTCTTTGTTGAAATCAGTCCTTATCATTTGTATAGAGGTATAAAGTAACAAATTGTGGCTGTCTGAACTAAATTTTAGATGAACTTAGATGAACATGTAGCATATCAGAGCGTTTCAGAACTATCAGCAGTTACAGGTAGGAATTACAATGTGGGTGTAGGGGCTGGGCTATTAGCAGTTACAGGTAGGAATTACAATGTGGGTGAAGGGGCTGGGCTATCTGCAGTTACAGGTAGGAATTACAATGTGGCTGTAGGGGCTGGGATATCAGCAGTTACAGGTAGGAATTAAAATGTGGCTGTAGGGGCTAGGCTATCGGCAGTTACAGGTAGGAATTACAATGTGGGTGTAGTGGCTGGGCTATCAGCAGTTACAGGTAGGAATTACAATGTGGCTGTAGGGTCTGGGCTATCTGCAGTTACAGGTAGGAATTACAATGTGGGTGTAGTGTCTGGGCTATCGGCAGTTACAGGTAGGAATTACAATGTGGGCGTAGGGGCTGGGCTATCAGCAGTTATAGGTAGGAATTACAATGTGGCTGTAGGGGCTAGGCTATCGGCAGTTACAGGTAGGAATTACAATGAGGGCGTAGGGGCTGGGCTATCAGCAGTTACAGGGAGGAATTACAATGTGGCTGTAGGGGCTGGGCTATCTGCAGTTACAGGTAGGAATTACAATGTGGCTGTAGGGGCTGGGCTATCGGCAGCTTCAGGTAGGAATTACATTGTGGCTGTAGGGGCTTGGCTATCAGCAGTTACAGGTAGGAATTACAATGTGGCTGTAGGGTCTGGGCTATCTGCAGTTACAGGTAGGAATTACAATGTGGGTGTAGGGGCGGGGCTATCAGCAGTTACAGGTAGGAATTACATTGTGGCTGTAGGGGCTGGGGTATCAGCAGTTACAGGTAGGGATTACAATGTGGGTGTAGGGGCTGGGCTATCAGCAGTTACAGGTAGGAATTACGATGTGGCTGTAGGGGTTGGGCTATCGGCAGTAACAGGTAGGAATTACAATGTAGGTGAAGGGGCTGGGTTATAAGAAGTTACAGGTAGGAATTAAAATGTGATGTGAGTGTCGGGCTGGGCTATCGGCAGTTACAAGTAGGGATTCTGGGAATCCCAATTCGGGTGTCGGGGCAGGACTATTGACAAGTTACAAATAGGAAATCCAATGGTTGATAAAGCAGGCCAGACTTTCCATGATTTTTCTGTCAGGTGAGACATTTCTTGTTGATTAACAAGCACTTGTTCATGAAAAAAAATGAAGTATACATCTGTTTTGATAACTCCTATGTAGCCATGTATCCTCATGTGGAATAGAGTAATTTAAGTTATCGTATGTCTGTTGTTAGACATTTAGTGACATCCTATGAAATCTTGTCTCTGTTTGAGACTTCTGTAGCATAGGTATTGTACATACTGATACTAAATGAAATCCTTTTACTTCCTCATACTGTTGTACTAATGTGTTAATGATGTGAATTTAAGAAAGCTTTTGTCATTTATTGGCAGTCTTATTAATTCTATACATTACATATATATAAATTATCAGAAAGTCTTGTACATTTTGTTGTACATGAGAATGTACATTTTATGGAATTTTTATCATGTTTATTACTCTATGTCAAGTAGTGTTTCATAGACATATTTGGGTGTGAGTGTAGCTCAAGTATTAAATATGTCAATATGTGGTGGTATGAATTACTACATAGAATATGTAGACCCATGTATATTCTCCCTCATTATTTTCATCCGAATATAAATCAATTAAATTCAAATGATAACACAAGACATAAATGGGATTATAGCTCGTTGCTCATTCATTTATTACAATCCAACCCAACTACAAACCACACCTGTATAATCCACTCTATATCCTACCCCCACTGGCCAACATACATCTACACAAAATTGCATTTGAATGTGTTTATCAAAAAACATCCTTAGACTATATATAAGATAATTAGCATGTATAGATACGGTGATGAACAACGAACTCGAAAGAGCACACCTAGCATGTGCTCCCTATATATACCCTACACCACGTGACATCCACCCGACACCTCCTCACCCAAATACTTACGGAAACAACCAAAGTAAATTTCATTTCTTTTAATACACATAAAATGTCTCTTCACATCTATTGAAATGCTTCATGTAATGACCAGGAGGCATTCCAATGTAAAACTTCAAATTTGCACACAGTGGTATTTATTTGTATTCATTGAAAATATAGGGAGGTACAAGAATTTCAAATCCATATTGTACAAATGTTTTATAACATTTGGTTGCCCCCAAACATTTCATTATCAATATAGCGTGCATGATATTATGAAGATGATAATGAGATTTACCACACTGTGTATCCAGTGGTCATGCTGATAGTCTTCTCATCATTCAGACATGAGCTGATGAGGAGAACCTTTTTCTCAAAACTGAAAAGAATAGATTTTGATTATTATATAGTTCTGTCTGAACACAGGACAGCCATTTTGACTATCGGCAGTGCACTATTGCTACCACACCAGAGGTATAAATGATAGAAAAAAGTCTGATTGACTGATGGTACAACCTACCTGTACTTTATCCCACTTCACACCTGTGTCATCATAACCTGTTACAGCTGTACATGTTCAGATAACCAAGGGAAGCTATAGTTTATTTGAATTGTGTAGTTATTGTATGAAGTTATTTTTGTGATATATTCAACATGACAGTGAATATTTCTAGTCAAGTAATACAGTCCAGACCAACTTTTAATTGCAAATTCATCAATATTTTCCCACACAATCATGGAAATAACTCAAAATATAATGTTTACTTGACATCACTGACCATATCTGGCCTAAATGATCTCTTATGTGTTGATTGGCCATTAAGAATGTTATAATAATACTTGACAATTATAGACATTGATCACAAAACTACATGATTCTGTTGTCTTACAAGTAACATTTATACTAAATGGAAGTACCTGGTAATTTAATAAATTTCACTAATTCTACTCATTTAAATGTATGTTTGGAATACTATTGAAATGAAAGTAGTATTACTCCCAACTCTGGCTCAGAAATCCTATGTGCTACTTGGCCAACTGAGATTGGAAACTTGCTACCATATTTCATCAATTTCCCTGTGGGAATATTTCAAATTATTGATTTTATAGATTGTTCTGAAAGGGTTGCACGTGAGTTTTCCAGGTATAAACATGTTCTGTTGTACAAAAATTCCAGTAAACACAAAAAATGTCCTACATTCTTGCCAAGTATTAACAGTAGACTGGGTGATTGGTTTAAAGCTATGCAGTCTTCCCAAATTAACTCATTCACTCCTGAAGACACTTTTGAACTCTTCCAATTCTAAGGTTGGAAAAGTTCATTATGAGATTTCAGGGGTGACTTAGTTAAGAAAGCATCACTGGAACTGGATTTATCTGGACAATGGTGAAAACTCTTTATAATTTATAAAGAAAAATGATACCCTAGTGGGTACAGTCACTTAATTATACAAATATTTAAAGTTGTTCTTGTGCTAAAAATGTCTATTCACTATGCTATGTATAGATATATAATGACAGGTAGTGTTTGTATTGTGTGCAATATGTCAGGTTAATTCAGTGAGTTGGTGTGCTTCATTGTCGACTGCTTGTGATGTTTTAACGATATAGATTTTGTGAATTTGGTAGTACAGTTGTACATGTATTTTACAAATCTTTCATGTTTTAAACAAGATTATGAACTCAAGAGTTTTCAACCTTCTCACGAGTTTGATTTTTCTCTTACCCTGGACAGGTGTATCCGCACTTTTACCGGTGTGAGATTTCCTTGTCTCACCCTAGGGTTGAGACGGGGGGATTCCCTTATTCATAACAATGGTATGAAGTCACTTCAACAATACAATGACGTCACGTCAACCCTGAATGTAGCATGTAACGTTATCATTACGTTGTGAATATGACACACAATGGGAGAACAGGGTAAGAGAAAAAGAATCATTCACCCCCTTGTGGGTGAGACAGGGGAATCTCAACCCTCGAGGGGAAGATTCGCCTATCTCACCCCCAAGGGGGTGAGAGATTCTATTAATCTTTCAGGTATGGTAATTTCAATCAAACTTTTTTAATGTTGCTTATGCATCTTCACCATAATATGATGCTGTGTCATGTTTATAAATATGTTGGTAAACTACCAAAGACTGTATTAGTTGTATCGGCACCACAGATATGTGTAGTGACAAAGCATGGAGATAGATATTGTAACATAGAACTTCTTTTTACTGCCACCATTTATCCAGTGGAGTTTAAGCATTGTATAAAGGATTTGGCAAACTATCAAGGTAGATGTATGTAAGAAATGAAATCTAAGTAAAAAGGATTGCTAATTTAAGGTGGTGGTAATTGAGATGGTAAAGGAAATGAGCAGTATTATAGATACCTTATTACTCTATGTCAAGTAGTGTTTCATAGACATATTTGGGTGTGGAGGCTTTACTGTACCAAAAACAGTGACACATTCTGTTAAAAGACTGGAACTCTCATATAACATTAATTAATCTATAGTTACCTTTGAGGACATTCTCAAAAAATTTGTGTTTTACTTATTTTTAGCCCAAAGGGCCTAGTGAGCTTATCCCATGCCGCAGCGTCCGGTGTCCGTTGTCCAGCAACTTTTTCCTTTAAAACGCTACTTGTCCTGAACGGCTCAGAGGATTTTGACCAAATTTAGTCAGGAGCATCATTGGCCAAAGGGTTCTCAGTTTTGTATAAACGGAGGGCATTGTCCCCCTGGGGGCAGAGGGGCGGGGCGATATAGGAGGAAAATGGGTAAATCTTTAAAAATCTTCTTCTCAACAAATAGAAGGATTTTGACCAAATTTGTCCTAGAGCATCTTTGGAAAAAGGAGCCTAAAGTTTGTATAAACGGAGGGTGTGGGCCCTCTGGGGGCATAGGGGTGGGGCCCAATAGGGTAAATAGAGGATTGTAAGCTCACCTGCCCGTAGGGCAAGTGAGCTTATGCCATGGCGCAGCGTCCATCATCCGACAACTTTTCCTATAAAATGCTACTTGTCCTGAACGGCCCAGTAGATTTGGACTAAATTTGGTCTGGAGCATCCTTAGGCAAGCAGGACTCAATTTTGTATAAATGGTGGGTGTTGCCCCCCTGGGGGCTGAGGGGTGGGGCCCAATAGGGGAAATATAGCCAATTCTTTAAAATCCTTCTTCTTCTGTAGGAATAAAGAGATTTGTTCCATATTTGGTCAGAATCATCCTTTGGGGAAGCAGAACAAATTTTGTATCAATGGTGGGTGTGGCCCCCCTGGGGGCTGAGGGGCGGGGCCCAATAGGGGAAATATAGCAAATTCTTTAAAATCCTTCTTCTGTAGGAATGAAAAGATTTGTTCCATATTTGATCAGAAGCATCCTTGGGGGAAGGGGAACACATTTTGTATAAATGGTGGGTGTGGCCCCCCTGAGGGGTGGGGCCCAAAAGGGTAAATATAGCAAATTCTTTAAAATCTTTCTTCTTTTGTAGAAATGATAGGATTTATTCCATATTTATTCTGAATCATCCTTGGGTGAATGGAAACCAATTTTGTATAAATGGTGGGTGGGGGCTGAGGGGCGGGGCCCAATAGGGGAAATATAGCAAATTCTTTAAAATTCTTCTCCTTCAGTAGGAATGAAAGGATTTGGTCCATACTTGGTCAGAAGCATCCTTGGGGGAAGGGGAACAAATTTGTATAAATGGTGGGTCTGGCCTTATGGGGGCTGAGGGGCGAGGCCCAATAGGGGAAACATAGCAAATTATTCTTTAAAATCCTTGTTCTTTTGTAGGAATGAAAAGATTTGGTCCATATTTGGTGTGGGTCAACCTTGGGTAAAGGGGAACCAATTTTGTATAAACGGTGAGTTTGGCCCCCCAGCTGGGACATGAGGGGCGGGGCCCAATAGGGGAATTGGAGGCAAAGCCTTTAAAATCCTTCTCCTACCATAGGGATTAAGGGATTTTATCCTAATTTAGTCTGGAGCATCCTTGTGCCAAGGGGACTCAATTTTGTATAAGCAGTGGGTGTGGTCTCCCAGGGGGCAGAGGGGTGAGGCCCTGTTAAAAGTTTGCTCTCGCTATATCTCAAGTACTGGATGGATATTTCTGAAATTTCATGTGTACTTACAGCACCTACCATTGAGTACTTTATCTTTACTTAATACCAATTATTTTAAACATATTCAGGTGAGCGATACAGGCCCCCTTCTTCTGAAGAACGGACAGGCCTAGAGTCATGATATTTGGCTGAAAGCTTCATTGGTAGGAGCCCTACAAAGTTTGAGAACGAAAATGACCTTGCCTGTTTTCAAGGTCACAGGGGTCAAATATGTCAAAAACTTCAAACGACTTCTTCTGAAGAACTAAAAGGTATAGAATCTTCATATTTGGCTGATGGCTTCCTGGGATGGAGCCCAACAAAGTTTGAGAATGAAAATTACCTTGACCTACTTTCAAGGTCACAGGGGTCAAATGTGTCAAACACTTCAAACGACTTCTTCTGAAGAACTGAAAGGTATAGAATCTTTATATTTGGCTGGTGGCTTCCTGGGATAGAGACCAACAAAGTTTGAGAATGAAAATTAGTTTGACCTACTTTCAAGGTCACAGGGGTCAAATATGTCAAAAACTTCAAACGACTTCTTCTGAAGAACTAAAAGGTATAGAATCTTCATATTTGGCTGATGGCTTCCTTGGATGGAGCCCAACAAAGTTTGAGAATGAAAATTACCTTGACCTTCTTTCAAGGTCACAGGGGTCAAATGTGTCAAACACTTCAAACGACTTCTTCTGAAGAACTGAAAGGTATATAATCTTTATATTTGGCTGGTGGCTTCCTGGGATAGAGCCCAACAAAGTTTGAGAATGAAAACTAGTTTGACCTACTTTCAAGGTCACAGGGGTCATATATGTCAAAAGCTTCAAATGACTTCTTCTGAAGAACTGAAAGGTATAGAATCTTTATTTTTGATTGATGGCTTCCTTGGATAGAGCCCGACAAAGTTTGAGAATGAAAATGACCTTGACCTTCTTTCAAGGTCACAGGAGTCAAATGTGTCAGACACTTCAAACGACTTCTTCTGAAGAACTGAAAGGTATATAATCTCTATATTTGGCTTGTAGCTTCCTAGGAAAGAGCCGAACAAAGTTTGAGAATGAAAATGACCTTGACCTTCTTTTAAGGTCACATGAGGCAGATATGTCAAACACTTTAAACGACTTCTTCTGAAGAACTGGTAGTTATAAAATCTTAATATTTGGCAGGTGGCTTCCTGGGAAAGAGCCAAACAAAGTTTGCGAATGAAAATGACCTTGACCTACTTTCAAGGTCACAGCGTTCAAATATGTCAAACAGTTCAAACAGCTTCTTCTGAAGAATTAAAAGGCATAAAATTATAATATTTGGCTGGTGACTTCCCGGGATAGAGCTCACCAAAGTTTGCAAATGAAAATGACCTCAACCTACTTTAGAGGTCACAGAGGTCAACAACATTTTAATGGATTTGTTCTTGAGAACTAAAAGGAATGGATTCATAAGATTTGGCTGGTAGCTTTTTGGAATAGAGCTAACCAATTTGAGAAGGAAAATGACATTGACCTACTTACAAGATCACAGGGAAAAATATGTCAAGCAACTTCTGAAGAAGAATCAAAAAGCATAGAATCTTATAATAATATTTTGCTGGTAGTTTCAACAGATGGAGCCAACAAAGTTTGCGAGGGAAATATTTTTAGTGCAATATAATATTTAATGAGAATATTTTGCTATGACTGCTTAAATATTCAGGTGAGCGATACAGGCCTCTTGGGCCTCTTGTATTCAAGGTCACAGGATTCAAATATGTTTAAAACATTAAAACAACTTCTTCTGAATAACCAATAAGTCTAGGGTGCTTAAAATTGGCCAGTAACATGCCGGGATGAAGGGCTACCAAGTTTGTTCAAATAAATTACCTTGACTTGATTTTTTATTCTATGTCACAGGGGTCAAATATGTTTAAAATCTTTAAACAATTTCTTCTGAATAACCAATAGGCCTAGGGTGCTTAAATTTGGTCAGTAACATGCCGGGATGAAGGGCTTCCAAATTTGTTGAAATAAATGACCTTGATTTATATTCTAGGTCACAGGGGTCAAATATGTTTAAAACATTTAAACAACTTCTTCTGAATAACCAAGAGGCCTAAGGTGATGATATTTGGCCAGTAGCATGTTGGGATGAAGGGCTACCAAGTTTGTTCAAATAAGTGACCTTCATCCATTTTCAAGGTCACAGGGGTCAAATATGTTTAAAACCTTTAAACTTCTTCTGATGAATAACCAATCGGCCTTGGGTGCATAAATTTGGCCAGTAACATGCTGGGATAAATGGCTATCAAGTTTGTTCAAATAAATGACCTTAATTTTTATTCAAGGTCACAGTGGTCAAATATGTTAGAAACCTTTAAACAACTTCTTCTGAATAATCGAGAGGTCTAGGGTGATGAGATTTGTCCAGTAACATGCTGGGATGAAGAGCTTCCAGGTTTGTTCAAATAAATGACCTTGATTTATATTGAAGGTCACAGGGGTCAAATATGTTCACAACATTTAAACAACTTCTTCTGAATAACCAAGAGGCCTAAGGTGATGCTATTGGGCCAGTAGCATGTTGGGATAAAGGGCTACCAAGTTTAATCAGATAAATAACCTTCATCAATTTTCAAGGTCAAAGGGGTCAAATATGTTTAAAACCTTTAAACAACTTCTTCTGAATAACCAAAATGCCCAGGGTACTGATATTTGGCCAGTAGCATGCTGGGATGAAGGGCTACCAAGATTGTTCAAATGAATGACCTTTACCAACTTTCAAGGTCACAGGTGTCAAATGTCTTAAAATCTTCAAACAACTTCTTCTCAATAATCAAAAGGCCAAGGGTATTTATATTGGCCTGTAGCAATCAGGGCTACCAAATTTGTTCAAATGAAGGACCTTGACCCACTTTTAACCTGATGTCATTGTTTGACATTCAAGGTCACACTGATATTCTGCCTGTAGCTGTATTTTAGTCCACTTTTAAGATTACCAGTGTGAGATTAATACCAGGTGAGCGATGCAGGCCCATTGGGCCTCTTGTCTCCTACTATACAAGTGAAGGGATTTATACCAAATGCAGTCTGAAGCATGCTTAGGGACAAAAGAATCAGTTTTGTTTAAACCGAGGTGTGTGAACCCCCCTCTGGGGAAGCTGAGTTGGGCCAATAAAGGGAAATAGTGGAAAACATTAAAGATCCTTATCCTTCTGTACCGTTGAAGGGATTTTAACCTAACCAAACTTGTTCTAGAGAATCTTTGGGCAAAGGGAATTGAATATTTATAAATGGAAGATGTGCCCCCCCTGAACCAGGCAGAGGAGCAGGGTCCAATAGGGGATTTTTCTTCCACCAAAACAGATTTATTAGCTCACCTGCCCAAAGGGCAAGTGAGTTTATGTTATGGTGCGGCATCCGTCGTCCGTCCGTCCGTCCGTCGTCCGTCGTCCGACTGTCCGGCGTCAACTTTTTGCTTTAAACAACTTCTTCTCAATAACCAAAAGGCCTAGGAAGATGATATATGGCCAGCATCATGCTGGGATCAAGGGCTACCAAGTTTGTTCAAATAAATGACCTTGACCCACTTTCAAGGTCACAGGGGTCAAATATGTTAAAATCTTCAAACAACTTCTTCTCAATAACCAAAAGGCCCAGGGTACTGATATTGGGCCTGTAGCATGCTGGGAT
>NW_018408818.1:82241-98950 GCF_002113885.1 Mizuhopecten yessoensis | reverse complement strand
ATGTCTTAAAATCTTCAAACGACTTCTTCTCAATAACCAAAAGGCCCAGGGTACTGATATTGGGCCTGTAGCATGCTAGGATGAAGGACTATTAAGTTTATTCAAATGAATGACCTTGACCAACTTTCGAGGTCACAGGGGTCAAATGTTGTAAAATCTTCAAGCGACTTCTTTTCAATAAGCAAAAGGGCCAGGGTACTGAAATTGGGCCTGTAGCATGCTGGGATGAAGGACTACCATGTTAGTTCAAATGAATGACCTTGATCCACTTTCAATCTAATGTCCTTGTTCAATAATCAAGGTCAGAGGCGTCATATGTTTAAATCTTTTAATAGGTTCTTATGAAATCTTAAGATTACATGTGTTAGATTAATAACAGGTGAGCGATGCAGGCCCATTGGGCCTCTTGTATGTAGTTCTTCTTGCAACCTTGTTTCTTGTACTCCTTTGATAAACCTGAATGGTACTCGGCAGGTTTTGAATTGAAAAATAAAATACCAGGTGAGCTATCAAGGCCCCTGGGCCTCTTGGGGTTTTTTTTCATGGTAAATCTATTTCTCGATATTTTAATGAGATTGACTATATAGAACTATTTAGGTAAAAGGTACTTAAAAAAAATTGGAGCAACTTTGACGAATTTTTCTGCAGGAATTGTTTTTTGCAATACTGGTAATGATAAAAAAAAAAAATGTTACTCTGTTATTGTTTTAGAAATCTAGCATCCTAAGAGATGTTCATCTATTGATGAGAACACATGTAAGTTTTGCATTCATTATGTTTGATATTCAAGATAAAAAATGGAAAGTAGTTCCAGGACGGTTGATTCTACTGAAAGTAGCAATTATCTTACATTTCTGAACTGTATATTGAACTTAAGAGTTATTGACACAAATCTAGAAATTTAAATATTGATGCAAAGGACAGAATTTGGTGCCATGAGAACATGTACTGGTCAAAAGTCTGGCATCGAGGCATTCACTCGGCACTAATGTTTTAAATGAAAACCACCACTTTTTCATGTCGTCATTTTACTTTTGCATTCAATTTAAATAAAAGTGTCTCTTCATACCTGTGAAATTTCACATGTATGTACAAGTTTACATCAGTTTAGGGTAATAAAGAAAAAATCTTTGGAAATATTTGTTTGTGTTCTACCTGTAATTTGTCCCTTGGTCACTAAACACAGTGATACAAAAAAGATATTGTACAGCACACACTGCTGAGTAAAGGTAACAGGCACTGATCAGGTAAGTTCACTTATACAGGTCCAGTACACTCTGCCGATTGAGCTATATAGCTGTAAAGACCTATATAGCTATATTCACCTATAAATTATAGCTGTATTGAGCTGTATTGAGCTATATTTTCTCAGATTTCAATTTTCATTAAATTAAAGCAAAGTCGCATAAAACAAAAAGGTTTATGGTAATGCTGACTACAGAAAGTATACATTTAGATGTTTATTTTCATTTAAAGCTCTTATGCCGTGACGCGGCGTCTGTCCGGCGTCAATATTTTACTTTCAACAACTTCTTCTGAATAACCAAAATGCCAAGGGTGTCAATATTTGGCCAGAAGCAAACTGGGATGAAGGGCTATCAAGTTTGTTTAAATGAATGACCTTCACTTATATTCAAGGTCACAGGGGTCAAATATGTTAAAAACATTAAACAACTTCTTCTGAATAACCAAAATGCACAGGGTGATGATATTTGGCCAGTAGCATGCTGAGATGAAGGGCTACAAAGTTTGTTCAAATGCATGACCTTCATCAATTCTCAAGGTCACAGGGTTCAAACATGTTAAAAACCTTTAAACAACTTCTCAATTACCAAAAGGCCTTGGATGATGATAGTTGGCCAGTAACATGCTTGGATGAAGGGCTACCAAGTTTGTTCAAATGAATGACCTTCATCTATTTTCAAGGTCACAGGGGTCAAATATGTTAAATACCTTTCAACAACGTCTTCTCAGTAACTAACAGGCTAAGGGTGATGATATTTGGCCAGTATCATGCTTGGGTGAAGGGCTACCAAGTTTGTTCAAACAAATGACCTTCGCCCATTTTCAAGGTTGCAGGGGTCAAATATGTTTAAAACCTTTAAACAGCTTCTTCTGAACCAGCAAGAGGCCTAGGGTTATGATATTTTGCCAGTTAGATGCTGTGATGAAGGGCTACCAAATATGTTCGAATGAATGAACTTCGCTGATATCCAAGGTCACAGGGGTCAAATATGTTAAAACCTTTGAACGACTTCTTCTGAATAACAAAGAGGCCTAGGGTGATGATATTTGGCCTTTAGCATGCTGGGATGAAGGGCTACCAAATTTGTTCAAACAAATGACCTTTACCCATTTTCAAGGTCACAGGGTTCAAATATGTTTAAAACCTTTAAAACTACTTCTTCTCAATAACCAAGAGGCTGAGGGTTATAATATTTGGCCTGTAGCATGCTGGAATGAAGCTACCAAGTTTGTTAAAATGAATGACTTTGACAATTATTCAAGGTCACGATGGTCAAATATGTTTAAAACCTTTAAACAACATCTTTTCAATAACCAAAAGTCCTAGGATGATGCTGTTTGGCCAGTAGCATGCTAGGATGAAGGACTACCAAGTTTATTCAAACGAATGACCTCGACATATATTAAAGATTACAGGGGTCAAATATGTTTAAAACCTTTAAACGACCTCTTCAAAGGCTAAGGATGATGATATTTGGCCATTAACATGCTGGGATTAAGGACTACCAGGTTTTTTCAAATGAATGACCTTCGCCCATATGCAAAGTCACAAGGTTTTTAGCTCACCTGCCCGAAGGGCAAGTGAGCTTATGCCATGGTGCGGCGTCCGGCGCCCGTCCGTCGTCAACTTTTTACTTTAAACAACTTCTTCTCAATAAGGGCACTGATATTGGACCTGTAGCATGCTGGGATGAATGACTACCAACATTGTTCAAATGAATAACCTTGACCAACTTTCCAGGTCAAAGGGGTCAAAAGTCTTAAAATCTTCAAACCACTTCTTCTCAATAACCAAAAGGTCCAGGGTACTGATATTAGGCCTTTAGCATGCTGGGATGAAGGACTACCAAGATTGTTCAAATGAATGACCTTCGCCCATTTTCAAGGTTGCAGGGGTCAAATATGTTTAAAACCTTTAAACGACCTCTTCAAAGGCTAAGGATGATGATATTTGGCCATTAACATGCTGGGATTAAGGACTACCAGGTTTTTTCAAATGAATGACCTTGACCAGCTTTCAAGGTCAAAGGGGGCAAATGTCTTAAAATCTTCGAACAACTTCTTCTCAAGAACCAAAATGCCCTGGGTGATGATATTTGACCTGTAGCAAGCTGAGATGAAGGGCTACAAAGTTTGTTCAAATGAATGACCTTGACCAACTTTCAAGGTCAAAGCGGTCAAATGTCGTAAAATCTTCAAACGACTTCTCCACAATAACCAAAAGGCCCAGGGTACTGAAATTAGGCCTGTAGCATGCTGGGATGAAGGACTACCAAGATTGTTCAAATGAATAACCTTGATCCACTTTCAACCTGATGTCCTTTTTCGACATTCAAGGTCATGGGCATCATATGTTTAAATCTTTTAATAGGTTCTTATGAATCAAACACTGATATTCTGCCTGTAGCTGTATTTTAGTCCACTTTTAAGATTACAAGTGTGAGATACCAGGTGAGCGATGCAGGCCCATTGGGCCTCTTACTTAATACAATTGACCCCTGTGACCTTGAAAATGGTCGAAGGTCATTCATTTGAACAAACTTGGTAGCACTTCATCCAAGCATGCTACTAGCCAAAAATCATCACTCTGGGCATTTTGGTTAATAATCAGAAGTTGTTTAAAGTTTTTAACATATTTGACCCCTGTGACCTTGAAAATAGGTGAAGGTCTTTTTATTTGAACAAACTTGGTAGCCTTTCATCCAAGTTTGCTTCTGGTCAAATATCATCACCCTAGGCCTTTTGGTTATTAAGAAGAAGTTGCTTAAAGTAAAATATAATGTTCAGTCTCTCAACCAATTCCTTCCTGTGATTAGATCCATCGGAAACTGCAGCACCAGTTTCATCACTGAATAAAATGACAAGGTTGCTGTCTTCTTTTTCAAAGAAACAAAAACAAGGAATCATTAGTTATATTTCTTTATTGTGAAATATTGATGCACTCAAAACAAAACAAATGCTTATGCAAAATGTATGTACACTGTATAATGATTCACTCAGGAATACCTTAGTCCTAGCTAGTTGATTCAACAAAATCAACTGAGAAAACACACATACTCAGAAACAAAACCTGTTGTCTGCATAGTTGGAATAAGCTTTAAATCCAAAATGAAAATAAATCTATTTGTGGGGTTATTTATAATGGGACAGGTATACATGAACCCCCAAACCCTTCACAGCATTACATTTTCAGAGGAAGATCTTCTTCATATGTAATGGAACAGGTATACATGACGTATCCCCAAACCCTTCATAGCATAACACTTCATCTAGCCTCCCACACCGAAAGCAAGGGTTTTATCCCCAAACCCTTCATGTTTTATCCCCAAACCCTTCATAGCAGTACATTTTCAGAGGAAGATCTTCTACATATATAATGGAACAGGTTTACATGACGTATCCCCAAACCCTTCATAGCATTACACTTCATCCAGCCTCCCACACCGAAAGCAAGGGTTTTATCCCCAAACCCTTCATGTTTTATCCCCAAACCCTTCATAGCATTACATTTTCCAATAACTCAGGTGCAGTATAAAATAAACTGGGGTGTGTGCTACGGTGTCTGTAATATAAAACATGGAAGACACGATGCTATGGAAGAAAGATATCGTTGGGAGTATGGTTTCGCCTGAAACACAAACATGCCTCCTGTCTAAATGTGAGCACACACACATAGAGGGGAACAAGGAGTTGGCGCCTAATATGGTACCTCTTCTAAATGTACTGATTACTGTATTGATTGTATATGTATTTTAAGGACCTCAGAGTGGTATCCTAGCTAAATAGGGCACTATATCAAATGTGTACTAGTATAGTGTTATAGATTAAATAACTCTTTTCAGATCATGACATTCAGGTTGACAACTGAAGAAAATCACACACTATTTGACATATTTATCGAGGATGACCCTAACATCCATGTTGACAACCTAAACTATTAATAGCAGGTTTCACTGCCCCATTATTTTAGTAATTAACATTTCTACCTGTTCAATTACAGGTACAGTGTATATTGTATATCTCCACACTAAAATCTTCCATTCTTCAAAACATGGCTCATATATAGATTTCAATTATTTAGCTAAATCTACAACTATAACACCAAATACACTTGTAATATTATATGAATATGGTAATACACTTTTGGCCTGAGAAACACATTCATTTTCTTCATAGCCATATTGTTTTACTAAAGATACAGAATATAAAGTTAAATCATTCATTTTTTTCAATATGTACAAAATATTATCAAATCCTGTAACAAAAATATGTGTCTGTGCTCCGAATCCGTTATAATAATTACTGTGTTACAAATCAGTGAATTATACAAATGTAAATTATAGTTGTAATTTTTTAACTAAAAACTCTTAAAAAGCTACAATTGATTAAAATAATCTGTTTTCATTCATTTCAAAATAATTTTATGTGTATGTATATGCAGTGTTTGTTTCAGATATTTGTGTACACTTTACTGCACATGTGTCATACATTCGGCTGTTGTGCTGAAACCTTGTTTATCACCACTCCCTTAATTTATACAGCCAAATTGGCACGGGACACAAGTTGCGAGTATAATGGGGGACTACTATACATAGAAATGACATCTGATTACAAGCACAACAACACCCACTTAACATTCTGATTTGTTGTTAGGCCCAAGGAAAGAATATTTGGATGTTGTAATAGGGCAAACAATAGGGACCACATAGATAAACAAGATACCTGTTAGAGTGTTGTAAGATGTTCTGGATTCACTGACTTTGGAGTAAAACAGTTTGGAAAGAGCAAACTGTCTTATCTGACCCTGAGTATTCTGACATTCTGTCATATCCAATATACAAAATGCAATCCTGTTTGTTATAAAAACTGTGTTTTCTGACATGCCATCTAAATCAAACAATATGTTTCATTTCTTAGGGTATCTGATTCATGGACAAGTTAAATCACCAAATTACAACCTACATGTTTAAGACGACTGAAATTGTTTTGAATCAAGATTTCAAGCACTAAAATCTCTTACACATTTATAAAATGATATGCTTAATTTCTTAAATAAACTTAAGGACATATGCTATCTTTTGTTAATGTTACAATTGCATTTTCTTTACAAAAGAGTTCCACACTAAAAATACCTTTAACATTTAATAAGGTTGTCTTCTATAACACAAGTGCGGATTATGATAATGAAGAGTTTCTAAGGAAGATAACAAACACAAAACATCACGTCAAGTGTTAAGTAGCATATGACCTTAAGGTACCTTATATGTAAAAAAATAAATCTGTCTAATTATACAACAGTCTAAGTAACAATGTAAAATAGGAGAAAAATACATATATGGTCAAGCAAACCAAACCCTCACAATACAAATAAATAGATTTCTTTTTGGAAATCCCAAAATGCTCTGAAGATTCCTGGTTGAAATAATTGATTTCATCTACCAGGTCTATATCAATCTCCATGATAAATATACATATTATTTCTATTAATATCACAACTATATTTCTTATACTCAACAAAGGAGCCAGAGTTAACAGGGCATATTATTACCAGGTATATGAAACTTTCTAGGATATGTGTTCACAAAGAGATCTGTAATGTTAACCAAAAGTAGACTAAAACAGAACGTTGATACACTGGTTTTCCCACTTGGTTATATGTCTCCAGTCTACAGATTTATGTTGCCTGCTATTAGTCTAAATGAAAAATATTCAAATCACAAGCTCTCTACTCCAAAGCCATCCTGCCACAGTGCGAAGTGTTGCTGGGGGGGCCTGCTTCCTAGCTATACAATATGTGAATGGAATGCACAGGTGAGTCCTAAAGTTGGCACAAAACACTTTTCACACGTTCCCATGATCATGAACTCATCTTGTTGTGAGCATCAACAGGATAGTGTTGTGGGTATTTAGCGACATGCTGTTTCATTTCATCCATTTGTTTTTGTAAGTGAGGGGGAACATCGTCGTAAACATCGGTGAACAAGAATTCTGGATTTGGTCTTTTTCTTTTCTCTGCTTTGGCAAATGCTTCCATGATCTGGAGAAAATAAGATTATTTTAGAGTCAGCATTTTCAAACAATCAATAAAAAAAAAAGACATTCAGATGGTTTCACACTGGATAAAACTTCTGAGTTACACAAATCTGATTCAATAAACCAACAATCATATTTACAAATTTAGTACCAATCTTGCAACTTCTATGTTTCTCTCCCTCTAAGAATGCTTACATCTTTTTTCGACTGTTCTTTCCACTGGATTTCCTGATTATCATCCCACCAGCCCTGTTTGTCAAGATACTGTCGGAGACGGAGGATTGGGCTTTGTACATCCCACGACTGGACCTCGTTCAGCTGCCGGTACATTGAGCTGTCATCCGAAGTACTGTGGTGACCAACCCTGTGTAATCATAATGTAAAGTGAAAATAGAGGTCAAGCTGACCAACCCTGTGTAATCATAATGTAAAGTGAAAATACAGGTAAATCTAACAGTATATCGTAGCATATGTATATTTAAACCAGGTATATACTGCTAAACGCTATTTAACTTTCTTAATATCATAGCACCTTGATGAAAATACCTACATCATGACCTCTTTATAGACTTAATAACTGAATAGACGTAAATAATGACCTCTCTTAATATTTAGTAGTACATCATGACCTCGCTAATAACTTATTTGAAACGTGTTACCTCCCTTAGGATTTACATGTACATCATGACCTTGCAAACAGCTTACCGATATGTCATGGCTTCTATGAGGACAGGTTTATTCTCATTCACACAGATTTCCCGTGCAGCTTTCGTGGCATTGTACACAGCAAAGACATCATTTCCATCCACTCTGATTGTCATCATACCATAACCAGCTCCCCGAGATGCTAACAGGTGAAAATGACAGGATCAAAATGTTAATTTTCTGACACTGTTCAACTATACAATCCTATTGACAACAGTAATAGCCCTTGCAAACATCATTACTATTACATAGATTTAATTTTCAATTTTCTTTAGGATGACAACTGCAATGAACAATTTTACACAAGCAAATTGTTAACATTAATGATATGTTCAATTTAAACAATTGATATAATTTTTTCACATATAATATATCTTACATTAATTTTTAAACCTACCTATACCGTCTCCTCGGTATTGATCCTCAACAGGAGTAGAGATGGCATACCCATTGTTACGACTGAAAAAAAAAACGATCTTAGAAAAAAAACTTCCCCTGAAATTACCATATCAAGGTAAACAAGCAAATTCGTGGAATTTATATCCCCCGCTTGCAGGACATATTGTAGGTTAACATAATTGAGGTTAGGTTTAAACACGTTTGTATCGTGCTGTTGAGACATAATGTATAGCTTGAAACTTGAAGAAGAAAAAAAAGCTGTATACCTCATTGATTATCCGTAAATATGCACAAATCACATCGGTTGGCAAACTTAGCATGAGTTGGATGTGCATAAGGAATTTGGTTGAAACACCTTAACAATATCTACAGCAACAAGTACTAATTGTAATGGGAAACCATTACAGATGTCCCCCAAACTGCCCCCATAGTCGCAAAGATGTATCAGAAAAGGATTGTAATGCCATAGTACACCTACAATGTACATACTAAATTTGAGTGAAATTGAGCAATTTCTAAATTGCAACCAATCAGAATCCTCAGTGTAGTTGCTATGGCAACAGAATGTATGCGATTGAATTTGCAGTCCCCTAATACCCCTATATACCAATTTTCATCAAAATCGAACAATATCTAAATTTCGACCACTCATAAGCCTCAGTGTGGTTGCTATGGTAACGAAACTTATGCAGTTTTATGGCAGTCCCCTAATGCCCCTATATACCATTTTTCATGAAAATAAAAAAATATCTAAATTTCGACCAATCAGAAGTGCCTCCATTTGGTTGCTATGGCAACGAAACCAATGTGGTTGAACTTGCAGTCCCCTTATACCCCAAGATACCAATTTTCATCAAAATCGAACATATCTTAATTGCAACCAATCAGAAGCCTTTGTGTTGTTGCTATGGCAACGAAATCTATGCGGTTGAGTTCGCAGTCCCCTAATATCCCTATATACCAATTTTCATCAAAATCGAACCAAGTTTGAAGAAAATCGGTTAACATTTGTTATAGTTATTGCACAAAAACAAAACCCAGCAGATAATTACGTTTTTCGTTATTCAAGGGGACATAACTCTGCCAAATGGGGTCCCCTGAAAGTGGTCATCGAACTTGGCAAAGTCCTTAAGGCATTTAACCCTGTGACCAAGTTTGAAGAAAATCGGTTAACATTTGTTGTAGTTATTGCACGGAAACAAAGTGTGACAGACATTCAGACGGACAGACAGACAGACAGACCAATAGAAATATCTCCCGTTTCGATGAAAGCGGGGGATAAAAAGTGTATTATTCACCTCAGCTAATTACAAGGTTCACATTGTATAAGAACTCGATTTACAGATTTCAATCAAATAATCTTTAATTCATATATACATGTAGTTAAGTCAAAATAAGGCTGTACTCAAAACAAAATAAATGGAATATCACATGCTTGTTATTCATGTAATATTTAAGAATATTCTTTTTCTCTAAAAATAAAATAAAAGGTAATATATTTGCTTATATTGTGCCTCAGTTTGAGCACACTGTAAAAACACACATTTATTTTACAGTTTGTGCATTCCTTGTTAAAATATTAGGTTGACAATTGTATTCTAGGTATGTAAACAGGAACACAGCATACCAGAAGAAGATGACGGGACAATCCAATGTCGCTGCAAAGTTGAGCGCTGCATGGGCATCGCCCTCAGATGCAGCTCCCTCCCCAAAGTAACAGATCACACACAACCCATTCTTGGCCCGCTTGAAGGCATAGGCAGCTCCTGATGCTGTAAACAAGAAGGACCACTTAAAAGTCAAAACTAACTTTCTAAATCTCATAAATTTGAAACACTTAATTTTTTCAAAGATATTGTGTTAAGAAACAGTAAAAATAATATCACTATAAGAGGCAATTAATCAGTTTTCTTTTAAAGCTCTGTTTCATACTATGTTTATCCTGCAATAAGTTGGTCAAGATCAATGCTTATAGACCAATGACTGATAACCTCACCTTGTGGCATTTGAGTTGCTAATGGAGATGAAATTGTAACAAAATGGTGGTCACTTGACCCATAATGCACTGGCATCTGGCGACCTTTGCCCATATCATACATGTTGCCGTAGCACTGATCCATGAATTGGTCCAAGGTGAATCCCCTCCACACCAGTACACCTGTAGAAAAGGAACAGCAATGAAAAAGAGATCATAGACATCATTGAGGTTAAACTTATGAAATTGTCATTGTTAAGTTGACAACAGTGCATTGAATTAAGATAAAAGATGGTACAGTAGTGATGGGTAATCGTTTTAAAATCACAATCTATAATCTGTTTGGAATTGGAAGCATTAAACCGATTGATGAACGATTGCATAACCAGTTTATAAATTTATGAGACTGAATACCCAAATAAAGTTAAGACCACTATACCATGACATCAAAACACCGGGTTGTTAACTACATGTGTGCAGTAGGTTTCATTATTTTATAATGAATGGATTTCAAGCAATTTTTATGCAGTTTTATCAATCATATAGCAAATGTCATAAGAATATATCACTTTCAATACATTTTTTACACTGAAAACATTTCACACTTTGATTCTAATGAAAACCAATTATATCGATAATGGAATTTGTAATCAATAATCATAATCGGAAATGACAAACCGATTGATTTTCGATAATAATCGATCATCAGCCCATCTCTATGGTACAGTAGTATATAACATGTTGTTGACCCACCTGCTTCTCTATACTGTCCATACACTAAGTCTTTGGGGTCAAGAGCTGCTGCCGATCCCATGTGAGTACCTTCTTCTCCGTAATTGGTCATATAAAAAGATATTCTTCCTTGTCTTTGAGATTCGTACAGGATGTGATCCATTGTGTTTAACAACGTCATATCTTTGTACATCTTCACAACTGTGTCTTTATCCAGCTAAACAATATCATGTAAATTATAGAGTATAGATATGTAATAATCATAGTAGAGATCCCAGAGGGATCTTGGTGCCCACCATTATACCATCTTCATTAGTTCTTTGTCAGTTCGATCTTTTCTCTTCTTTCCTCTATAATCTGTTTGATCGAGTCATGTTAAAAGTAAATGCACCTTGGGGTAACTTTTGATCTAAACTTAATACTGATGTGTATGAAAGCCAACCTTCAAAGTGAGTTTGTCATTTCACATATTTACTAGCACAGTACTTAATGTGAAAGAAATAGAATCTATCATTGCAATATGAGAAAGATCTGTTTAGTTTTTCCTTTAGCCATTTTACTTTTATGATCAGTCTCAAAATATAATATGCACAACGAGGGATCAAGGGGAACCTACATATCAAATTTGAGAAAGGTCACTCAAGTTATTCCTGAGAAATAGTACTAAGAAACCTTCAATATCAAAAACGAAGATGGCTGTTGGTAGGCCATTCTGTTTAACTGCTCAGTTTCAAAAGTAAACCTGAACAATAAAGAATAGTGGGGAACCTGCATATAGAATTTGAGAAAGAACCCTCCAGTACTTCCTGGGAAATAGCACTAACAAACCTTAACTGTCAAAATCAAAGCTTGTTTATTCGGTCAGTTTCGGAAGAAAATATGCATAACTTCATACCAAGGGGAACCTACATAAACAAGAGGCCCAATGGACCTGCATCGCTCACCTGGTATTAATCTCACACTAAATGTATTCTTAAAAGTGATCTAAAATAAAGCTACGGGCAAAATATCAGTATTTATGATTAAAAGTCTTTGAAAAGAACCTGTTAAAATATTTTAAAACATTTCATCCCTGTGACCTTTAAAGTCAAACAAGGTCATTATGTTGAACAGGTTATTTAGCCATTCATCTCAGGATGCAGCTTGCAAAATATCACCACCCTATCATTAGGTCATTTAAATGTTTACACATATTAGACCAAATGTGACCTTGAAAGTGGGTCAATGTAATTCAAATGAAAAATAGAGGCCCAAGAGGGCCTGTATCGTGCACCTCAATATTTAAGCAGTCATAGCAAAATATTCTCAAGGGGAACATACATATAAAATTTGAAAAAGATCCCACAGGCACTTCTAGAGAAATAGCGATAACAAACCTTCACTATCAAAATCCAAGATGGATGCCTGTCGGCCATGTTGTTTATCCGATCAGTCTCAAAAATTTCCCTGCACAGCTAGGGACCAAGGGGACCTACATATAAAATTTGAGAAAGATCCCTCTTGTCTTTCATGAGAAATAGCGATAACAAGAATTATTTAAGGACGGACGACGGACGAAAGGACAGACGACTGACCACGGATGCAGGGTGATTTGAATAGCCCACCATCAGATGATGGTGGGCTAATAAAATCTTAATCCTGTGTTATATAGTAAATACATGTAGAGGCTTTAGAAACTTTTTCACATATTTTTTTGAAACATGTCCATTAATACTTATGATAAATAACACTTTGTGAAATTGGATGCAAAATGTTTTAATTAATTAAGAAAGAAAAAAAGTTTAGAAAACATTGTGAAACTTTTAAATATTTCCTCAGATTTAAGTTTTTTACCTTAATTGTTTTAAACTCTTTGAAATGAAAACATATGGACTTTCATTCAAATTCTAAACTATTTTCTTAAAATTACAAATAGTCATTTCTTGAAGCTCAAAGTTTACTAACCAAATATGTTTGGTTATTTTATAGGAAAAGAACCTTATCTGCATTTATATAAAATTTTGAAATACAATGTACAGCTTCCTCCATGTTTTATGATCTGCTTTTGATCAAATGGCAATATCAATTTTGGGTTGAATATTTTATCATTCTTAAAGACGCTAGACTTTAATGGGGGTCAGAGCAAATTCAACATTTGAGGAATATGTTCTGAATATCTCAGCATAATGAGGGGCAAAATTGTAATGGGCAAAATTTGTATTGTTCCAGCAGTCACTTACTTTTGGATCTTCTGATTCAGAAATAATATCTCCATTTCTCAACACTCTGTAGACAGGGATGCCTTCAGCATTTTCTGGGACAATGAACTCACACTTGTGAATAAATTTTGATCGAGACCCTGGAAAATTAGGTCTATCATTTTCCTGTGAAAAACAAATAAAACATTGCATAATAATTGTTTTGTACTCAAACAAGACATTTTACTGCAAAAATACCAATCTGCTCTGCTTTACAAATGGGTAACATGATACTGTGGAGTAAAACCTATTAAATGCTTCTTCAATATAGCTTGGAATAAGCCATGTTAAAATTTCTTATACAAGGATATGAAACATCTTCTAATCTTCAACATCGATCCAGGAGTAGACCCAACGCCGTTATTGTAGTTCAGGTTCGGTAGGTTCCGTTATCCCTTGCCTGGATACCAACCAGTATGCAGGGCGATTGAAGAATAGGAAAATAAGCGTAAGAGTCAATCGCAACAAGCTCAGGATAAGTTGAATCTTATTTATTGGGTATGTCTACCGGTTTCGCCCAAACAGTGGGCTTCTTCAGGACTAATCTTCAAGTTTTTAAAATGGATTAATTTGAAACCTTCCGCTAATGAAGGCAACTTTTGTTGTGGCTGTATAAGTGAGTGAGAAATAATTTGAACTCCCTTTAAAAACAGACCATCCAATCTTCATCTTCATCTGTTAAGACTTCCTCCGTCGATACCGACGATTATTGAGTTACTGAATGCCTAGCTCTGACAGTTTCACTTGAAGCAACACAGATTCATCACCAAATTTAGAACTTATAATTGATACACAAATTAGTTCATGTTTCAGAACTGAACTGTATGTCACTGTAGCTGCAATAACGTAGCTTTCTGATGACGAGAGATTTTTTTTATATATTGAGCCGGGTATTTGTTAGTACATTGTACTTTATATCACTTGTGTAATTGTCTATAACAACTGATTCTTGTGTTTTATGACATTCAGGGCTCAACTTAAGTTTAAAACTAATGCTATTATTCTGGCATTTTAAAAGTTATTTCACCAGTGTCCTACTTCTTTGATGCTGTTTAAAAAGTTATAACGTTAACATCGATGGTGGATTTACCAGGTCCAGTACACTCTGCCGATTGAGCTATATAGCTGTAAAGACCTATAATAGCTCTATTAACCTATCTGAAATAGGTCTTTTGAGCTATTTTCATGTGATTTCCTTTTTTAAGGAAAACGAAACAAAGTCGCTTTTAAAAGAAGATTTTATCATTAGGTAGATAACAAAAGACATTAAATATAAGCATTCTTTTTAAAAAATAATGATGTAAAAAACTTGAAAATTTAACATTTATGAAAAATGAAAATAAACATCTAAATGTATGCTTTTTGTAGTCAACATTACCGTAAACCTTATTGTTTTATGCGACTTTGCTTTAATTTAATGAAAATTGAAATCTGAGAAATTATAGCTCAATATAGCTATAATTTATAGGTGAATATAGCTATATAGGTCTTTATAGCTATATAGCTCAAACGGCAGTCAGTGTACTGGACCTGTTTACATCATTTCTTTTAATAGTGCATTTTTCCAAATTACAGCAACCAAATAATGTTTTGAATTTGTAATAATGATTTATTTAATCTTTCGTTACCGATTATACTTTAAAACATTGCGACAAATCGATTCCACCTTTGGCATTGACTTGTAGCATGTTTGGGAAAGTCAAAACAAGGGGAAATTACTCTGAATTAGCATCTAATTCAATAATTACACGATAATAACACCTAAGTATGCCTATATTTGAGTATGTCCATTTTAAGTGTGATGTTCTATATACTAACCGAAGTCCTCAAAACAGCAGCCGAATGTATGCATCTGATAGATCGCGTGGATCGCGGAACTTTCGTTAAACACCGATAGAGACCTCCGAAGCACCTTGTTGTTGCCATTTTGCAGATGACGGAATGTGGACTACGTCATCAATTTTAGTGATCGATGACGTATAACACACGAGCATCTGTCTCTCAGCTTCCGTTTCAATATGGACAGGCACGGTTTGTTTTTACCGTTTGGGAAATCTTCCACTTTATCATGAATATCAATACAGTAGCTGTAAACTGTTTGTCACGACCATGTGTTTTAACACATTGTGTTTATAATTAAGATGATATATCGTGTCTGAGGAACAGATAATTTGACAGTGCGTAAAGAACAGAGTGAATGACTCATCGTTGACAAGGGGACTATCTCTTTCCCCTGATTATAATACAATGTAGTTACATTTACATAGCTTTACCACGCGTTAGGACTAATTTCACTCGTACATCATGTGTTTGCTGTTTCCTTCGTTTTGACATATTATTTATATGTTGGAACTAGCTACATAATACAAAAACATACCAACGGCAAAGTAGCTCAAATTATTGTTAATATTAATCTCAGGAGATTCCAAAACGGCAGATATGGCAAGAGAACCAATTGTTGTGAATGTCTATGACATGGTGAGTATATATAAACTTCATACTGTTGAATCACATGTTAACTCGATAAACCTCACATCTTTATAAATTTAAACAACCTGTGTTAGATATGATAACCAACCTTTATTCATTTCGGTAACTGTTCATCTGTGAATTTCGTAAATGACACAATTGTTAACGTTCTGTGGTTAACAACTCGAGGTAATATAACCTGACTTTTCTAGTTTTAGTGCTTAGGCCTAGGGTGGCCAGACCGTTCTGTGATCCCATACATGGCAACTTCACAGTTCTGATGCTACTCGGACTGGACTCACTGTTATGTTGTAAACACTTCGGGTAATCTGACTGTTCTATGTTTACTTACTGCTTGTTACCCAAACTGTTCTGTAACCCCACTCATGGTAACTTCATAGTTCTGTGGTGACCAACACTCGAGGTTCACTTCACTGTATTGTCGTTGTCCACTCAGACTGGTATCACTGCCTGTTACCACTCAGTGTGACCTCACTGTTCTGTGATTACCACTGAGGGGACCTCACTGTTCTGTGGTAACAACCACTCATAGTGACCTCACTGTTCTGTGGTTACCATCACTCAGGGTGACCTCACTGTTCTGTGGTTACCACTCAGGGTGACCTCACTGTTCTGTGGTTACCACTCAGGGTGACCTAACTGTTCTGTGGTTACCACCACTCAGCTCAGGGTGACCTCACTGTTCTGTGGCTATCACCACTCAGCTCAGTGTGACCTCACTTTACTGTGGTTACCACCACTCAGCTCAGGGTGACCTCACTGTTCTGTGGCTATCACCACTCAGCTCAGGGTGACCTCACTGTTCTGTGGTTATCACCACTCAGCTCAGGGTGACCTCACTGTTCTGTGGTTACCACCACTCAGCTCAGGGTGACCTCACTGTTCTGTGGTTA
>NW_018408818.1:75259-78752 GCF_002113885.1 Mizuhopecten yessoensis | reverse complement strand
AGGGTGACCTCACTGTTCTGTGGTTACCACCACTCAGCTCAGGTTGACCTCACTGTTCTGTGGTTACCACCACTCAGCTCAGGGTGACCTCACTGTTCTGTGGCTATCACCACTCAGCTCAGGGTGACCTAATTGTTCTGTGGTTACCACTCAGGGTGACCTCACTGTTCTGTGGTTACCATTACTCAGCTCAGGGTGACCTCACTTTACTGTGGTTACCACCACTCAGTTCAGGGTGACCTCACTTTTCTGTGGTTATCACCACTCAGCTTAGAGTGACCTCACTTTTCTGTGGTTACCACCACTCAGCTCAGGGTGACCCACTGTTCTGTGGTTACNTACCACCACTCAGCTCAGGGTGACCTCACTGTTCTGTGGTTACCATTACTCAGCTCAGGGTGACCCACTGTTCTGTGGTTACTACAATTAGACTGGCCTCATTGTTCTGTGGTTACCACCACTCAGGGTGACCCACTGCTCTTGATTTATGTATTTTATGTTTTTGATCACCACTCCAGATTTCATTAATAATGTACTAAAATGTAATAATGTTATTAAGGTGTGACCATGCATGTGCTCTTTCATTTGCTATGTTCAGTCAAAGGGACCAATTTAACCTAATATGTTATTTTTTGTGAAAGGATGTGTTGTTTTTATGGTATGCAGAACAAATTCATGGTGTATCATTCAGGTGTGTCATCAGAAATCTATAATCAATATTTGCTCTACTGATTAGATTATTATTTTCTCCTAAATTATAGAAGTGATATTTCTGAGAAAAATTTAAAATCAACATTTTACTACCTTTTTACAGAATTAATCAGAAAAATAAAAAGTTCCTTTTACCTTTTTCCACTTGGTAACATGTTATTTTCATAAATTTGACCATTCAAAACTTGCATAGCAAAAATCATCTTGCTTCAGTTAAAAATGGTGATTCATCAACAGTTTCAGTGATAAATTTTAGTACTAGAAATACACCTTTCGGATATTCAAAATGGTTGCCTAATTGGGTTTTTTAAAGCGTATAAAAAGTTCTGCAAACAATAGGTACCTAGTTTTCTGACACATTTTTCAGGTGCATGTAAACGTAATTAGCTTTTCAAATTGACCATTCGTTATATTTTATAAAAGCGAGATTTGATCGTGATTTCAGTGTTAGTGGTTACCTCTGGTGTCCAGGCCTTGGCCTTAATGCAATTGACCACCACTCGTTAGGGGAGGGGAATATGGATTACATTTGTCTTTTTTTTTAATTGGTGAAATATTCCTGTCCCACTGCATGAAAAACACGAGAGAGTTACCACTGTAGTTTGTATATGTATAGTAACTGAATTTTAAAAGTCAGTGGTTCAAATTAATGCTGGTCTGGCCAATTGCATTTTCACTCTCAGAACAATAAAAATTTACCACTCTGTGATCAGACCTCATCAGTTACCATTCTTGGGATGACTTTTTAAGTAAGTGATGATACCGATATAGTAAATGAACACTACATGTCAAAAATAAGAATTTTAAATGGCCTTAGAGGCATTGCGGATCTCAGATTACCCATTGAGTGCAAGTTCCAACTATGACAATTTAGATTGTGTATCATTTACAGGCCTCCACCATCTAAACAGAATGCTTTCCGAAATACAGTGTTTTTTGATGAATGGTCTACCTTTTTAGACCACCAAGTTGTTGTACCACAAGAGATTATTATCACGGGTCATAAAAAATTCCACTTAGACGATCTATCTAATGTTGACCCTCGCCAGTTCGCTGGTCTACTAGATTCCAGGGGTCTTATTCAGCATGTGACAGAAGCTACACACACCCATGCATGGCCACACACTGGATGTGGTCATAATGAGGGAAGATAACTCAGTCATTCATGGAGCTATTTCAGTGATTGATCCATGTTTAAGTGATGTAAAGGGGAACCAATCTGGTGATCATCTTGCTGTCCACACAAAACTGAATTGTAGTAAGCCAGCTCGTGCAAGGAAAGAAGTGAGCTTCCGGAAATTCCGTGAAATTTCAATACCAGATTTCAACAATGACATTCAGTCTTGTTCCGCCCTTCAATCTACTGAAGGCGAGGTTGATGATCTTGTTGAAGCATACACATTTGGTATAGAAGCCCTTATAGAGAAACACGCACCTCTGCAAACTAAGGTGATAACTGTGAGACCAAATGCCCCGTGGTATAATGAAAATCTCCGCGTGGAAAAACAGAAACGTAGACAAGCAGAGAGACAGTGGCGACGGACCAAATTCACCGTTCACCAACTGATTTATAGAGAGCAATGTCGGCTAGTTGGTTCACTGCTCTTTCAGTCAAAGAAGGCTTATTATTCGGAAAAAATCGAAGGATGTGGCAAGGATAAAAGACAACTTTTTAGACTCACCAAAAACCTAATGGGACAGAAAGGTGAAATTATCCTACCAAGCTGTAATTCTGAAAAAGACTTAGCAAGCAAGTTCAGTGATTACTTTCTGAATAAAATCAGCTCAATCAGGAAAAATATTACCGAAGTGAACACCTCTGCTGACATTGACATCTCTGTCATGACTGCTGACATTGCATTTGATGGGGAACCATTGACAAAGCTCTCACCAACAACCCAGGACGAGTTGCGCAACATTATCATGACCTCGCAATCGAAGTCCTGTGAGCTTGATCCACTGCCTACAGACCTATTAAAGCAATGTCTTGAAGCACTGCTTCCTTTGATTACCGCAATCATGAATAAATCATTGGTTGAGTCAAAGGTTCCATTATGTTTCAAGAAGGCACATGTCAGACCATTGTTAAAAAAGCCTGGAATGGACAAGGAGGAGTTGAAAAACTACCGCCCAGTTTCAAATCTGCCTTTTCTGTCTAAGATCTTGGAGAAGGTTGTGTCCCGGCGTTTAGAGGTTCATCTCCATGCAAACAGTCTCCATGACAACATGCAATCGGCCTACCGCATGGGACACTCTACTGAGACGGCCCTCCTACGTGTACATAGTGATATAGCTTCTGCATTGGATAACAAGTGCAGAGCGGTGCTTGTCATGCTGGACTTGTCAGCTGCATTTGACATCATCGACCATGGCATACTTTATAAACGTCTGGAATACTCTTATGGAGTGACTGATACCGCACTATGCTGGATACAGTCATACCTGAGTGAAAGAGGACAGTGTGTGTCATCGGATCTGCCACCTCACATGACAAAAGTACTAGATTTCGGGGTTCCTCAAGGGTTGGTGTTAGGACCACGAAAATATTGTATGTACTCCAAACCGATTGGAGAGATTTGTCGTCGCCATAGCCTTCAGCCTTCGCTATCATTGCAATGCCGATGACACACACATTTACATGGTCATGAAACCACAGGACAGTTGGAATACAGTCTCAGAAAGTCTGGAAGCTTGTCTGACAGATATCAGTATCTGGATGAACGCCAACATGCTTAAACTTAATCAGGAAAAGACGGAACTAATCGTCTTTTCCCCAAAGTGT
>NW_018408818.1:51111-74849 GCF_002113885.1 Mizuhopecten yessoensis | reverse complement strand
TATTATTATTATTATTATTATGACTAGGGCATGCGCACAAGCTATATATGTGGTCAGCCAGGCTGGTGGTAAAATGTTTATACTGGGAACTGCTTCCATTACCACTATAATAAATTGAATGAATGGATATTAATTTTTAGCTCACCTGCCCAAAGGGCAAGTGATCATGAGCTTATGCCATGGCGCGTCGTCCATCTGTCCGTCAAATTTTCCTTTAAACCGCCACTTGTCCTGAGCGGCCCAGTAGATTTTGACCAAATTTGGTCAGAAGCATCGTTGGGGTAAGGGGAACAAATTTTGTATAAGTGGTGGGTCTGGCCCTCCTGGGGGCTCAGGGGCAGTGCCCAATAGGGGGAATATAGCAAATTCTTTAAATTCCTTCTCCTTCTGTAGGAATTAAAGGATTTGTTCCATATTTGGTCAGAAGCATCCTTGGGTGAAGGAGAACCAATTTTGTATAAACCGTGGGTCTGGCCCCCCAGGGGCCTGAGAGGCGGGGCCCAATAGGAGGAACATAGCAAATTATTTGGGCCAAGGGGACTCAATTTTGTATAAGCAGTCGGTGTGGTCTCCCAGGGGGCAGTAAGGCGGGGCCAAATAGGGGAAATAGAGGTAAAACCTTTAAAATCCTTCTTCGACCATCGGGATTAAGGGATTTTTATCCTTCTGGAGAATCCTTGGGCCAAGGGGACTCAATTTTGTATAAATTGTTGGTATGACCCCCCTAGAGGCATAGGGGTGGGGCTCTGTTTGAAGTTTGCTCTCGCTATATCTCAAGTACTGGAGGGATCTTTCTGAAATTTCATATGTATTTACAGCACCTACCATTGAGTGCTATATCTTTACTTCATACCAATTATTTTAAACACATTTAGGTGAGCGATACAGGCCCTCAGGGCCTCTTGTTAAAGTCCTCAGCCTGTTGTGTACAGAGGCGAATTATGTAATTAGTCAATATCATATACACTATGACATAATGCATTTCCTGTTTGAAAAGCTATGTACATATTGATATTGTGACGTTAAATCTGTTTCAGTTCTGGATCAATGAGTACACGACCAACCTGGGAATTGGAGTTTTCCATGCTGGAGTGGAAGTATTTGGAGTCGGTAAATAATGATAAACAATTATTAGTGGGTTATGGTTGTCTGACATGCATCTCACAAGACTACATGATCATGTATCAGTGATTTTTATATGCCCGTCTTTGACGTAGTATTATGGTATGGGGTTCATTTGTTCATTTCAGTATTTGATTTTTTGTCCAGAGAACTTCTCCTACATATTTTGACAGATTTCTTTGAAACTTAGTAGGCTAAATAATCATGATATGTTGTTGTGTTTCTTTGAAAAGAATTTTGATTCAACAATTTTTGCAAAAGTTATTGCCCTTTGTTTATTTCAGTATTTGTTTTTTGTCCGGCAATCTCCTCCTACATTTTTAGCTCACCTGGTCCAAAGGACCATGGTGAGCTTATACCATACTGCAGCGTCCATCATCCGTCTTCCGTCCGTCCATCCGTCCGTCAACTTTTCCTTTAAAACGCTACTAGTCCTGAACGGCCAAGGAGATTTTGTAAATTTGGGCTGGCCGTATCCTTAGGCCAAGATGACTCAATTTTGAATAAACAGTGGGTCTGGCCCCCCTGGGGGCAGAGGGGCGGGGCCCAATAGGGGAAATAGAGGTAAAACCTTAAAAATCCTTCTTTTACCGTAGGGATTAAGGGATATTATCCTTATTTAGTCTGGAGCATCGTTTGGCCAAGGGGACTCACTTTGTATAAATGGTGGTTGCGCCCCACCTGGGGGCTGTGGGGCAGGGCCCAATAAGGGAAAAATAGCAAATTCTTTAAAATCCTCCTTCTGTAGGAATGAAAGGATTTGCTCCATATTGGGTCAGAAGCATCCTTGGGTGAAGGGGACTTTATTTTGTATAAATGGTGGGTCTGGCCCCCCTGGGGGCAGAGGGGCGGGGCCCAATAGGGGAAATAGAGGTAAAACCTTGAAAATCCTTCTTCTACTGTAGGGATTAAGGGATATTATCCTAATTTAGTCTGGAGCATCCTTGGGCCAAGGGGACTCACTTTTGTATAAATGGTGTGTCTGACCCCTCTGGAGGCAGAGATAAGGGGCCCAATAGGGGAAATAGAGGTAAAACCTTTAAAATCCTTCTTCTACCAAAGAGATTAAGGGATTTTATCCTAATTTAGTCTGGAGCATCAATGGGCCAAGGGGACTCAATTTTGTATAAGAATGCAGTGGGTGTGGTCTCCCAAGGGGAAGAAGGTTGGGGCCCAATAGGAGAAATAGAGGTAAAACCTTTAAATCCTTCTTCAACCATCTGGATTATGGGATTTTATCCTTATAATCAGTCAATTTGACTGATCATGAGTAGACTGGAACAATCGCCGGTCAATCGCCTTTTGTCCGGTGTCAACCGGCGTCTATCGTGCATATATCGTGCCTCTGTAAACAATTTACATTTTCGACTTCTTCTCCAAAATTCCTGAACCAATTTCAATGAAATTTTGCAGAAACCTTTCATGGCCAAAGGTCAACAAAAATAGTGGCCGGTTTGGTCCCAAGGGGTGGGGCCAAAAATGGTCAAATTGACTGAAATATGGGAAACATAGCAAATTCCTTGGGCCAAGGGGACTCAATTTTGTATAAGCATATATATATGTAACTAATAAAAAGATGGCTTGAATTTTGTTAGAGAGTTCCTCAGATTTATCACTGTCTGAATTAATTGAGACAGGGTGTATGCAAAATAATGAAGCAAAAGCTAATAATTAGAGATAAATCAAATTTTAGTACTTGCTATTGACTAGTAAATAATACTACTAAGATGATACAGTTTTTTACCAATGACTCATTGAGTAGTATGTGCATGAACGTTCATATATGTACAAAAAACTCATTTGTTTTGACACATCAATTTTTTTTTTCTTTTTTTTTTTTTAGGTTACATTCAATTAGACCAAATAAAACTCAGTGATAATATTTAACTTTTGTTTCAAACTGATCAGAGTTAACTACTGCCGTGTATGTCTATTGTAGATTGCCTTAATCAATAAGAAAAGTTAAGGGTCAATTTTCAATACATACAACATGTTTATTTGTAGAGTACGGCTACGGAGGTCACCCTCTACCTATGTCGGGTATCTTTGAGATTACTCCCCGGGATGCTGAGGACCTGGGAGAACAGTTCAAGTTTAAGTAAGTCCACATTGCTGTGTACAAGTAATCAAAAATAGCAGGATGGACCTGATAAACATACCTATTAACACAATGGTTTGTTACATTTTTTTTAGATGTATGGTTCAGTTATGACTACACTGTTGATTTGACTAGTAATGAGACATATAATTTAAAAATAGAATGAACATGTTCTGTGTTTTCTTAACAAGTAAATAAAATATTCAAATAGCTTATGAGTTAACTCCAGTAGTCCCGTTTGACAGCTTTGAATTCAGCATATTCCAAACCCCTGTTAAATGGAAGAAGTGTCACATGACGACTTTGAAAAACTATTTACACTGGGTAAAACTATTCAGTGTGTATAGCTGTTTACATGGCCTCAACCAAATTAATTAGGTCATAGCTCAGAGTGATGTTATGTTAACCAATGTAACTGTATATGATTAACTCTATGTTGCATTACTGGCAAAATATTTGGCCCGATGTGCATTTTTTCTGTTACATAAACATATCTACATCAGTCTAGTTTTAATGAATTTAACAATGAAACTTTGTTAAATTTCATTCAAACATTTGTACATGTAAGTGTTGTAAAGTGCACATTTATTTTAATTTCCAGGGAATCGATTCACATCGGAACAACAGATTTTATGCCAGAAGATGTGAAAAGAATTGTTGAGCAGCTTGGCAAGGGTTTCCGCGGCGACCGCTACCACCTCCTAAATAATAATTGCAATCATTTTTCATCATCACTGACACAGGTAACAAATAGGTTTGTTTTGGCGTTTAACCCTTACATCACTGTAGACTACCAATGCATGGTAGAATCTGCTAAAGTTGCATAGGGGTGAAAGGTTTAATGTCCTTGCAGCAGCCTTGGTCATATGAGGACAGGTGCCTAGGGAGACACTGGTACTAACTGAGTAACACAAGTAAAAAGTAACTTTCCAGAAGTGAAAATTCAACAAGACAGGTTATGTGCTAATACATCGTAAATATAAATGTATGTTCATCTCCCTTGAATCACATGTTATTTATGAATCATCTCCAATAGATTATGAGTAAACTGATTTTTAGCCCACCATCATCTGATGGTGGGCTATTCAAGTCACCCTCCGTCCGTGGTCCGTCGTCTGTCGTCCATCCTTAAACAATACTTGTTATCGGTATTTCTCAAGAAGTACCAGAGGGATCTTTGAGATAAACAACATGGCCGACAGGCAGCCATCTTTGATTTTGATAGTGAAAGTTTGTTATCTATATTCCTCAAGAATACCCCAAGGATCTTTCTCAAATTTTATATGTAGGTTCCCCTTGGTCCTAAGCTGTGCAGGGCAACTTTTGAGACTGATCGGATAAATAACATGGCCGACAGGCAGCCATCTTGGATTTTGATAGTGAAGGTTTGTTACCACTATTTCTCCGGAAGAACCAAAGGGATCTTTCTTAAATTTTATATGTAGGTTCCCCTTGGTCCTTAGCTGTGCAGCAGTGCCTGAAATGGACGGTCTCCCGCTCTCCAATGGCGATTAAAGTCTTGCTCGGACGACCAAAAGTTGTCAAAAGTGAGGTAGTCACTGGCCCAACAACAATAGTTTGGGTGACTGTTGAAAAATTTATGAATAAAAGAAATTATAGTTCCTTCTACATTAACTGGGGGGCGGTACATATTTCAGTTGTCATTACTTCGATTTGAATCAAACTGTCTGTGACTTCAAAAATGTGATAAAAAAAAAAAAATCTATATAAATAATGCCAGAGTGTCTTCTTTGAGGTGCAAGTTTTGTGTATTTCTTTGGGGAACATGTCAGGTTTTAACTAGGGTTGAAAAATTAAAAATATAATGTTTTATTCTGTTTTACATATAACAAACATTGTCATGTTATATGTAATTTAAATGTGCTGAAGCATTGTGTTAAATGCTGTGGAAATATTTCTTCCCAAATTTATTTGGGCCACCAATATGTCATTTGGGCCAGTGCTTCAAATTTTTTACTCACCCAAAAAGTATATTTTGAGCCAGCCAAAATTGCAATGCAGGTTCCCCACTATCCTTTATTGTTCATGTTTACTTTTGAAACTGATCAGTTAAACAAAATGGCCTACCGACAGCCATCTTCGATTTTTGACATTGAAGGTTTGTTAGTACTATTTCTCAGGAATATCTTCAGGGATATTTCTCAAATTTGATATGTAGGTTCCCCTTGACCCCTCGTTGTGCATGTTATATTTGGAGACTGATCATAAAAACAAAATGGCTAAAGGAAGAACTAAACAGATCTTTCTCATATTGCAATGATCGATTCTATTTCTTTCACATTAAGTACTGTACTAGTAAATATGTGAAATGACAAACTCACTTTGAAGGTTGGCTTTCATACACATCAGTATTAAGTTTAGATCAAAAGTTACCTCAAGGTGTATTTACTGTGAACATGACTCGATCAAACAGATTAGAGGAAAGAAAAGAAAAGATCGAACTGACAAAGAACTAATGAAGATGGTACAATGGTGGGCGCCAAGATCCCTCTGGGATCTCTTGTTCATTTTCTGTAGATCATGTGTTACTTTTTTGTTGTATCTCTCATAGATTCTGTGTGGAAAAGAGTTGCCCAGTTGGGTGAACAGACTTGCCTACATCAGTACCTGTATTCCGTTCTTGGAGCGGGCCTTACCAAAGGAGTGGCTTACCCCTGTGGCCTTGCAGGCAGTTATTCAGGAACCCATGTCCCCACCCCCACAAGGCAGACGATCGCAAGAGGAATTCCCCGACTCCTCTGAACATTTACATAATCCTCGCCTATAGAACATCATCAAGTCTACAATGGCAATGCAAATATATTTTGTTTACACAGAAAAGAAATATTCATTATTCAAACTACGCAAAGAAGAACATGGGTCACTATTTTGTTACGTTAATTTTTACAAATATTTGATGAATATTAAAAAACAAAATTCTCAAAATTGGGAAAGCTTTAAATCTGTATTATTTGTTGAGATAATTTCGTGTATTATTGATGAATAATCATCGCCGTGTTAGTTTATTATACAATGTACATCAGGATGAACTAGACACTGCTTGGACTTGAATTGTCAAAATAACTACAAATTAAATTTGTGTGATCCTATTGTTCGAAGCTTACATCTCCATGCATAAAATTCAAACTAAATATTTTGTTACTGTTTATCAAAAAAGGTGTCGGGTTTCTCAAGTATCTGCCCAATTTTTTTTATTTGAAAATACTATACAATGAGTGTATGTGGTAAATTTGGTAGTACATTTACCTTTATATGTAGAATGTAAAAATGATTTTGTCTCAAGCAGTGCATTTGTATTAGTAGTATAGTTTAGCAACATTTCAATACCAACAAGTGACTTCTCAAGCATAAATGTTGTGACAATTGGTTCAAGAGTGTTGCCTGTTGGCAATGAAATATTGCTAGACTACATTATTATTTGTGTGTCAAGAGTAATTTTACAATGTTTTTAGGTCACTATTCCAATCACTCTTCGTCTGCCGTCCGTCTGCCGTCATGCGTAAACTTTTTACATTATCAACTTTTTCTCAAGAACTGGTGGATGGAAATTTTTCAAACTTGGTCAGAATCATCCTTGGTAGATGAGGCTACCAAATTGTAAAATTGGGATTCCTACCCCAACCCTAGGGGCCAGGGCGGGGCCCAAAAGGGAAAATTAGCCAATATTTCAAAAATCTTCTTCTCCAGACTCAGAGGTATTACAGTCATTTTCTCTGCATGGATGGAAAGATCATCAGGGGCTTTATTTAAATTGTAAATTTCAGGACCCCCGAGCTATCCGTTCTCCCTTGGGGAGGGGGTAAAGTTTACTATAGTTTATATAGGGAAACAACACTTTTGGGTATATTTTGACAATTTTCTGTTGGAAATTATTTTTACTTGGTCAGAATCATCCTTGGAGGAGGAAGATGGTTTTAAATTGTAAAATTGGGATTCCTACCCCAACCCTAGGGGCCAGGGCGGGGCCCAAAAGGGAAAATTAACCAATATTTCAAAAATCTTCTTCTCCAGACTCAGAGGTATTACAGTCATTTTCTCTGCATGGATGGAAAGATCATCAGGGGCTTTATTTAAATTGTAAATTTCAGGACCCCCGAGCTATCCGTTCTCCCTTGGGGAGGGGGTAAGTTTATTATAGTTTATATAGGGAAACAACACTTTTGGGTATATTGTGACCAATTTTCTGTTGGAAATTATTTTTACTTGGTCAGAATCATCTTTGGTTGATGACGGTATCACATTGTAAACTTGGAATTCCTGCCCCATCCCCAGGGGTTAGAGCGGGGCCCCAAAGGGAACATTTACAAATATTTTTAAATTCTTATCCTTTGATGACATGACAAGTATTGTATTTCACTTAGTTTACATGCTGATTTCCACATCACATCTAAACAATAAAATAAAGCTACCAGTTCCTATGATATAACTCAGGTGACCGCTAAGGCCCTTGGGCCTCTTGTTTAAGTACATTTCAACAAAGCCACACAGAAAATTGACATAAGATGTCCTAAAACTAGCAGTTCTTTGAACATTATTGCAAAGGCCACCATATCACAGACTATTGATGTATAAGAATGGACATTTTTCTGTGTCACTGTGTTAGTACTATTACTGGATTTTAAAATTTTGTTAATACCTGGGTAAGAGTTTTTTCAACTGAGGAAGATTGCAAAATATTGATTTTTTACAAAAATGTTCGTATATTGAAATGAAATGAAATGTATGTCTTCTAAAAACCTTGACTTGATAATTCAATTTGATACTGGTATATATTTGATGGCTATTTAAGACAAAATCAAGCAATAAAAAGATGAATAGTTGAACACTGGGTACCTGTGCACTGTACAATGGACAGTTATGTTTAAATAATAGTACTGCAGTAAGGATTTTCCTGTGAAGAGAAATCTAGTTTTTGTCAATAACTGATCATTGTGATTTTAGTTTAAAAATAGACAGCTCATGTTGAAGCCCTCTTGAATTTCAATTGTGAATTTTTCTTAGATGTATTATATTCTTCAAAAATGAATTGGAAATTTATTTTTAGCTCACCTGGCCCGAAGGGCCAAGTGAGCTTATCCATGCCGCAGCGTCCGTCGTCCGGTGTCAGACGTCCGTCAATTTTTCCGTTTAAAACGCTACTAGTCCTGAACGGCTCAGAGGATTTTGACCAAATTTGGTCTGGAGCATCATTGGCCAAAGGGTTCTCAGTTTTGCATAAAGGAGGGTATGGTCCCCCTTGGAGCAGAGGGGCGGGGCCAAATAGGGGGAAAATAGGTCAATCTTTAAAAATCTTCTTCTTCTCAACCAATAGAAGGATTTTGACCCAATTTGGCCTAGACCATCTTTGGACAAAGGAGACTCAGGTTTGTATAGACGGAGGGTGTGGCCCCTCTGGGAGCGGGGCCCAATAGGGGAAATAGAGGATTTTTTTCTCCTACTATACAAGTGAAGGGATTTAAATCAAATGCAATCTGAAGCATGATTAGGGACAAAAGAATCAATTATGTATAAACTGAGGTGTGTGGGCCCCCTTCTAGGGGCAGATGGGTGGGGCCCATTGGGGGAAATAGAGGAAAACATCAAAGATCCTTCTCCTTTTGTATCCATGAAGGGATTTTGACCAAATTTGGTCTGGAGCATCATTGGCCAAAGGGTTCTCAGTTTTGTATAAACGGAGGGTATGGTCCCCCTGGGGGCAGAGGGGCGAGGCCAAATAGGGGGAAAATAAGTCAATCTTTAAAAATCTTCTTCTTCTCAATCAATAGAAGGATTTGGCCAAATTTGTTCTAGAGTATCTTTGGACAAAGGAGCCTCAAGTTTGTATAAACGGAGGGTGTGGCCCCTCTGGGAGCATAGGGGCGGGGCCCATTAGGGGAAATAGAGGATTATTTTTCTCCTACTATACAAGTGAAGGGATTTAAAACCAAATGCAGTCTGAAGCATGCTTAGGGACAAAAGAATCAATTTTGTTTAAACTGAGGTGTGTGGATCCCCTTCTTTGGGGCAGCTGAGTGGGACCCATTGGGGGAAATAGAGGAAAACATTAAAGATCCTTCTCCTTCTTTACCATTGAAGGGATTTTAACCTAACCAAACCAAATGTGGTCTGAAGTATGCTTAGGGGGGAAAAAAACCTCAATTTGTTTAATTTGTAAAAAAATAAAATAAATAAAATGGTGCATGTGAGGCCAATAGGGGAAATAGAGGAAAATTGGGACATAACATGGAAACTCATTTTCTTGGTGTCTTTCCCACCAAAACAGATGTATATGTAGTTCTTCTTGCAACTTTGTTTCTTGTACTCCTTTGATAATCCTGAATGGTACTCAGTAGGTTTTAAATTGAAAAATAAAATACCAGGTGAGCTATTAAGGCCCCTGGGCCTCTTGTCAGATTTATTGTCTAAAATGTTAGCGTCATCCAAAACAATGACAATAAAAGTTAATTGAAAATTTTGTTCAGACTTAATTGTTGAATATTTCAATGTCGTCAAAAACGATGAGATATATATCTGTTGAAACTGTTTTTGGTTGTATACTTTATCTATATTGAAGTTTTTATCCTAAATCAATTATTCATATATAACATAATCCCAGGCCACCAAAAGAAATGATAACTTGGTTCTCAGGCCCATGCGCATTTGTTTTAGGGCACCACATTGCCGATTTTATCGTGAAAGTAAATAAAAAACAAATGTGAATGCGCCAGCCGCCGTCTTTTAAAATATCCGGAAAATTGGTCCGCATGTCCTTTTTACTCGTTAGTCACCCAAGTCCCGGAAACGTTTGAATAAAGAAAAGGATTGATATACAGGCAAGCGTTAAAATGATTATGACTTATTAGTCTTGTGGCGCTCATTTCGGTACAAATAAGGAATGGGGGGTTCGTGATTCTATGACGGATCTCTACTCGACTATAAAAAGACAAGGTTATGCCCACAATGAACGTTTTACAAACTAGACAATAAAAAAAAAAATCGCCTTCGTCTCGTTTTTGCCATGTAAAATGAAAAAAAAACGCCCTGCCGCATCTCTTTTGAAAAGAATTGGCCTGAGAACTAAGTAAATAATTTCATTTGGCCCCATGGTCAAATTTTAACTTGAAGTCATAATTTGCAATCAGGATGTCATATTATTGAATAATGGGAATCTGGAAATCTTTACTGTGTATACCTGTTCTTAGATAGCATCCAACATTGTTCATGTTAAAGACTGAAAAAGGTACATGTCGTGAAAACAAGGTAATACAAAACTTAAGTTTATGTTTTGTTTAAAAAAAATGAAAAGATCTGCTCAAAGTTTTCAGATTTGCTTTATTCAACAAAAAATTAATATGTGGTGGTGTTATACCGACATATTCTATTTGATACTGCTGTTTTCATAAACGCTATTATCTTATCTAAGTTGTATTGTAAAGAATTTCTACTGAACATTTTTAGGTCACCTGAGCTTTGCTCAAGTGACCTATTCCGATCACTTTCCGTCCGTCGTGCGTAAACGTTTTACATTTTCAACTTCTTCTCAAGAACCAGTGGATGGAATTTTTTCAAACTTGGTCAGAATAATCCTTGGTAGATGAGGCTACAAAATTGGGATTCCTACCCCAACCCCTGGGGCCAGGGTGGGGTCCCAAAGGGAAAATTAACCAATATTTCAATAATCTTCTTCTCCAGACTCAGAGGTACTACAGTCATTTTCTTGGCTTAGATTGGCTCTATTTAAATTGTAAATTCCAGGACCCTCAAGGTATCTGTTCCAAAGGGAAAATTAACCAAAGTTTACTATAGTTTATATAGGGAAACAACACTTTTGGGTATATTTTGACATTTTCTGTAGGAAATTATTCTTACTTGGTGAGAACTATCCTTGGAGGAAGATGGTTTTAAAATGTAAAATTGGGATTCCTACCCCAACCCTAGGGGCCAGGGCGGGCCCCAAAGGGAATATTTACCAATATTTCAACAAGAGGCCCATGGGCCTGAACGGTCACCTGAGTCCTACAGTATTAATTTTTGTCGTTGAAATATGAAGTGGAGATAATGATGTCAATCATCCCTACTAAAATTTAAGTAAAAAAAGTTAAGTATAATGTTAATTTAAGTTTGTCATGACCACGAGTTGATCATTCCTAGACCGAGTTTCAGTTAAATCAGCCTATTAGAACTTGATTGAAGTTTTAAATAGTTTTATTCCAAAATGGCACCCGTGGCAGCTGTATTGGATTTTTGGTCGACATGGAAGAAAATAAAAATTGCCAGGACCATCAGTAGATCATTCCTACCAAGTTTCAGTTAAATCGAAAGAGTAGAACTTGACTTTAGGTTTGAAATAGTTATTTACCATATTGGATTTCTGATCAACCTGAAAAATAACAACACTTTTTCAGGACCATGAGTCGATCATTCCTGCCAAGATTCAGTTAAATTGGCCCAGTAGAACTTGACTTAAAGTTTGAAATAGTTTTTCAAAATGGCGGCCATATTGGATTTCTGATCAACTTGAAAAATAACAACACTTGGTCAGGGACTTGTCAGTAACATTCCCATGAAGTATCAATGAAATCCCTTTAACAGTATTTCAGCTTAAGTTGAAAATGTAAAATGTTAACGGACGACGCACGATGACGGACAAAGACGGATAGCAATAGGTCACTTGAGCTAAAGCTCAGTGGCCACTTGTATAAAACATCTCAAAGTTAAGGAAAATCTCAGACAATGTATTGTCTATGGCAAATCTTAGACTTGAGGAAATCTCAAGAGTTGAGATGTTTTATACAAGTGCAGGGCCCTGATGACCTAAAAATCTTCTCCAGACTCAGAGGGTACTACAGTCAATTTCAGTGCATGGATAGAAATATCATCAGGAGCTTTATTGAAATTGTCAATTTCAGGACCCCTGAGCCATCCGTTCCCCCTTGGGGAGGGGGTAAAGTTTACTATAGTTTATATAGGGAAATAACACTTTTGGGTATATTTTATCCATTTTTAGCTGAAAATTATTCAAACTTGGTCAGAATCATCTTTAGTGGATGAGGGTATTACATTGTAAAATTGGAATTCCTGCCCCATCCCCAGGGGCTAGGGCGGGGCCCCAAAGCGAACATTTACCAAAATTTTAAAATTCTTATCCTTTGGTGACATGACTTTGTATTTCACTTAGTTTACATGCTGATATAACTCAGGTGACCGCTAAGGCCCTTGGGCCTCTTGTTAATATTATTCCTGATGTTTGCTATCTACAAAATTCTTGTTATTGCAATATTCAAGGGTATTTTAAAATGTTCTCTATGTATTTCCAATATCTTACTTTAACTCGGTTAAGAAATTGCTATAAAAGGGGAGGGGAAATCAATATTTCCAACTTTTAGAATGGTTATCTCCCTTCAGTTATCGATGTGGTCGAGAATGATGACATCAGTGTTGAATTACAGAAATGTGTGAGTAATTGTATTATAGATAATGACTAGAGTTGTGATGTCATCTAGCAATGCATAAGGTGATAAAAATAAAAGTTAGTGAGGATATAGTAATATTGTTTCCAAGTTTCACTGATTTTATGAAAAGTGCTGCTGCATACACAAGAAGAAGACTGTCATCCTGTATACTGTTGTGTGTAGTTCCAGGGACTCTGCATTACAAAAGGCTTTCAAGTCACAGTCCAGAACTTCTCTGCTGTGGCTGTAGATTTGTTACCCTCTATTATATGTACATGGTTCATGTGTGGGACAGAAAGTGATTTAAATGTTGAATTTAAAGCAGTATACATGCAAGTGAAATATTTGTATACAGAGACATGGCCATAAAAAGATAACATTGGAAGCAAAAGTGAGGTGTTTTTATTAATTTGTGAAGTCTTACAAGGCTACCACTGTAATAGGGTTGTCAAACCCAACCAACGCAGTCTTAGTGGAAATGACTTGAGCTTTTGTTGACATATATAGATTTATTTTTCCTTTATGTGATATCTATCTCATAATCTGTGTTGTATTTGGTCCTGACTAATGTTTGTTTATATATTGTTCATCTTTCCTTTGTTATGTTATTATAATGTATCAACAATATATTGAGATTAACAAAGTTAATCATGAAATGATTATATACTTATTTATATAGACAGTGCCCATTTCTCAATAAAATAGATGTGTTTCAATGCAAAAATCTGTCTAACTCTGTCTTTAAATGTCAAACATTTTGAAATATTTTCATAGAAAAAGAAATTTCTTTTCAAGTTAGAAATTATGTTTATAGACTGCAGGTACTTTCATCACTTTTGCTTTTGTACATTTAATCTCAGATATAAGGCAATATGTACATGTAGCTTGTAATTTTAATGATGTTAATATGCATTGTTAAACCTAATTCATAAAATAGATGATAAAGAGTTATTAAGTTTCACATCATATTTATTTGCTTCTTTTATTTTGCTGAAAACACTAAGTGGATGTTTAGTTATTTTGTGTTAATTGTACATCTGTTTTTAACCCTTTCAACACTGTAGACCATTATGAACTCATTCATATCAATTCACGGTAAGAGTCTACTGAAATTTCATAGGGGTGAAAGGGTGAATGACTCCTGCTCTTAATCACAATATCCCACCTTTACTTGTCTTCATTCTGTGAAACATTTTATGAAATAGAATAACAGAGATAGTTAAATGCCAGTTAGTAATGGTTCTGCTATACAAGTGAGAATGTAACAACGGGACGTCTCAAGGTGTAGGAACATCAGCAGTGTTGGTAATAAGAGTGGGTTTGTGTGTAGGAACATCAGCAGTGTTGGTGATGAGAGTGGGTTGGTATGTAGGAACATCAGCAGTGTTGGTGATGAGAGTGGGTTGGTATGTAGGAACATCAGCAGTGTTGGTGATGAGAGTGGGTTGGTATGTAGGAACATCAGCAGTGTTGGTGATGAGAGTGGGTTGGTATGTAGGAACATCAGCAGTGTTGGTGATGAGAGTGGGTTGGTATGTAGGAACATCAGCAGTGTTGGTGATGAGAGTGGGTTGGTATGTAGGAACATCAGCAGTGTTGGTGATGAGAGTGGGTTGGTATGTAGGAACATCAGCAGTGTTGGTGATGAGAGTGGGTTGGTATGTAGGAACATCAGCAGTGTTGGTGATGAGAGTGGGTTGGTATGTAGGAACATCAGCAGTGTTGGTGATGAGAGTGGGTTGGTATGTAGGAACATCAGCAGTGTTGGTGATGAGAGTGGGTTGGTATGTAGGAACATCAGCAGTGTTGGTGATGAGAGTGGGTTGGTATGTAGGAACATCAGCAGTGTTGGTGATGAGAGTGGGTTGGTATGTAGGAACATCAGCAGTGTTGGTGATGAGAGTGGGTTGGTATGTAGGAACATCAGCAGTGTTGGTGATGAGAGTGGGTTGGTATGTAGGAACATCAGCAGTGTTGGTGATGAGAGTGGGTTGGTATGTAGGAACATCAGCAGTGTTGGTGATGAGAGTGGGTTGGTATGTAGGAACATCAGCAGTGTTGGTGATGAGAGTGGGTTGGTATGTAGGAACATCAGCAGTGTTGGTGATGAGAGTGGGTTGGTATGTAGGAACATCAGCAGTGTTGGTGATGAGAGTGGGTTGGTATGTAGGAACATCAGCAGTGTTGGTGATGAGAGTGGGTTGGTATGTAGGAACATCAGCAGTGTTGGTGATGAGAGTGGGTTGGTATGTAGGAACATCAGCAGTGTTGGTGATGAGAGTGGGTTGGTATGTAGGAACATCAGCAGTGTTGGTGATGAGAGTGGGTTGGTATGTAGGAACATCAGCAGTGTTGGTGATGAGAGTGGGTTGGTATGTAGGAACATCAGCAGTGTTGGTGATGAGAGTGGGTTGGTATGTAGGAACATCAGCAGTGTTGGTGATGAGAGTGGGTTGGTATGTAGGAACATCAGCAGTGTTGGTGATGAGAGTGGGTTGGTATGTAGGAACATCAGCAGTGTTGGTGATGAGAGTGGGTTGGTATGTAGGAACATCAGCAGTGTTGGTGATGAGAGTGGGTTGGTATGTAGGAACATCAGCAGTGTTGGTGATGAGAGTGGGTTGGTATGTAGGAACATCAGCAGTGTTGGTGATGAGAGTGGGTTGGTATGTAGGAACATCAGCAGTGTTGGTGATGAGAGTGGGTTGGTATGTAGGAACATCAGCAGTGTTGGTGATGAGAGTGGGTTGGTATGTAGGAACATCAGCAGTGTTGGTGATGAGAGTGGGTTGGTATGTAGGAACATCAGCAGTGTTGGTGATGAGAGTGGGTTGGTATGTAGGAACATCAGCAGTGTTGGTGATGAGAGTGGGTTGGTATGTAGGAACATCAGCAGTGTTGGTGATGAGAGTGGGTTGGTATGTAGGAACATCAGCAGTGTTGGTGATGAGAGTGGGTTGGTATGTAGGAACATCAGCAGTGTTGGTGATGAGAGTGGGTTGGTATGTAGGAACATCAGCAGTGTTGGTGATGAGAGTGGGTTGGTATGTAGGAACATCAGCAGTGTTGGTGATGAGAGTGGGTTGGTATGTAGGAACATCAGCAGTGTTGGTGATGAGAGTGGGTTGGTATGTAGGAACATCAGCAGTGTTGGTGATGAGAGTGGGTTGGTATGTAGGAACATCAGCAGTGTTGGTGATAACGTTGGGTCGGTATGTAGGAACATCAGCAGTGTTAGTGATAAGAGTGGGTCGGTATGTAGGAACATCAGCAGTGTTAGTGATACGAGTGGGTCGGTATGTAGGAACATCAGCAGTGTTGGTGATGAGGGTGGGTTGGTATGTAGGATCATCCTCACACTGTATGTGTTATGCAGGATCATCCTCACACTGTATGTGTTATGCAGGATCATCCTCACACTGTATGTGTTATGCAGGATCATCCTCACATTGTCTGGTATGTAGGATCATCAGCAGTGTTGGTGCTGAGAGTGGGTTGGTGTGTAGGAACATCAGCTGTGTTGGTGATAACGTTGGGCCGGTATGTAGGAACATAAGCAGTGTTGGTGATGAGCGTGGGTTGGTATGTAGCCACATCAGCAGTGTTGTTGAGGAGAGGGGGTCGGTATGTAGGGACATCAGCAGTGTTGGGGATGAGAGTGGGTTGGGGTGTAGGAACATCAGCAGTGTTGGTGATGAGAGTGGGTCGGTATGTAGAAACATCAGCAGTGTTGGTGATGAGAGTGGGTTGGTATGTAAAGTTGTTATTCTTTCCTCATTTGTTATTGTTTTGTTATACATGCCATGTTTGTGACAAAAAATGCATCATCTTATAATTGTCTGTGGTATGCAGGATCATCCTCACATTGTCTGGTATGTAGGATCATCCTCACACTGTATGTGTTATGCAGGATCATCCTCACATTGTCTGGTATGTAGGATCATCCTCACACTGTATGTGTTATGTAGGATCATCGTCACATTGTCCGTGTTATGTATGATCATCCTCACATTGTCTGTGTTATGTAGGATCATCCTCACATTGTCTGTGTTATGTAGGATCATCCTCACATTGTCCGTGTTATGTAGGATCATCCTCACATTGTCCGTGTTATGTATGATCATCTTCACATTGTCTGTGTTATGTAGGATCATCCTCACATTGTCCGTGTTATGTAGGATCATTCTCACATTGTCAGTGTTATGTAGGATCATCCTCACATTGTCTGTGTTATGTAGGATCATCCTCACATTGTCCGTGTTATGAAGGATCATCCTCACATCGTCTTTGCTATTATGATAGATTATGGTTTTCCTGACTGAATTGAAAAAAATGTATTTGTAAGTGTTTTCTACAAATTCAGGATCTTGTTTCTATTGTTACAATTTATATTGTTCATGTCTAACAGAAGAAAACAATAACATATTCAGTAGTTCTGAGTAACATTGTTTTACATATAAATATTTATCACATACCTGTTGAATCTTGTTATAATAATACAAGCAATTTTCAGACCATGAAATCCAACGTTCTGTATTGCACATGTGCAATACGGAATGTTGTATTTACCTACTAGCCGGAACCATTTTTTATGGGAATTCCGTTGTCATGGGAAACTGGAAAGTTCCAGGTATTTGCAAAAGATATCAAAGTTTATAAAATCTTTGTATCGATCTCTACCAAATATGTAAGGAATGTGATAAAAGCAAGACAACACACTTGTGTTTTCTAACGAATCAGAAAGCACTCATTTATTGTGCGGACGTATATATTCACTCTTGAATATATATTCGTCCGCACAATAAACTTGTCCTTTCTGATTCGTTAGAAAAACACAAGTGTGTGGTCTTGCATATGTATTCTATTTGGATGTAAAAGTTAATTTATCTGATTTTGTTTGTTTATTATTTTTCTTGGAGGACTTGGGGAAACATAATGGTATTCAGGGGTGAACAAATAGGCCACATATCTGGAACTAGTAAATTTTATGTCGGGCCCAATGAAAATTTAAGTATGTTTTATAAAGATATAGACTGGGCTCGAAAAAATTTCAAAATCTGCCTGCTGGCTAGTCCTCTAGATATAAAATTGTACACCCCTGGGATACAGATCCATTAGATATTCACCATCAGTGTCTTGACAGATATATGTGCTATGAAATTTAAGTCATCCCGCCATGGAGAGATCTTTATCAGATCTACAAAAGATGATCTTCAACCTTCTTGCTCTTCAATTTCCTTACAGGTACTTTCATCCAGTCCCATGCAGGAAATCCTAATCAGGAAGCTTGTACATTAACTTCAACCTCAAAAGGTCATGTTATTTGGGTCTATGTGCAAAATGCTAAACAAGAGTTCCGCGAAATGGTACATGATACGCCCGTCATATGTCAAATGAGCAGTTTTCATAGAAATGAACCTTCCTATGAAGTTTGAAATTAATCCATTCAAAATTACTGAAGCTATTGAGCGGAAATTGTTTCGTCAATTCTACAAAGGGCCAAAACTCTGTAAATAACCAGCAAATAATTTTTGTTATCGCAAGCTTTCATAGAAATGAACCTTTCTACGAAGTTTGAAATGAATCTATTCAAAATTACTGAAGTTATTGAGCAGAAACTGTTATGTCAATTCTATAAAGGGATAACTCCATTAATAATAGGCGGATAATGGTTATCAAACTTGTGCAAGCTTTCATAGAAATGAACCATCCTATGAAGTTTGAAATGAATCTTTTCAAAATTGCTGAAGTTATTGAGCGAAAACTGTTTCGGAAATTCTACAAAGGACTCTGTAAATAACCGGGGAACAATTTTGGTTATCGAAGTTGTCCGAGCATTCATAGCAATGAACCATCCTATGAAGTTTGAAATTTATCCATTCAAAATTACTCGAGTTATTGAGCGGAAACTAATGTGTGGGCGGCCGAACGCGTGAAAACATAATACATCCCGTCATTCGACGGGCGTATAAAAATTGTAATTTTAACATAATTAGAGGTGCTGTCAATGATAAAATTTGAGAAAGATTCCTCCGAGAAGTTTCTGAAAAATGGGGCAAACTAACCTCTCAAAATCAAAGATGGCTACCTGTTAGCATAGTGTTTAAATAGAGGGTTTGCCATGGCCAATTACAGCTACATGTTCATTATAGACAGATAGATAGTTGTGAAACACAGGTAATGCAAAGTGGTTGTTATAGACAGATTGACATTATACCCATACGATTATTATAATCTAGGCGGTGTTTAAAGAGGTGGACATGGATGATGTGTTGTAGTTATGTAGCGGAACTGGGCCGAGTCTTATCGCCAGTGACCAGGTAGCTCAATTGGTTACAGCATGCACCTAGAGGTCGGAGGTCAGGTACACATACATGGGTTGTACAGATGTAAGAGAATCACACTGTTCTCTTTCTCAGTGAAAAAAAGGATAAAATGCAATACAAATTTAGTTTTGTATGAAAATATTTATAATGTAACATTCAGACTTGTCTTTCTGTCTGATACGAATCATAAAAGTATTCACAAACTAACACACATTTCACAAATATGACATACCGGTAAATGTTTCCTTGATTGATCTGTAACAACCATCTCTCCTTTTCTGTAAAGTTATAGCAAATCTCACACGTCACACCCAAGCACTCAGAATAGACTCCAACCCAAACTCACTCTGTATACCCATTCACTCGGGACAGACTCCAACACACTTTATACAACTGCTGATATTAGATTGATATTTAAGTCTACAAGTTCTCGCATGTTTCTCATTTCAGCCTAATCTTATACTTTAAAAATTCAATAAGAATTATTTAAATAACATTTTTTTCCTTTGAATTTGCACAGTAATAATTTTACATAAAATCTACCTTGTTGTAGCTTCTTTCCCTGCAAGGGCAGAGGTTCAATTCACATCACAAATATGTACAAATTTTAACAGTTATTAGGAAAACTGACATTGTCCTAATTATTTTTTCCTCCAGTAAATATGTATGTAAAATTGAACCTGTATTAGATATTTTCAAACTAAATAAATACCCTGCTAGTCACAGTGAAACTTATAAAAATCCACATCATTTACTTTCAAGAGATTTTTACACATATTTCAAAACATACTTCTCTACTGACATTCTTGCAACAAAAAATTACAAAACTAGCTACTATTGTTTGGAAATCAGTTTTTTCTGAATAGCAACCTTCAATTTATCAAAACCATAAAAGATATTAAATTGTTCCATCATAGAAAACGAAATATAAAAAAGATAAAAATACTTTGTACTGTAGATACATGATTTCATTAATCGCCATTTGCTGTCATACTCTATACATCTATACTGATTAATAGAATCTTCCCCTACCCGAGGGTTAGACGACCAAAATATCATATTCCCGAGATTTCTCTGTCACACCTTAAAGGTAGGGGATGATTGTTTTACTCCCATCCTATTATTTCAGTCACAACTCCACCGACAGTAGTGTAAACAAAAACACATTTGGGGTATGAATTTCGTCATTCACTTTAGATAACGTCGCAATTACCGGCGACGCATTTTAATGACGTCAAAATCGAACATGTGCTAATCGGCACGAGGCTGTCTCCCCCTAGGGGGTAAAAAGCTGATCTTTCCCGGCTAAAACGGGAGACACACCTGTGAAGGGTGGGAGAAACAGCACTCCTTGAGAAGCATCACTGATGTGAAATACTCTATGTATGACTCTTCATGACATTTAAATCACATTATTTACAGTGAAGATCATCAATCATTTTTAGCATGAATTTATTTATGAACATTTCCAAGAAAATCAAATATCTGCAGATAAAAATTCACACATTTTTAAAAACCATGATCTATCGCATATTTTCAATATGCACTGAGAGCTGCTGATTCAAACAAATTGTTCTTTGACTCTGTAGAATGGACAAAATATAACTCTAACATAGAGTAGAGGACCTGTCAATAAAATACATACACAGTCCACAGTTTACACACTAAAATCATGTCTTAGTTTTATGAAAATATGCACAATGTTTATGACCCAAAATCTACTTTGGTACTTTGGAAAATGATTATATCAGTTAAACATTATCCAAGTTCACAACAGGCAGAGTTCAAGAACACCCATGATTTAGATAACTGTCTATTGATCATGTTCTTGGAAATGTCACTGGTGATTCCGGAACATCACGGAGTACTCATAATCATACTCGGACTGTCATTAAACTGTTGTCACGCATGTTGTACTACCATTCAGATAAAAATAAATGATTTCGTAACTCAGAAACTAGATCAGTGATCATTGTAGAAAATTGTACATCTATTTTTTTCAGTAATCCATATAGAAAATGTAGGCTCAATCTGAACAAACCAGCGTAAATAACAGATCTCTGAAGTAAGTTGTGTTCGGACTTAACAAGACATCTCTGTAGTACGTTGTGTGGCCAGCCTACACCAGCGATTTGCAGAATAAGCTATGACAGGCCTTAAGCAAAATCTCTGTAGCAAAAGGCTGCAAGTCCAGCCTTAAACAGAACGTTTATAGCAAGTTGCATGGTCAGCCTACTCCAGAATTTCTGCAGTAAGTATGTTGTATGTCCAGTGTAAAACAGTAATATATATTAGACCTAAACCTGCAATCTATTTTGTGTCCAGACTTATCCAGTGCTCTCTGTAGAAAGTTAATATTCAGTTGCTAGACTGCTGTTAGGCCACTTGAGTATGACTTCCTATCAGTTCGGTAGCATAATCCTTCCATGCTCAAGACTGGTTTACTTCACAAACGCTTCTGGAGGAATCTTGTTCTCTTTCTGTGGAGTCACAATCAAAAACAGAAATATAGTATGAAAGTATTTACCGGGTAGTCTCATTGACACATCATTTGGCTTTCACACTTCTAAATAACTGATTTTTCCTCATTTACTTATTTCCAAACCATAGCATGGCACAAAGATATATAGTTCTAAGCCTTACATGTATTGCACATAAATGTACTTCTTTAGGTGTTATCACACAGAAACCTTTCTGTGGACACTTCAGGTGCTAAAATATAAGATGGCAACTGATGGGCACATTGAATTTCATACCAAACTAATAATCAAACTTAAGCAGGTGACTGATATTCTAAAGGCAACATTTTGTTGTCTCTATTTGTCGCTTTCACGGGCAAAAAACCGGCTTACACATTTTATCTTGGCTTCAGTCACGATCAAGACATTCCCTACAGTTCACATTCTGGTTATCTTTCCTTCTACAGTTTATTGTTCACTGCTGATATCACATTCTGGTTATCTTTCATTCCACAGTTTGTTTACTGCTGATATTACAATCTCTTTTTCTAAAGTAACTAAATGTGTTCACCTCTATTTCTACAATCAGCACCCACGACTTTTATCTACGTATACTAAGCTACATACCTGTAGTGAGAGGAAAGCTTGGCCGGCTCCATCGTAATTCCAATTGTGCTCCTCCAAACACCTGAAAATCATATGTAATCCCATAGCTATATGTCGTCCAATTAACATTTCTGAAAATTTGAATTAAAATTCCGAGTGCTTTATCTCTGTGTCAACTACATTGATGAATATTTAAGAATATTGGAAGACCATATACAGATATGGAATTGTGATGTTTCCCCTATGGTCTGTACCAGTCACACTGGAGATTCCAGCGAGTATACCTACCCCAATTGGAGTGTACTAAAATTCTAGTATAGATGCAAATATATACAGATAACTTAATCTAGCTCTGCAACATTGCCTATGTCCGAGCAATCACTGCTTGTGATCATGTACGTCTTGTACTAATAAATATACACAGGGGATATATACAAAGCAGCATCAATGTAACAGTAAATGCAAACAAGAGGCCCAATGGGCCTGCATCGCTCACCTGGTATTAATCTCACACTTGTAATCTTAAAAGTGGACTTAAATACAGCTACAGGCAGAATATCAGTGTTTGCTTCATAAGAACCTATTAAAAGATTTAAACCTGTGACCTTGAATGTCAAACAAGGACATAAGGTGGAAACTGGGTCAAGGTCATTTATTTGAACAAACTTGGTAGTCCTAAAAAGTTGACGCCGGATGGATGACAAGACGCTGCACCATGCCATAAGCACAATTGGCCCTTCGGACCAGGTGAGCTAAAAACACTACATATAGAACAATAAAACATGAAATACTCATCTAACTGAGCACTCCTTCTACTGATCGCTCAGAACGTGCATATATACACACGCAGCCGATCGCTTGCTGACCTCTCACTGCTCGACCACCCTACACGTACTCTGGCGATAGCTTGGGATAGCTCAGTACGGCAGATGTCTTGCTACAATGATAGCTCAGCAGCACTACATGTACCGATCTTGTACAATCTATACAACTCCTCTTGCTAACCTTGAGTTATCCCAACCACTCGTTGGTCCCTATAACTCTCTATAGCAATCCAATGAGCTCTCACAGTGCCCGTGATTTATCAATGTAGCGGACTCGAAGCAACACGATAGCTCGCCCTCCAGACATACCCCATCATTGAAAGCTCGCTCTCTAGTATACTTACAACTAACAAGTGCACCATGCACGCTGGCCGAGAGACCGTACACGCTGGTCAAGAGGCCGTGCATGCTGGCCGAGAGGCCGTACACACAGGTCGCGATGTCGTACACGTTGGCCAAGAGGCGATGCAAGTGCATTTTGGCTGGCTTATCAACCCATATGCCCCGCCCTACCTGTCAATCACCAGGAGATTGCATGCATCACCTATGTGTTTTGACCTGGGCTAGGTCAAGGCCAGCTCTACTCTAGCGCGTAAATAACACGGAGAATGCACAGAAACACGGTGGTTTAAAAATAACAAGAGGCCCACTGATTCTAAGCAAGGAAAATGAAGAAATTTTAGCACACTGACACCTTTGAGCCCCACCCTACAGCCCTTGGGGGTAGGGCTGGCTCAAAATTTTCAAAGTATCAAACTGTCAACTCAAGGTTATAATTCCAATCAAGTTATTAACATGTAATATTCAAAGTATCATTTGCCATTATAAACCATAATAAATTTTGAGACCCC
>NW_018408818.1:14431-50955 GCF_002113885.1 Mizuhopecten yessoensis | reverse complement strand
TTCCCTATATAAACTATAGTAAAGTTTACCCCCTCCCCAGGGGGAAACGTGAGACCCCAGGGTCATGAAATTCACAATTTTGGTAAAGCACCTTAAGACCCTTCCATCTATGAAGAGTATTTGATTCTACTATATCTGGGTCTTGAGAAGAAGATTTTTGAAATTTTAGTAAATTTTACCCTTTTTGGCCCTGTCCCTCAGGCCCCTGGGGGCTTGGGACTAAACCGGCCACTAATTTTGTTGACCTTTGTCCATGGAAGGTCCCTGCAAAATTTCATTGAAATTGGTTCAGGGGTTTTGGAGAAGAAGTCGAAAAGGTTAATTGTTTACGGGTGCACGACGGACGACGACGGACAAAAGGCGATCGCAATATAGGTCACTTGAGACTTTGTCTCAGGTGACCTAAAAACTAGCTCGGTAGGTTCATCACAGAATGATAAGTATGTCACAGAACAATAATAGAACACTATTAAAGACACAAATATGTTTCCTAGTTTATAAATGAATTCTGATGAGAATTTATATTAAACAAGAGGCCCAGAGGGCCTGTATCGCTCACCTGTTTCTTTTGTTACATGCAACTGACATATAGGTAACTTTAGACCGTTTGGTAACTAGAACACAAGACATTTTAACATCTCTTAAACGGTTCTGACGGTTCTGAAGATACTGTTGTTTGAAACTTAAAATTTTAATTTTAAAGCTTTCAACCCAAGTTGACATTTGAATCCCGATATGCACTTAAAGTTGATCTTTGACCTCATTACTGTAATGAAGAAAACAATTCACACAGCTGGTCTACATAACAAACCTAAGTATCTTGACTAGTCCAAATGGTTCTTAGGATATTGTTGTTTGAAGTTTTTAACATATTTGACCCCTGTGACCTTGAAAGTAGATCAAGGTAATTTTAATGAGGAAACTTTATAGCACTCCATCCTAGGTACCTACTGGCTAAATATCATGACCCTGGGCCTAATGGAACTTGAGAAGGAGATTGTTAAAGCTTTTAACCAAATTTGACATTTGACCCCCGACTAGCATTTATAGTTGACCTTTGACCTCATAATTGTAACTAGAAAAATATTCGAACTGCTGGTCTACATAACATACCCAAGTATTATGACTCTAGTTCAAATGGTTCTTAGGATATTGTTGTTTGAAATTTTTAACATATTTGACCCCTGTGACCTTCAAAGCAGGTCTAGGTCTTTTTAATGAGGAAACTTTATAGCACCACATCCCAGGTACTTACTGGCCAAATATCATGACCCTGGGCCTTATGGAACTTGAGAAGAAGACTGTTAAAGCTTTTAACCAAAGTTGACATTTGACCCCCGACTAGCATTTATAGCTGACCTTTGACCTCATAACTGTAACTGAAAAAAAAATGCACTGCTGGTTTACATAAAATACCCAAGTATCATAACTCTAGTTCATATGGTTCTTAGGATATTGTTGTTTGAAATGTTTAACATATTTGACCGCTGTGACCTTGAAAGTAGGTCAAGGTCATTTTAATGAGGAAACTTTATAGCACTCCATCCCAGGTACCTACTGACCAAATATCATGACCCTAGGTCCTACAGTTCTTCTTCAGAAGTCGTTCAAAAGAAAAAGTTGACGGACGAACGACGGACGCCGCAGTACGGCATAAGCTCACATGGCCCTTCGGGCCAGGTGAGCCAATAAATACCAATATGAGTAAATTCCTGGATAATAAGAAGTTAGACTTGGTGAAAAATTTAAGATTAATTCAAATTATATGATATGGATTTTGGTGGTGTATGACAAGAACTGACAGAATATGAAGTCGTATCATGATTGTTCACTTACTTGGCTGAAAAATCCAAATTCATCTGTGACTGTGCAGAAAAGGTCTGGACCATCTGTTGCTGCTCAGGGGTAAGGCTAGGCCCTGCCTGGTGAAAGGGGGCAGCAGGAGTCGTGTCAGGCACAGGACTCGATGAGGGAGTCGGGGCGGGGTTCTTGAAGGCGGCCTGAAAATCATTTATGAAACCATTTCTGAATCTCTCACCTGCTATATATCATTACCCCTTATTTACTTATCTTTTTGTAACCATTAAAGGCAGGAATTATGACATATACCATCTTGAATGAAAATTGATGAAATGAAATGAATTATGACAAGACACCTACTCTTCATTAGATTAACATGGTCAATGGTCAAAATCTAGAATTGGGTAGCTTCTGCTTGTATACTTAACATTCTCCTGATGTTGCTGAGAAAATACTCCAAAAGCTTCCTCATGAGTTCCCTTGTTTCACATAAGAAAATATCATACACATAGAACTATTGATTGGCACTATTTCTTGAAGATCTCTTTCCGTCTAATCTAGATAGAATCATTATACTAGAGGACAGTTTGTTGGCAGCTTGTAACAACTTACCTGTGCTTGGCTGGGGGAAGCATTTGTCACCATCAACATGTCATTCGCGATCACCATACTGTCAAGGAAGACAAATAATGTATGAAGCATTTCCATGACAATTTTTTAGCTCACCTGGCCCAAAGGGCCAAGTGAGCTTATGGCATGGTGCGGCGTCCGGCGGCTGTCCGGCGTCAACTTTTTACTTTTAACAACTTCTTCTCAATAACCAAGAGGCCCAGGCTGATGATATTTGGCCAGTAGCATGCTGGGATGAAGGGCTACCAAGTTTGTTCAAATGAATGACCTTGACCCACTTCCAATGTCACAGGGGCCAAATGTCTTAAAATCTTCAAACGACTTCTTCTCAATAACCAAAAGGCCCAGAGTACTGATATTGGGCCTGTAGCATGCTGGGATGAAGGGCTTCCTAGTTTGTTCGAATGAATGACCTTGACCAACTTTCAACTTAATGTCCTTGTTCGACATTCAAGGTCACAGGCGTCATATGTTTAAATCTTTTAATAGGTTCTTCTGAATCAAACACTGATATTCTGCCTGTAGCTGTTATTTAGTCCACTATTAAGATTACAAGTGTGAGATTAATACCAGGTGAGTGATGCAGGCCCATTGGGCCTCTTGTCCTATTTCAAGATAATTTTAGAGAAAGAAGCAAAACTTTTCCATGAAAACTACAGAAACACTTCACTAGTTTTTACTAAATTAAGGATTTAAAATAATCTTCATTGATTGCAATGAATAATGATCTGCTCTAAATTAATAACTTGTCAACACGATTTGGTCTTATGTCAATCTGGATATGAAAGTGTTTTTCAGTGCTAAACTTTGCTCATACCAGAGTCTAAAAATGTTGGATAATCCTTGGTTCTGAACATTCAATGACAAACATTAGGTAATAAACAAGACCCTCCTGTTTACTGCTAAGTAAATTAAAATCTCACTTACCCCTGACCTCTGGGGAGGGCTATAAACCGTCGACTGAACGCCCTCACAGGCTGTCGATCAGAGCGTTCCTCAGCTACAACATCAACCAAATCAATCTTATCAATCTTAGTTATCTAACTAAAAAGTGTGTCACAGATAAACTTTCAATAGGAATTTGAAAGAAAACATTAAGTATATATTTAATAGTAGGTCCCTTCATTTGTACATCAACAACCAGATGTTAAATCTTTAAAATGATACATTACCAAGAAATTCACTTTGTAACACCTGAATTCTTTTTTAATATTCATATTAAAGCAAACAATGAACATATGTGTGAATTTAATCTGTTGAATGAAAATAATAAGCTGATTTCATTTTACCTCACTTAAGGAAAGACAAATTAAAATCAACGAATTAGCAGATATTCAATTCTGATTTTGTTCATCCTTTGAGTTTCATTCTTGAACAACACATCATTCACTTACATTCCTTGAATACCCCTGTCACTGTGAAGCTGAGGAGGGTTTGCTGAAAACACAATATATTTTTTTTCAGTTACTTTGTAATTTCAATAATAAATAACTAGATAATTTATTTTCCTTAGGGCTATTCCATCATTTATTGTATGGACGAGGCACCGGTATTAATACATTATGGGTTATGGGGATACAACCTAGCTTCCTTTCCTTATATTAAATAACTTTTATTATTTTATGGGTGGTGGGATCTCTAAAACAGTGTCTCCCACCCCTCCCCTATAGTTAATTTTGGAACAGCCCTTACACTGATTTTAAGAACTGACAGCAAACTGGAAGCCAATATGGAAATGTGGTTATTCTTAACAGAAAATAACCCCTCTTGAAAATGATATGTTATGAGTTTAAATCACGCTTGTAGATAAAATATTGTTTCAGTTGGAATCTAGTCCATAGAATATAATGCAAGTATATGTATGATAACACTTTGACACAGTAAAGTATTGCAAAAAGATACCCCTTTTTCTCAAAGTCTGACTTAAACCTGCAGTTCAAAACAAATTTTGTGCTTGAAAACATATGAACTGTAAGTAAATCAATCACATATACCTGTATATGGCTCAAAACTTTCTCACAATCTTTAGGCAAGAAATTCACAAATACCTCTGTAATTTTTAGATGATTAAATTTTTTGAAAAAAGGCATTGGACAAATGGGATAAAGGCTGGCCAAAAGGTTGCAGTGTTGCCCCACCAGGTAAGATCTGGACCTGGCAAGCCTACATTGTTTAAACTTACAGAGGCATGGTCAACATCCACCACAAACGAGTTGTAGTCATGTGTAGTCTTTGGTAGCAGGCACAGCTTAGATACGACGTTCAGTTTTCCTCGCATCAATACTCGTTGCTTCTGACCTGGAGAAAATGGAAGTATACATTGTACCAAAGTTAAGCTTTTTTGAAAATATTGCATTAAAGTATTATTCACAGGCCAATCAAAATATATATTTTCACATGAATTTAAAAAGAGAGTAGAATTTGATTAAAAATCTCATGAATATTGATTTCAAATGATGTGTACCTGTTTTTGATTACTTAACGAGAAAAAACGGGTTTTGAAGAAAAAGTGTGAAAAATGAGAGTTCATGAAAACTAACTTTATTTACAGGTTCAGACACAATCACACAATAGACTGATATTGTTATTCCACTTGATTAGAAATTTGGTTCATTATTAAATCACATAGGCAATAGCAACTTCAACAAATCATTCTGCTCAATTAATTTCTGTCTCAAAGATTCATTAAAACTCAGCACTTTCTTACTTGGGTCTCGTGATTTCCGCAGCAAATTTCTGCTTTCAGGAAAGTATATCTGCAAACCTGCTTGCCTGTTACAAAAGAAAGTCATGTAATAAGAATGGAATAGATTGTTTTACTGGTGAAAATATAGGTTATTAGGACATTTTTGTTACTAGTTACTTCATATTGTAATGTCGTTATATACTCGATTAAAACACCGTGGTTTTATCAGTCTCTGCAATCATACAAATATGTAAGGTTTACAGGATGACGACAATATGTATACCCGAATGCAACCACCCAGTCAAATTAATTTGTTTTGGTTAAAACAGCTGAAAATTTAAACAGGACCGCACGCACCATGGTTGAAATACTAGATGAACATTATGTAAAATGAAATAAACAGATTTCATTTTAGCTTGTTTTCCAATAATATTTGTGCTATTAGACTTTTGTCATAAGTTTTAAAATTTGTGCTATTAGACTTTTCTTATAACATTTGTGCTATTAGACTTTTCTTATAATATTTGTGCTATTAGACTTTTCTAATAACATTTGTGCTATTAAACTTTTCTTATAATATTTGTGCTATTATACTTTTCTTATAATATTTGTGCTATTAGATTTTTCTTTTAACATTTGTGCTATAAGACTTTTCTTATGATATTTGTGCTATTAGACTTTTCTTATAACATTTGTGCTATTGGACTTTTGTTATAATATTTGTGCTATTAAACTTTCTTATAACATTTGTGCTATTAAACTTTTCTTATAATATTTGTGCTATTAGACTTTTCTTATATTATTTGTGCTATTAGACTTTTGTTATAATATTTGTGCTATTAGACTTTTGTTATTATATTTGTGCTATTAGACTTTTGTTATAATATTTGTGCTATTAAGACTTTTTTTTATTATATTTGTGCTATTAGACTTTTGTTATTTGTATAAATTGAGCCAGAAAAACCAGTGGTCTATCACAATAAGTTACAACAGTTGGTAAGTATAGCACTTTTAAGTCTTAATTTACTCACCAGTGGTCTGTAGAATTATTTTTGGAAGCTGACAAGGAAAAGATGGCCTGAAAAAATAAATATTATACCTTTACAAAAGACATCTGTAGAATATGCTAAAAATATGAAACAATTAAATCCTTTCTTAAGTTGGGAGTAAGTTTTCAATTTGTTCAAAATAAACAACTCTTAACTCACAACAAAAGTTGTTATAAACAAAATAAAAACTTCATTGTCATCTTAGTCAACGTGATGATTCCAAGGTAGTTTACCTTTATAGATTTTAAAACAGGATACATCAGGAAGTTGGACTTTTTATGTTTACAATGACTTAACTATAATTAACGAGGAGCCCAATGGGCCTGCATCGCTCACCTGGTATTAATTTCACACTTGTAATCTTAAAAGTGGACTTAAATACAGCAACAGGCAGAATATCAGCGTTTGATTCAGAAGAACCTATTAAAAGATTTAAACACATGACACCTGTGACCTTGAATGTCGAACAAGGACATAAGGTTGAAAGTGGGTCAAGAACATTCATTTGAGCAAACTTGGTAGCCCTTCATCCCAGCATGCTACGGGCCCACTATCAGTACCCTGGGCCTTTTGGTTATTGAGGTGAAGTCGTTTGAAGATTTTAAGATATCTCACCCCAGTGACCTTGAAAATTGGTCAAGGTCATACATTTTAATAAACTTTGTAGCCCTTCATCCCAGCATGCTACACGCACACTATCAGTACCCTGGGCCTTTCGGTTATTGAGGAGAAGTCGTTTGAAGATTTTAAGACATCTGACCCCTGTGACCTTGGAAGTGGGTCAAGGTCATTCATCTGAACAAAATTGGTAGCCCTTCATCCCAGCATGCTACATGCCAAATATCATCACCCTGGGCCTCTTGGTTATTGAGAAGAAGTTGTTTAAAGTAAAAAGTTGACGCCAGACAGACGGATGACGGCTGCCGCACCATGCCATATGCTTGGCCCTTCAGGCCAGGTGAGCTAATAATGAAGTTGGACTGTATTCAATACATTTTAATACCCTGGCATAACATTATTTTCTATTGAGATAAAAGAATTCATTTGATATTTCTAATGTTACATTCTTTAATCCAGCTTAAAATGTGTCAGTTCAAAATGGTCACGGTGCTCTTCTCAATTAACTTACCTCTTCCTGGTAGGCAGCTGTTAATGACTGACGATTGTCAGAGTCATATATCGTAAAAAACTCCTTTAGGAATTTCACCAAAATGTCCTGGATCTCTGTATTCAAGAAAAAGCTTCCCTGCACAGCAAGAAGTAAAAGTACAGTTAGCAAAATGTATATGAATCATTGAATGTACGAATGCCTGGAGCCACCACTGACATAAAGTATCAAATATCATATATCATAATCCTGCTAAATTTTACAAAAGATCCAACATTTTCTTCGGACCAGGTGAGCTTATGCCATACCGCAGCGTTCGGCGTCCAGTGCCGTCAACTTTACACTACTAGTCATGAACCACTGAGCGGATTTTAACAAAATTTGGTGTGGAGCATCCTTGGGTGAAGAAGAACTAATTTTGTATAAATGGTGGGTCTGGCCCCCCAGGGGCCTGAGGGGCAGGGCCAAATAGAGGAAATATAGCAAATTCTTCTTTAAAATCATTCTTCTTCTGTAGAAATGAAAGGATTTGTTTCATATTTGGTCAGAAGCATCCTTGGGGGAAGGGGAAGAAAGTTTATATAAATGGTTGGTCTGGCTCCCCAGGGGCCTGATGGGCGGCGCCCAATAGGGGAAACACAGCAAATTATTCTTTAAAATCCATCTTCTTCTGTAGGAATGAAAGGATTTAGTCCATATTTGGTCGAAGCATCCTTGGGGGAAGGGGAACAAAGTTTGTATAAATCGTGGGTCTGGCCCTCCTGGGGGCTGAGGAGTGGGGCCCAATAGGGGAAATATAGCAAATTCTTGAAAACCTTCTTCTGTAGGAATGAAAGGATTTGGTCCATACTTGGTGTGGAGCACCCTTGGGTAGTGGGGAACCAATTCTGTATAAACCATGGGTCTGGCTCCCCAGGGGCCTGATGGGCGGAGCCCAGTAGAGGAAACATAGCAAATTATTCTTTAAAATTCTTCTTCTTCTGTAAGAATGAAAGGATTTGGTCCATATTTAGTGTGGAGCACCCTTGAGTAGTGGGGATCCAATTTTTTATGAACCATGGGTCTGGCTCCCCAGGGGCCTGATGGGCGGAGCCCAATAGGGGAAACATAGCAAATTATTCTTTAAAATCCTTATTCTTCTGTAGGAATGAAAGGATTTGGTCCATATTTGGTGTGGAACACCCTTGGGTAAAGGGGAACCAATTTTGTATAAATGGTGGGTGTGGCCCCCCTGGGACCTGAGGGGTGGGGCCAAATAGGGGAAATAGACATAAATCTCACAGATGCGGGGCCCAATAGGGAATATAGAGGTAAAACCTTTAAAATCCTCTTCTACCATAGGGATTACAGGATTTTATCCTAATTTAGTCTGGAGCGTCCTTGGGGCAAAGGGACTCAATTTTGTATTAGCAGTAGGTGTGGTCTCCGAGGGGGGCAGAAGGGCGGGGCCCAATAGGAGAAATAGAGGTAAAACCTTTAAATCCTTCTCTGATTTTATCCTTATTTAGTGTGGAGCATCCTTGGGTGACGGTGACTCAATTTTGTATAATTGGTGGGTATGACCCCGTAGGGGCATAGAGGTGGGGCTCTGTTTGAAGTTTGTTCTTTATATCTCAAGTACTGGATGGATCTTTCTGAAATTTCATATGTACTTACAGCACCTACCATGGAGTGCTATATCTTTACTTCATACCAATTACTTTAATTATATTCAGGTGAGCGATATAGGCCCTCTGGGCCTCTTGTTTTCAAAGTGCATTTAGATTATCATAAATTACTACACATGCAAGGCAGATTAATAGATTTATAATATTCATCAATCTTCAGTCAAATCGATATCCTGAACTGAATATATGATATACATCAAGCAATTACATAATACAATGTCGCACTTACTTTAGTGACAGGTAAATCTGTACTTGTCTCAAGGTCAAAGGTTATCGGGGGTGGAAGGTCATGTCCATCCTATTAAAATGACAATTCAAGTATGTTAATAATCCCTCAAGATAAGTGTCAAATACATATCCAGTACTGGGAGTACCAATGCTGAATTGCCACCCAAACTATTCATAATAATTTGCAATCATCTAGTAATACCATGTATCATCATTCTATCAACAAGAGTACCGCGGGGCGGAACAATATACGCCCGTCGAATGCCATAAAGTGTTATATACTTTCTTACATTGAAATAAGATCTGCATCATTCTAAGAGTGGTTAGCTGACATGTTATAAAAAATCTCCGGATAAAAAATCAAATACTGAAATGAACAAAAGGCAATAACTTTTGCAAAAATTGTTGAATCAAAGTTCTTTTAAGTGAAACACAACTTCATATCATAATGATAATGTATACCAAGTTTCAAAGAGATCCGTTGAAAAATGTAGGAGGAAATTGCCGGACAAAAATCAAATACTGAAATGAACAAATGGCAATAACTTTTTCAAAAATTGTTGAATCCAAATTCTGTTAAGGGAGACACAACTTCATATCATGATTATGTTTCAAAGAAAAATGTAGGAGGAGATTGATGGACAAACAAAAGTTGATGCCGTACGGATGGACGGATGAACCCATACCATAATACTCCTGTCAAATTTGACGGCCGTATAAAAAGATATCAAAGATTTTTATTACTAGAAGTATCTTAAAACAATGAACAATTCACTATCATTTAAATCATTTAATCTTAATAGGAGCTTCTTTTTACAACTAAAATATTTGTAAGTCAATTTGCAGTACATTGACAGTGTTTTAAAGTGGAACAAGCACTTTGTCTACATCTTAATGCATTTAACATTTTCAGAGTAAATGTTGATACATGTCTTAACATAAAAGCATTTTCAAGGTCCACTAAAAAACACCATCATACCACTAAGTCCATCCTCATTTCACAAACAACTTCGTTAGAATTGTTTGGAATGTAATAAACAAACTCATCTTGTGTCCCTAAAACTGAAAACCATCGCAATATGTTATAAATAGTTATTTATTTTAATCATTGCTTTGACTAGCGGAGCTCAAGAAAATTTTACCAAAATCACAAAACAAGATCCTACTCAACTGGATATATTACAGAAAAGATTAAACTCTTACCAACTTCATAACCTTTGGAAATTTCTTCCGTACAGCACTGCAACATAAAATCTATCGGTATAATGGACAAATGTATTCTCTTTGATGGACAAAGCAATCAATTGTGGGGAAAAATACCTTGTTTTGCAACTGGGTTTTTTCTTTTGTCAAAACAAAACAAGTGAAGAGCTAACTCAGGGCTTTCAGAAGACCCTTGAGAATATGTTTTTGACTCCCTATGGAAATGTTTGACCCATAAGAATTCAGGGAAAGGTTTATTTGATTTCTGAAATTGATAAAATTCAAGGGTAAACTGAAAACCCTGATAAAAAGTTCAGAAGTTAAAAGTTTCAGATATTTGAATAAAGAGTTTTGTATATGTAAACCTAATGAGAATACGGAGTCTGTACAGTACTTGTCTCCAGATCAACAAATGCCGAATTTCATCATGCAAAACCCTTGTGACATTTTGAAGATGAAACTAAACCCATTACGAAACACTGGTCCAGTTTAGGAGACAAAATTGATTAATGCGAACGTTTTATCTTTTAGGAGCCAAAAGAGATGGAGTTTTTCTATTTGCTAACTGCATTCAGTTTATTTCTACTTTTGGACAATTCCAAAAAGTATTTCTGTAATTATACTTGAATATACCATCAAACGTTACAAAGAAATACTTCACACATAATAAAATTCACATAATATCTGTACAAGGCAACAGTCAAGAAAGGCCACTAGCAGGTTATAAGGTCTAACTAGGTAAGCCATGTTCAATGTTTACTTTCAATCTGACCGAGTTTGTATTCATTTTTGGATGTAAAATAAAAATTGACCTTAACCCTTTCACCACTGTAGACTATAATGGACTCGTCCAGATTAATGCATGGTAGAATCTACTTTAAGTTACAGAGGGGTGAAAGGTTTAATAATCCTTTTGCACTGTAAGTGTTGTGTCACATTTGAATCCATCCAAACATGATATTATTATTAAGGAAAATTATTTTAATTAAGCCAAACCTGAAACCAAACCTGAATGCTGGACAGCCCTTATATTTGTGGAGATTTCATTTCTGCTATATTCACAGTCAGAAAAAATACAGAAAAAAATGAATGTGTTGCCTTTCTAATATAGAAGAAGTTGGGAACACATGTCATAATTATCTGTGTAGCATGAAATTTAAACCACAGAAATTTGTTCCAGAAATAAAACTCTGAAAGTTTGAACTTTTCAAATCAAAGGCAATACAGTATTTGTTGAAACCTCTAGAGATAAACCTCTACAAGTTACCATCTAGGGGTAAACATCTTGATGCTGACAGCTAGCGATAAACCTCCACAAGTTACCATCTAGAGGTAAACATCTTGATGAAATGTTTTAGTGAACAAGATATGATTACACAAAACAAGGGAGGCACACATCTTTTATTTTTTTGTGGGAAAGGGTTTGTGAAAATGATGTTAGATTTTTTCAGTGTATTTCTATTTTTATCATTCTATGACAAGACAAACTTTTTTAATTTGCTAGTATTTTCACTGGAAATACCTATTTATAACTCTCTAATAACTTGCTGGAAATGCCTAGTTGTATCGATAGGCTATATCAAGAAGAAGGAAGGCAGCCAAGGATGACCATCCAACATAATATAGCAGAGAAACCAAGACAAATAGGGCTAGATATAGTAAACTTATCACAGGGATAGATACAGTAAACTTTACTAAGTATCAGTGCAACAAAGAAGCTGGACATCAGATTGTGCCACATGAGAAAGAGACCACAAGAGATTAGCATATTAAAGATTTTCTGAAAATGGAAATTGAAATTGCAAACAAGGGTTTTTGAAAACATGAATTTTGAATAATCAATAGGAAATGTATATGGACTATTTAAAATGAGTTTGTTCAACAGTGACAAAAAAACATATTGTGTGGTACCAAGGTATATCTACAGTGTGTTATACATCACTGTTTCTGAGAAGTTTGCTCTCTGGAGGGTTCATTATCGACAGCAGTAAATCCAAGCAGTTTTCAGTTTGAATTATTTCTTCCTGATCTAATACTGAAGCCTGATATTTCTGTAAAGGGGATCCTAAGGAGTTAAAGCTATATGTGTGTGATTAAACTATTGATGATTGACCAATCTGGCCCCTATCACTATAACCAGGTCTAACTAACTAATGACTGATATTGAGAGATTCCTAAAACACTAATCACAGATCCAATAGAATATCATCTACCTACAGGAAACATAACAATCTAGACAATACTGGTTCAAGAGCAATACACTGCTCAGTAACAAAAGGCAAAACAGTCTCCTAAATAGTCTATGATGAAGGAAAAGCAGACGTCTATAAGTGTAATGTACTGCTAACTCCTAAGAGAAAGAGTGCTTAAGTACTGGGTCAGGAACTCTGAATAGCTCTGCCATGTAGCCATGGTTTTCATGGTCAACATATGGCCAAACTGCTGCTGTGAAGCCGAGTGCCAGCTGCCCCTGTCCTAGGTTGCCTCCCTTTGGAAGATCTTACCCGTCATCGGCAACAGACCTGTGTCACAAGGCACCTCCATTCTCACAAGAGCCTTCTCATTAAAGGGAGATAACTCCTTGCTGAGGGATCACCAAGCTGGAGAATACTAGTAGTACAAGCACAACAATTCATACATGTTAAATCTAAGAACAAATATGAATAAATGAATAAAACATCATTTTAGAACACTATGTTTACTTCGATTTGAATATAAGAAAGATAAGCAGAGAATCTGATGTAAACATTCTGTCTTGACTGTCAAATTTCAGTAGTAAGAATGTTCACTTCTGTTTTTCTGAGATATATCACTACATTAGATATCTCTGGCAATTGTAGTATGTCTACAATATTCTCCAACTTGATACACACTCAAAACACACCGTTCTTCAGCTTTATATTTGTTTCAATATAAATATAAAACCTTACTGTTTTTTTCATAGTGAAGTTTTTACCAACTTGTTTTTACCAAAATAAGTCAATTGTAAATGTGTGGTACCTGTGATGTAACACATTCATTTTTTTTGTTTTCTTGAAAGAAGATATTATTTGATACTTATCATTTACCAACAGTGTAGTAGTTCTTTCAGTTGAAATTGTTTCATAATTTTCAATCACCCAAATCAGTCAAATAAATACATTTCCTTTTGATTAAACAAAATATCTGATGAATAAGGGGCAGTTTGAACAGATTAGTAATAGGTGGCAGAGGAATGATTTTAAAGAAAATGATCTTTTTTAGAGATTAAACACAAATTTCTATAGCTCAACTGTCTGTTACTATAGCTGGTAAAGGTAACTTTAAAAATATTCAAGAGTTTTGCATACACAAAGACTTTCGACAGGCAGAACACACTACTGTGGTGTAAAGAAGGCCACGGTGACCTCTGTCAGGCATAGATAATAGATTATATAAAACAGTATAGATCAAAATATATCCATGTTATTGCTAGCAAGAAAAGACAACAGTTATTAGACAACTGTTCAGAGTGCAAAAGAAATTAAACCATAATTGCAAGGAAAGGCAACTGATCAAAAGAAATAACAATTTTAATCAAGTGGAATGACAACCATATTTGTAAAAGTAATTGAAAAGAAAGGCAACTGATGTCGCAAGGAATGACAATGGATGCTGCAAGAAATGCCAGAAAAATGACAATGTAGAATTAGCACATATTTTATCCTGATCAAAGCTGATGTCATATTGATTTAAGAATATGCTATACGCATGGGGCCTAAATGAAAATGAAACCATATGAAAGATATCAATATTATGGCTGTGATATAATAAACACTTTATCATGTGCCTCCATTGTTTAGATAATGTTTGAAATGTAACCAATGTAATCTTTTAAATAAATCTATTAAAAATTCTGGTTTGCAAAAGTAACTGCATTTGATCTTACTTTTTTTAAACCAAAATTTCAAATCCTCATTATAATCTAAACACAGCTCTCCTTTTTCCACTCTAATTGAAAATGTTGATCGACTTGAACGAATAAGGTCTCCACTCCAATCAGATTTGATTTCAAAGCAGTGTGATTGAATCAGAAAGATATTCTCACAACATACAGCCATGTAGGTAAGTCTATCACCCCCTCCCTTGGTAATAGCAAATACTTAACTCTTACCCTGCACAGATATTTACATGCATCTTTGCTTGTTCATTTACATCAAACAAATTCAACTTGATACTTTTGGCATTTCCTCCACATAGTTTGACATGAATATGGTTTCATCTACAGAATACCTATAGTTGTGCATGTGTTCACACGATACCAGACAATAATGACTGTTTAAAGAAAACACGATCTAAAACCAACTTTAACATAATTTGCATTTTAACTACACAGAATTTTTTAAATCTTGTATATTTATAAACTCATATATTTCAATCTGTAATATTTCAATCCTTGTCAACACATGACAACAATTTGGTTTAGTGCCTCACAAATGTAGAACTCTTCATGTATTTGCAAAATATTGAATCAGTGGCAGAGAACAGCTTAATTAAGCATGCATGTAGAAAATGATATATACCAATTAAAACTTCAATTTCTTACCAGATTTATGCTTTGCTAAGAACAAGTATACTAAAATTATCATTAATTTCTCTGGTTTGGTAACTGTATTAGTGGGGATTCTTTAAATACATCTACTTCTATGCAGTGGCAATTCCTTCCCACCTTTGACCATCAAATTTAATCTACATCACCTACATCTTGCATCGGTCAGTGCAAGCTCTGACCATCCATAACTATCCGCGCCAGGAGCTACGCCACCTGACCACACTACCTTACCAACAGCCTCCAGAGACCAAGCATGCCCCGGTCAAGCGAGCCCCGGTCATCAGTGTCTGGGTCAGCTATTACCTAACATATGCAGCTTGGTCTTCAAACTTATCACAGAGCTCATTCCCGTCCAGCACCAGCTCCACGACTTTCCAATCTTTGATTTTGTCCAGTTCATCCAGATAGCGCACCTGTAGGTATAAAGGTAAATTATGCTGTAACTGTGTGCATATATATATACATGCTATACAAATGACATGCAGATATTTAATATATAAAGTCTGGGTTTTTTTCTTACCAATGCAATATTTACCCATGCATATAGATCAATTTTACTGTATTGCAAAAGAAAATGATACCAAATGAGCCATTTCCATTGGATTTTAAACCAAGAGATAAAACAGTAGCATGTGACTCCATAAACTGTAAATAGTAATTTAATCAAATGAACTTGTTTTTGATGAGACAACAAAATATTTCCTTACACTATTCTTGCCAAGGTTGACTCTGACAATATTTGGACAAATCTTTGTCAATTTCGCCAGATGTTCCAATGATATCAGTCGATTATTGCTGACATCAATTCCCTCCAACTGAAAACATACAATGAAATTTAAAAGTCAGTGAATTATTATAGCCTATACTGTAGTTTTCATATGTTCTATTTATTACATTTTTAAAGCATAAAACATGAAAAATGTAATGCATTAAAAAAGGGCAGGAATCAGAAGCATAATTATTAGCGCCATATGCTAATGACGTCTCGCTTGACAACAAGGCTGCGTGCCATTTTGAATGGGATTCTCAACGCAATTTCGATATTTTCTGCTATTTTCTGGTATGGTTGCTTATAAAAATGTCATTACTGGTATATATATGTAAATACTTAAGTTTGTGTACCAAAAATTTACCAAAACAACCACTTATTCTACCGTCGCTTCATTTGATTCTGAACAAAATATTGTTGCCTTTGAATGCAGCGAATAGAAGATACCGTTATGATTGGTCAATACTAAAAAGTGGTTTTTTCACAGTGTGAAAGATATCAGTTTTATCAAGTTGATAGAATCTGATATTTCACTGGCAAAGTAATAAATAGTTATAGCACATTTTTATATTTGATGCTGACATCGAGATAAATAATAAGGGGTATTCCTGTCCTGGGTCTCAGGTTTTGCTTGTCAACTTTCAGATTTTTTGGAGCTTGGAATGTCTTACATCAATCCTGCACAATAACCATTTGGTAGCCTTTGTCAGGTATGTATCTATGAACCTGAACAGTTGTCATTTTCGAACTTTAAATATAAAGCTAGCAGCTTGTCAGTACATGTTGTAGCATATAGTCAGTGATTTAGTTACACAGGTGCCTTTAATTATACACCTACGGATATCTATATGTGTGTCAGGATACAGCAAGGTGTTTTAGAAATAAACATTGTCATTGCTAAATTTTCCAAGACTAACAGCTCTTACCTCTGGAATATTCTCTTCTATAATTGTGACCACTTGTGTCATAACATTCTGTCGACTGAGGGGCAGGTGTAAATTTTCCTGAGACATTTCTGAAAAAGAAACCCAACAACATATATCACAATCCATACAACACGAAAGCTTCATCACAATGTATTCATAACTCAACAAAATATATCACAATCTATACAACACGAAAGCTTCATCACAATGTATTCACAACCCAACAACATATATCACAATCCAAACAACACGAAAGCTTCATCACAATGTATTCACAACTCAACAACATATACCACAATCCATACAACACGAAAGCTTCATCACAGTGTATTCACAACTCAACAACATATATCACAATCCATACAACACGAAAACTTCATCACAATGTATTCACAACTCATTAACATATATCATCATAACATTCTGTCGACTGAGGGGCAGGTGTAAAGTTTCCTGAGACATTTCTGAAAAAGAAACCCAACAACATATATCACAATCTATACAACACGAAAGCTTCATCACAATCTATTCACAACCCAACAACATATATCACAATCCAAACAACACGAAAGCTTCATCACAATGTATTCATAACTCATCAAAATATATCACAATCTATACAACACGAAAGCTTCATCACAATGTATGCACAACCCAACAACATATATCACAATCCATACAACACTAAAGCTTCATCACAATGTATTCATAACTCAACAAAATATATCACAATCTACACAACACGAAAGCTTCATCACAATGTATTCACAACTCAACAACATATCTCACAATCCATACAACACGAAAGCTTCATCATAATGTATTCACAACAATCCATACAACACGAAAGCTTCATCACAGTGTATTCACAACTCAACAACATATATCACAATCCATACAACACGTAAGCTTCATCACAATGTATTCACAACTCATTAACATATATCATCATAACATTCTGTCGACTGAGGGGCAGGTGTAAATTTTCCTGAGACATTTCTGAAAAAGAAGCCCAACAACATATATCACAATCCATACAACACTAAAGCTTCATCACAATGTATTCATAACTCAACAAAATATATCACAATCTATACAACTCGAAAGCTTCATCACAATGTATTCACAACTCAACAACATAAATCACAATCCCTACAACACGAAAGCTTCATCAACAATGTATTCATAACTCAACAAAATATATCACAATCTACACAACACGAAAGCTTCATCACAATGTATTCACAACTCAACAACATAAATCACAATCCCTACAACACGAAAGCTTCATCATAATGTATTCACAACAATCCATACAACACGAAAGCTTCATCACAGTGTATTCACAACTCAACAACATATATCACAATCCATACAACGCGAAAGCTTCATCACACTGTATTCACAACTCATTAACATATATCACAATCCATACAACACGAAAACTTCATCACAATGTATTCACAACTCATTAACATATATCACAATCCATACAACACGAAAGCTCCATCATAATGTATTCACAACCCAACAACATATATCACAATCCAAACAACACGAAAGCTTCATCACAATGTATTCACAACTCAACAACATAAATCACAATCCCTACAACACGAAAGCTTCATCACAATGTATTCACAACTCAACAACATAAATCACAATCCCTACAACACGAAAGCTTCATCAACAATGTATTCATAACTCAACAAAATATATCACAACCTATACAACACGAAAGCTTCATCACAATGTATGCACAACCCAACAACATATATCACAATCCATACAACACTAAAGCTTCATCACAATGTATTCATAACTCAACAAAATATATCACAATCTATACAACTCGAAAGCTTCATCACAATGTATTCACAACTCAACAACATATACCACAATCCATACAATACAAAAGCTTCATCATAATGTATTCACAACTCAACAACATATACCACAATCCATACAACACGAAAGCTTCATCACAATGTATTCACAACTCAACAGCATATATCACAATCCATACCACACGAAAGCTTCATCGGGGGGTATTCACAACTCAACACCATATATCACAATCCCTTCAACACGAAAGATTCATCATAATGTATTCACAACAATCCATACAACACGAAAGTTTCATCACAATGTATTCACAACTGAACAACATATATCACAACCCATACAATACAAAAGCTCCATCATAATGTATTCACAACCCAACGACATATATCACAATCCATACCACACGAAAGCTTCATCGGGGGGTATTCACAACTCAACACCATATATCACAATCCCTACAACACGAAAGCTTCATCAAAATGTATTCACAACTCAACAACATATATCACAATCCATACCACACGAAAGCTTCATCACAATGTATTCACAACTCAACAACACTTCACCACAATACAATTCAAAGTTTTGTCATTGCCCTGTCGTGTATCATGTGGTTCAGTCTTAAGGTCCCAAAACTTAACACCATACACCAAGAATGATTTGCAAACATTGCATGTATGGACTACTGATTTTAAGGCACAAACTGATGCATTATTACGGTATATGTGGACATGTCAGGGACATTTAAGACTTCATTTAATCCTGACATTTAGGACTTCATTTAGTCCTGACATTTAGGACTTCATTTAGTCCTATCATTTAGGACTTCATTTAGTCCTGAAGTTAAGAAGATGTGATTCTGACAAACATAAGAACTGATGTGACATTTATTATCTACTGATGTCACAGATTTTGTTTATCTTAATCTACTGGTTACAGATGATAAATATTATAATGTTCCATATATAGTTACAATCTTTTATAATCCAGAAGACACATTTTATCACTTGAACATTGACCTCTAATTTCAACCATAGCCCTAGCAAAAGGGTCTTTAACTCATTCACCCCTGAAGACACATTTGAACTCCTCCAATTCAAAGAGTGGAATAATTCATTATGAAATTTCAGGGTTGAATGAGTTAATAGTGAACAAAGTGCATCATCTTGTGGTGACAATGTGTTCCGTCACAAAGGTATATTTCATATTTTGTCAATGAAAATTGTAAAACACTTTTGGAAAGATTTGTTCCTGAAATAATTTCCATCACAGAAAATGTTTGTAATTTGGTGGTATTAATACATTACCGGAGTCCTGGTACAGGTTACTGAGGTCCAACAGCTTAGCACTGGAGTCATATCTCCGACTCATGGCCGCCTGGTAACATAAACAGATAGTTATAATAATGTAGATATATCTTATAGTTTTCACAATATAACAATTGAATCTTTCAACACTTAAATATTTATTTAAGATTTGTTAATATTCTTAGCAACACACATGGATGTGAATACTTATGCTGGTATATTTAAAAAAAAATTACATTAACAATTTACTTTTTTCCAAAAACTGTCTTGACATCTGTGAATGTGTTTTTGCTGCTCAATCCCCTCTACGATGAACGTAACCTATTACAGACACGTTGTTGCACATTTTGAGCATACATGTAGCTACAGCCAGTATAGCTACAGCTACAGCTACAGCCAGTATAGCTACAGCCAGTAGAGCTACAGCTACAGCCAGTATAGCTATAGCCAGAATAGCTACAGCTACAGCCAGTATAGCTACAGCCAGTATAGCTCCAGCTACAGCCAGTATAGCTACAGCTAAAGCCAGTATAGCTACAGCCAGTATAGCTACAGCCAGTATAGCTCCAGCTACAGCCAGTATAGCTACAGCTAAAGCCAGTATAGCTACAGCCAGTATAGCTACAGCCAATATAGCTACAGCTACAGCCAGTATAGCTACAGCCAGTATAGCTCCAGCTACAGCCAGTATAGCTACAGCTAAAGCCAGTATAGCTACAGCCAGTATAGCTACAGCAACAGCCAGTATAGCTACAGCCAGTATAGCTATAGCTACAGCCAGTATAGCTACAGCTACAGCCAATATAGCTACAGCCAGTATAGCTACAGCTACAGCCAGTATAGCTACATGCTGAAATTGCTGGTTCTACATGTCAACAACTGATTCACTAGCTCACTATAGACAGTGGAAACTAATTGTGGGTAAAGAGCTATCATCATTTTTTTTCGCCTTTTTAAATTTACATTAACATGTTAATTTCTCTCGTTCTGATAAATAAAGTTTTTAAAATATACACAACTTTGTACCTTTAGTTTTTCTACTGTGCCTTTGTCAATGTAGTTAGTTGGAGGAGACGAAGGCTTCACAATAATAATCATCTGTAAACAACAACAAATATGTTCACAATTTTCAACAAAAAAAGACTTATAGGGCCTGCATTTTGAATGCTTCATAATTAACAACTGCTCCAATGAGAAAATGTTACAATAACATCACAATTAGGAATAAAATATAATACCTATACTACTAACGTTCAATAAAATATATCTACCTTGAATCCATTTGGCAGTGTGTGTCTTTGACTCTGAGCACGGACTGCATCAGCTGCATCCTTGTCTTGTATATGGAATACTGCGCTGTCTTGTTCGAAGTGGAACTAGAATATAACAAAAGGACTTTACTATTGCATTATGACATCGACTTTTGCACACATCGCTCAATTTCATAATATTTTCTACCTGTTTCAAACATTAGCACAAACATCAGTTACCATCAATACATTTTCCATGTGCTAGTCACTGACATTTAGCTTACATGAACTACACTGTAGGCTAGAGTGTGACCTCCATTGGGAATGACAGATCCTGATTTACTAAATGTCAGCGAATTTCATTCTGTGATCAATGTGGAGAGCGACCTCCATCAGGAATGAGAGATCCTGACTTCCCAGTGGTCAGAGACTTTCTTCCAACAAATGATCCTGAAGTTCAGCTCCATCTCTAATGGGGTTTGAACATTTACCTGGTATTTCATTTCTTACAGAATTCATACACTTAATTTATACATAGAGACATTATGACGATTTTTTTTTTTTTAACATCATTAAGATAAGCATGATTGTTTTTTAGAAAACTTGTTTAAATGCACTCATGTTGACACATACTTTCAGATGATCTATATTTACTCCACCAAGTAAAGCTTGCAATTGTTATACAACACTTAATGGTGTTTATATCAGGTTATTCTAAACAGACCATTAAGACTTGACTACACAGTCCAGTATAAAACTGATACTTACATTTTGCGGGAGAAATGGAGTATGTATGTTTTCATTAATCAACTGAAGTAGCACTGATTTTCCAGACTTCTTTCCTTTTGGTATCTGTGGAAGACAATCCCAGACTATTATTAAATGTTACACCTTTATATTCTTCATTTCTCAATATCTTTCGTCCTACAATTTTACCTTTAATTTGCCTATTTTCAGAGCAATACAAAAACCTACAAGAGAACATTTATTTTTGAGTAGTAAGTAAATCAAATCAGAGTAAGATGGTGGTCAATGACAACACTTAATTAGCTGTTATATACCTAGAGACATCATGACTCATTTAAAAACGATGCAGATGTAATGTGATTATTTGCATTTGGTTTGATTCACTATACCTTTCCTTTCTTATTTTCTGGTATGTCATGATTTGACCATAAGTGTATGCCATTTCAGGATAAGCTTCAGTGTCCACACTTTCAAACAAATCAGTGATAGAAACAATTTTCTACATATATAGGGGTTTTGATCCACACTTTGATCCAATAAGTCAAGGATCTATAAATCTTAGTCTGTATTGTACATACCGTAACTTTGTACCACTGGGGCCCATTGTTATAAAATCTTCCGCCACCACTAGAATATCCACCACTTCCTCGCCGACTGTCTCCTGAAACAACCATATCAGTTAACCATGAAATGCACTCAATTACTTATTAGCTTGTAACTTAAATGTTTCATACATTGCATGCATTCAAGTCAAGGTTACTCATTTGAACCAAGTTGACAGCTCTTCATTACAGCATGCTATTGGCCAAATATTACAACCACTGGGGCCAAGTCCTATTAATTAATAAGAAGTTGCTTGAAAAAGAAAATTGACAATGAAAGGACATACAAAAGATGCAACAGCATGCATAGGCTCACTTGGCCCTTAACAACAAAATCGGTTTACCAATAAATGTTATTACCTCGGCTTGAATAATCTCCCCTTGCATTTCTGGAGCCACGTCGATCTGGTCGACCATATGGAGAGCTGAAAATGGATGTAAAATCATAACTGTGTCGTCTTACTTAATACAAGCTTCTGACTTTTGCTTGTATTCAAAATTAATATAATTTCTATTGTTTTGTGGGATTTTTGGTTTTAATCAGCTTTATATAATCAGGAATCTTCTTTAAAAACAGGGTGTACTGGCCATAGGTCAGTGGTTTTTCGTCAAAACTGCAGCTTTCCTTCACCACAAAAACCTGGCACGTCCTTAAATGACCATAGCTGTTGAAAGGACGTAAAACACAAGCAAACCAAATCAAATCTTTAAAAATATTCTTGATAAAATAAAGCTTATTAAAATAAAGACTTAATTTTAATTACTCACAATCTTGAAGACCCTGACCCATCATTGTCCATATCACAGTCTCCTTCGTCGTCTAGTCTGTCCCGAGGACCTGCACCTCCTCCTTTGTAATTGCCACGTGAACTTCCTCTGCCTGGAATATATGCAAAATTCACCAATAGAATTATAGGTATTACACTGCCTTTCTTTTTAAGAGACATGTCCCGAGTACGACTTTTCATAAATTGAATAATGGAATTAATAGTGATGGGCTGATGATCAATTATAATCGAAAATCGATCGGTTGCCCTTTCCTATTCCGATTATCGATTACAAATTCCATAATCAGTTCATTATTGAAATCAAAGTATGTAAATGTCTTCCATGTAAAGTATGCTTTGAAAGTCATATATTCTTATGATTTATACTACATGATTGATAAAAATGCATAAAATTTGCTTGATAGCCATACATAATAAAAGAACGAAACCTACTGAACAACTCATGTCTATTGATGAAACAATAGTGTTCTAGCTAAATTTGGGTATTCAATCCCATAAAATTATAAACGGATTATGCAATCGATCATCGATCCGTTTACTACTTCCGATTACAAACCGATTATTGATTATGATTTTAAATTAATTGCCCATCACTAAGAATTAATTAGTAAGGCTTGAATTGAACCTTGGAACATTGCAATAATTCAACTTTGGAAGGATTTTGGTTTATTTGAGTTTTACGTACGTCCTGTTAACAGCTATGGTCATTTCAGGACGTGCTAGGTTTTGGTGGAGGATGAAAGCCACCGACCTACAGCCAGTACCTGGCGACTGCCCCATGTAGGCCTTAGACTCATAACTCAGTGGTGAAGGGCTAGTGGTAGCAGAATGTGGCCTTAGACTCGTAACCCAGTGGTGAAGGGCTTGTGGGAGCAGAATGTGGCCTCAGACTCGTAACTCAGTGGTGGAGGGCTAGTGGTAGCAGAATGTGGCCTTAGACTCGTAACCCAGTGGTGAAGGGCTTGTGGGAGCAGAATGTGGCCTCAGACTCGTAACTTACCAGTGAGGGCTAGTGGTAGCAGAATGTGGCCTCAGCCTCGTAACCCAGTGGTGGAGGGCTAGTCGTAGCAGAAGGTGGCCTCAAACTCGCGACCCAGGGGTGAAGGGCTAGTGGTAGCAGAATGTTGCATCAAACTCGTAACCCAGTGGTGGAGGGCTAGTCGTAGCAGAAGGTGGCCTCAAACTCGCGACCCAGTGGTAAAGGGCTAGTGGTAGCAGAATGTGGCCTTAGACTCGTAACCCAGTGGTGAAGGGCTTGTTGTAGCAGAATGTGGCCTCAGACTCGTAATCCAGTGGTGGAGGGCTTGTGGTAGCAGAATGTGGCCTCAGACTCCTAACCCAGTGGTGGAGGGCTAGTGGTAGCAGAATGTGGCCTTAGACTCGTAACCCAGTGGTGAAGGGCTTGTGGGAGCAGAATGTGGCCTCAGACTCGTAACTCAGTGGTGGAGGGCTAGTGGTAGCAGAATGTGGCCTCAAACGCGTAACCCAGTGGTGAAGGGCCAGTGGTAGCAGAATGTGGCCTCAAACTCGCGACCCAGTGCTGAAGGTCTAGTGGTAGCAGAATGTGGCCTCAAACTCACGACCAGTGGTGAAGGGCTAGTAGTAGCAGAATGTGGCCTAAAACTCGTAACCCATTGGTGAAGGGCTAGTGGTAGCAGAATGTGTCCTCAGACTCGTAACCCAGTGGTGGAGGGCTAGTCGTAGCAGAAGGTGGCCTCAAACTCGCGACCCAGTGGTAAAGGGCTAGTGGTAGCAGAATGTGGCCACAGACTCGTAACCCAGTGGTGGAGGGCTAGTGGTAGCAGAAGGTGGCCTCAAACTCGCGACCCAGTGGTAAAGGGCTAGTGGTAGCAGAATGTGGCCTCGAACTCGTAACCCAGTGGTGAAGGGCTAATGGTAGCAGAATGTGGCCTCAAACTCGCAACCCAGTGCTGAAGGGCTAGTGGTAGCAGAATGTGGCCTTAGACTCGTAACCCAGTGGTGAAGGGCTATTTGTAGCAGAATGTGGCCTAAATTTGAGTTTTACGTACGTCCTGTTAACAGCTATGGTCATTTCAGGACGTGCTAGGTTTTGGTGGAGGATGAAAGCCACCGACTTACAGCCAGTACCTGGCGACTGCCCCATGTAGGCCTTAGACTCATAACCCAGTGGTGAAGGGCTAGTGGTATCAGAATGTGGCCACAAACTCGTAACCCAGTGGTGAAGGGCTAATGGTAGCAGAATGTGGCCTCAGACTTGTAACCCAGTGGTGAAGGGCTAGTGGTGGCAGAATGTGGCCTCAAACTCGCGACCTAGTGGTGAAGGGCTAGTGGTAGCAGAATGTGGTCTCAGACTCGTAATCCAGTGGTGAAAGGCTAATGGTAGCAGAATGTGGCCTCAAACTCGCAACCCAGTGCTGAAGGGCTAGTGGTAGCAGAATGTGGTCTCAGACTCGTAATCCAGTGGTGAAAGGCTAATGGTAGCAGAATGTGGCCTCAGACTTGCGACCCAGGGGTGAAGGGCTAGTGGTAGCAGAATGTGGCATAAAACTCGTAACCCAGTGGTGAAGGGCTAATGGTAGCAGAATGTGGCCTCAAACTCGCAACCCAGTGCTGAAGGGCTAGTGGTAGCAGAATGTGGCCTCACACTCATAACTCTGTGGTGAAGGGCTAGTGGTAGCAGAATGTGGCATAAAACTCGTAACCCAGTGGTGAAGGGCTGATGGCAGCAGAATGTTGCCTCAAACTCGTAACCCAGTGGTGAAGGGCTAGGGGTAGCAGAATGTGGCCTCAGACTCGTAACCCAGTGGTGAAGGGCTTTTTGTAGCAGAATGTGGCCTCAGACTCGTAACCCAGTGGTGAAGGGCTAGGGGTAGCAGAATGTGGCCTCAGACTCGTAACTCAGTGGTGGAGGGCTAGTGGTAGCAGAATGTGGCCTCGAACTCGTAACCCAGTGGTGAAGGGCTAATGGCAGCAGAATGTGGCCTCAAACTCGTAACCCAGTGGTGGAGGGCTAGTGGTAGCAGAACGTCAGACACCTTTACCACTTGGCCACCGCAGCCCCAAAAAGATGTATCCAAGATTTAAACATTAACCACTAATTCAAGTAATTGTATTATATTTGAACAAGAGGCCCATGGGCTTTAACGGTCACCTGATATATTTATGTCGAGAGTTGATTTTGTTTTTAACATGAACAGAAATATTATTCAAAGTGACAAAAAACAATAAAACCACCTTATTCAATATCTAGCATACAGATTTAAGACTAAAAAGTATTTGAAACTAGCACCTCTGATTCTAAACAAGGAAAATGAAGAAATTTTAGCACACTGACTCCTTCGGGCCCCACCCTACGGCCCTTGGGGGTAGGGCTGGCTCAAAATGTAATATTCAAAGTATCATTTGCCATTATAAACCATAATAAATTTTGCGCCCCCCCCACTCTTCCTTCCCCAGGGTCTAAACGTGAGACCCTAGGGTCATAAACCTTAAGACTAAGACTCTTCAATCTATGGAGACTGTTTGATTCTACCATATCTCGGTCTTGAGAAGATTTTTTTTGAAATTTCAGTCAATTCAACCCTTTTAGGCCCCATTCATCAGCCCCGGGGGGTCAGTCAGGGCTGATATGTGCATACTATCAAACTGCTACCTAATACTGATAATGCTAACCTAAATTGAATTACTTCCAATGGAAATTAAACAAATGTTGGTCCAAAATGAGATTTCCCTATATAAACTATAGTAAAGTTTACCCCCTCCCCAGGGGAAAACATGAGACCCCAGGGTCAAGAAATTCACAATTTTTGTAAAGCACCTTAAGACCCTTCCATCTATGAAGAGTATTTGTTTCTACCATATCTGGGTCTTGAGAAGAAGATTTTTGAAATATCAGTCAATTTGACCCTTTTTGGTCCCACCCATCAGTCCCGGGGGTCAGTCAGGGCTGATATGTGCATAATATCAAACTGCTAACTAATACTGATAATGCTAACCTAAATTGAATTACTTCCAATGGAAATTAAACAAATGTTGGTCCAAAATGTGATTTCCCTATATAAACTATAGTAAAGTTTACCCCCTCCCCAGGGGAAAACGTGAGACCCCAGGGTCAAGAAATTCACAATTTTGGTAAAGCACCTTAAGACCCTTCCATCTATGAAGAGTATTTGATTCTACCATATCTGGGTCTTGAGAAGAAGATTTTTGAAATTTCAGTCAATTCAACCCTTTTTGGCCCCACCCATCAGCCCCTGGGGGTCAGTCAGGGCTCATAGGTGCATACTATCAAACTGCTACCTAATACTGATAATGCTAACCCAAATTGAATTACTTCCAATGGAAATTAAACAAATGTTGGTCCAAAATGTGATTTCCCTATATAAACTATAGTAAAGTTTACCCCCTCCCCAGGGGGAAACGTGAGACCCCAGGGTCAAGAAATTCACAATTTCGGTAAAGCACCTTAAGACCCTTCCATCTATGAAGAGTATTTGATTCTACCATATCTGGGTCTTGAGAAGAAGATTTTTGAAATTTCAGTCAATTCAACCCTTTTTGGCCCCACCCATCAGCCCCTGGGGGTCAGTCAGGGCTCATAGGTGCATACTATCAAACTGCTACCTAATACTGATAATGCTAACCCAAATTGAATTACTTCCAATGGAAATTAAACAAATGTTGGTCCAAAATGTGATTTCCCTATATAAACTATAGTAAAGTTTACCCCCTCCCCAGGGGGAAACGTGAGACCCCAGGGTCAAGAAATTCACAATTTCGGTAAAGCACCTTAAGACCCTTCCATCTATGAAGAGTATTTGATTCTACCATATCTGGGTCTTGAGAAGAAGATTTTTGAAATTTTAGTCAATTTGACCCTTTTTGGCCCCGCCCCTCAGGCCCCTGGGGGCTTAGGACTAAACCGGCAACTATTTTTGTTGACCTTTGTCCAAGGAAGGTCCCTGCAAAATTTCATTGAAATTGGTTCAGGGATTTTGGAGAAGAAGTTGAAAATGTAAATTGTTTACGGACGCATGACGGACGAAGGACGACGACGGACAAAAGGCGATCGCAATAGGTCACTTGAGACTTTGTCTCAGGTGACCTAAAAAAGTATTAGGATAGCTTTAATTACTCAAGTAAATAATATTATGACATTATGTTTTTGACAAGTGGGTCACCATCAAAATAACTCCTGGCCAATGCATTGTAGATTAAATGATGGACCAGTGATCTCAGTCAATGACTCCAAAACAGTAAGTCTGGTGGGCCAGTTAATTATGTATATATCATTTACTGATAGCTTCAATCATTTGACATCCCTCCCGATGTTGTGTTTGATTAATATCAAGAAAATTTTTCTGTCTATCGCAGTATTTTTTGTGTACTGCCCAGGAACAGAAAATGAAAATGGAATTTGGAAATTGAAACCTCAACATTTGTAATAAAAGCCCAGAACGCTTTACTGGACCTCAAGTTGTGTCCCTCCCTTGGTCTAATGTTTCTTTACAATATTTACAGTATATGTAGTAGCTCTAGTGAATACTTACCCCTGTTGTTGTAGGGGCGACTGTTTGAGGTGTACTTGTTGCGATAGCTACCACGACTACCACGAGAGTAAAATCCACCGTTTCCACGGCCTCGACTCTTTCCTCTGTAAGGAAACTTTCCTCCTCCACGTCCACCTCTTCCTTGATCATTGTTGTTGTCATGGTCTACCCAACGGTCATCATGGTCTGAAATATTAGTTAAATTCCAAACAATATATAACAAGTTAAAATGTATTTTGACTGATGTCACTATTATGATTTATTTTTTTCAAACATTTCATACCGAAGTATACCAAGTAAACTTAATATATTTCACATAGGGATTTAACAGCAGTTTTTAAACAAGATATCCCAGAGGGATCTTGGCGCCCACCTTTGTACCATCTTCATTAGTTCTTTGTCAGTTCGATCTTTTCTCTTCTTTCCTCTAACCTGTTTGACCGAGTCATGTTAACAGTAAATGCACCTTGAGGTAACTTTTGATCTAAACTTAATACTGATGTGTATGAAAGCCAACCTTCAAAGTGAGTTTGTCATTTCACATATTTACTATTACAGTACTTAACGTGAAAGAAATAGAATCGATCATTGCAATATGAGAAAGATCTGTTTAGTTCTTCTTTTAATCCATTTTGTTTTTATGATCAGTCTCAAAATATAACATGCACAACGAGGGATCAAGGGGAACCTACATTTAAAATTTGAGAAAGATCCCTCCTGTACTTCCTGATAACAAACTTTCCCTATCAAAATCCAAGATGGCTTCCTGTCGGCAATGTTGTTTATCCAATCAGTCTCAAAAGTTGCCCTGCACAGCTTAAGACCAAGGGGAATCTACATATGAAATTTGAGAAAGAGCCCTCTGGTACTTCTAGGGAACCTACATATAAAATTTGAGAAAGATCCCTCTGGTGCTTCTTGAGAAATAGTGATAACAAACTTTCACTATCAAAATCCAAGTTGGCTGCCTGTAGGCCATGTTGTTTATCCGATCAGTCTCAAAAGTTGCCCTGCACAGCTTTGGACTAAGGGCACCCTACATTTAAAATTTGAGAAAGATCCCTCAGGTGCTTCTTGAGAAATAGCGATAAACTTTCAATATCAAAATCCAAGATGGCTTCCTGTCGGCCATGTTTTTTATCCGATCAGTCTCAAAAGTTGCCCTGCAGAGCTAAAGATCAAGGGGAACCTACATATAAAATTTGAGAAGGTTTCCTCTTGTACTTCTTGAGAAATAGCGATAACAAACTTTCACTATCAAAATCCGAAATGGCTGCCTGTCGGCCATGTTGTTTATCCGATCAGTCTCAAAAGTTGCCCTGCACAGCTTAGGATCAAAGGGAACCTACATATAAAAATTGAGAAAGATCCCTCAGGTGTTTCTTGAGAAATACCGATAACAAGAATTGTTTAAGGACGGACGGCGGACGGACCAACATTATTCAATCCATATATTTTACATTTTTACTATAGAACAATTGTTTAATTTTATTTATTTGTTCTTAAATGATTTATTTAATGCGTTTTGTATATTACTATACAGTGCCTCGTCCTTTAAATGACATTCGCGGAACAGCCCTATTTAAATTAAATTGGCGCCAATAATTAACCGTAGTCATTTGAGCGTTTGACGCAGGGGCATTCTCCATGTTATTTGAAGTATAAGTCATAAGTAAACGACATTTTACGTCACAAGTTTTTGCTTTCATACTCAAATGAAATGCATTTCTGCTGGTAATGTTCATATAGTGGATTGCAGCTCAACTGTAAATATACATCCAAGAAACCAATCACTGATGTGAGATACCTGACTAATATCACATATATTCCAGAACCTGAGCATACATGTGGGATACATTATTACCCATATATCAGGTCGGGAAAAACCGCTTACTTGCGTATAATACGCAAACTCCCCTATTATACGCCAATTGGGGTATGTATTTGTTACATTAAATAGCCAAAATCACTTTAATCTTAACTTTTTCAAATTGTTTGTCCAAGTCGCATTTATTAAGTCATGAAACATCATACAAATGCAAATATAAAATTTATTTCCATGTAGGAAAGTATCAAAAATAGATGCAATACTTCCGGTAGATCAGTTTCTAATTAGTAGCCAACGCTTTCAGTAAACATCTTTTAGCAAAATATTGTTTACCTTGAATTGTCGTAAATAAATGTGATTTTTAATAATATATTGCAAAAGTTACTGTTAGCAATTTGGGTTATTTTTAATAACAAATCCATTCTCCAACTGGGGGTTCGACGATTTATAGGAACGGGCAGAAACGGACAGGAAAAAGGGCTACTGCATATTGTTTATCGTATACACATGATACAATCATTATATACTGTTCATGATGATCTTTTAAAATGATGTCTTATCTACAAAGGGTAGCTGTACTGTACACATGTACAGGAATTTAATGACATGATTTCTCAATAAGTATGTTATTAAAATACCAATAAAATCCCTTAATCCCGATGGTCAAAGAAGGATTTTAAAGGTTTTACCTCTATTTCTCCTATTGGGCCCCGCCCTTCTGCCCCCTGGGAGACCACACCGACTGCTTATACAAAATTGAGTCCCCTTGGCCCAAGGATGCTCCAGACAAAATTAGGAAAAAAATCTCTTAATCCCTATGGTAGAAGGATTTTAAAGGTTTTACTTCTATTTCCCCTATTGGGCCCCGCGTCTCTGACTCCAGGGAATTTATACAAAATTGGTTCCCCTTCATCCAAGGATGCTTCAGCCCAAATCCTTTCAATCTACAGAAGAAGGATTTTAAAGAATTTGCTATATTTCCCCTCTTGAGCCCGGCCCCTCAGGCCCCTGGGGGGCCAGACCCCCATAATAAAAAATTGGTCCCCTTCATCCAAGGATGCTTCAAACCAATTTTGGACAAAATCATGCCATTCGTACATTCGTAAAGATGCTCCACACCAAACATGGACCAAACCCTTTCATTCCTACAGAAGAAGAAGGATTTTAAAGAATAATTTGCTATGTTTCCCCTATTGGGCCCCACCCCTCAGGCCCCTGGGGGGCCAGACCCACGTTTATACAACAAGAGGCCCAGAGGGCCTGTATCGCTCACCTGAATATGTGTAAAATAATTGGTATAACATAGATATAGCACTCCAAGGTAAGTGCTGTAAGTACATATGAATTTCAGAAAGATCCATCCAGGAGTCTTGAGATATAGCGAGAACAAACTTCAAATGGAGCCCAACCCCTATGCCCAGAGGGGGGCCAGACCCACTGTTTATACAAAGTTGGTTCCTCTTCACCCAAGGATTCTTCAGACCAAATATGGAACAAATCCTTTCATTCCTACAGATGAAGAAGGATTTTAAAGAATAATTTGCTAAGTTTCTCCTATTGGGCCCCACCCCTCAGGGGCCGGGGGGCCAGACCCACGGTTTATACAAAATTGGTCCCCTTTCACCCAAGGATTCTTCAGACCAAATATGGAACAAATCCTTTCATTCCTACAGAAGGAGAAGGGTTTTAAAGAATTTGCTATATTTCCCCTATTTGGCCCCGTCCCTCAGCCCCCAGGGGCCGGGGGGCCAGACCCACGGTTTATACAAAATTGGTTCCCCTTCACCCAAGAATGCTTCAGACAAAATATGGACCAAATCCTTTCATTCCTGCAGAAGAAGAAGGATTTTAAAGAATTTGCTATATTTCCCCTATTTGGCCCCGCTTCTCAGCCCCCAGGTGGGCCAGACCTACGGTTTATACAAAATTGGTTCCCCTTCACCCAAGAATGCTTCAGATCAAATATGGACGAAATCCTTTCATTCCTACAGAAGAAGAAGGATTTTAAAGATTTTGCTATATTTCCCCTATTGGGCCCCGCCCCTCAGCCCCCAGGGGGGCCAGACCCACCATTTATATAAAATTGAGTCCCCTTGGCCTAAGGATGCTCCAGACCAAAGGAGTAGATTCACGAAGGGTCATTTTTGGCCCTGTCTTGAATTTTTTTCATATTTATTCCACATACTTGTATGAATGGGAATAGGTTTAAAACATAGGTTTTTTTATCAATTTGGATTTGCATTCCTTAGCAACTGCCCTAGCAACGTCGATTATGTTGACGGCGAAATGTACAGATTTCCTTCTTATTTTTTTTTTTTCGTTTCAGTTTAACATTTTTAGACCTGGAAATGCTGATCTAATAATTGTCATTGAAGCGTATTTTGATAAGAAGACAAAAATAATTTGGTATTGTCATTTTATTACCAAAAATGTCCATAGCAACCATATTTATACCATAGCGCACTAAATAGGAGACAGTAAAAATGGGTTTTCAGCACGAGTTTAATCAAATATATAAAAATGCCATCTGAGTGTACATGTTTCATGAAAAATAACCCATAAATGTTTTTAAAAATTGAAGGAAAGGTACATGTTGATAGGTAACACTTTTACAGATTTTTGTGATCATTTTGCAATGTTAAATATGAGTTTACATGATGTAGAAATATATGTTTCTTCCTAACAGTAATGTAAATGGGAAAGCATTTTCTTCTGCCAAACCTTAATGTACATTATACCTATAATACACAATATGTGTGATACACAGTTGTAGCAAGGAGGACAATGTTTCCTAGAAATTACTCTTCGATAACACTTGAACAACTTTCACTGTCAGATGCATCGGCAATTTCTGGAATGGATTGCACATCGAGCACACTTTTTCCCCAGTCACAAACACCGTGCGACTGACATTCCGAATGCCGTGCTTTTCCAAGATACCATATGATTGCTGCGATGTGCGAGCAAACACCTACTACTCTCGCGCCCGCACGACATTTGCAGTACCATGATTCGATGTTCACTTTGTTGTACTTTATCCACAAGAGGTACTTTTTTGATGAGGTATGTCGGCTCTGTATTTTCACACGAATAAAACCACGATCTTCTTTGTGAATATATATATCGCTTTCCCCGTCAATGTGTTCTTGTATGTAACTGGAACTAAGTTTTAGTTGGTATGTACCACACGTGATGTTCCGAAGCTGATCCTCGTCCAGCACAGGAAAGTCATGCAAATCACTCTCATCTGATGCTTGCCAACAAGCGGACTTCCTCACCAAATCATTCTCCTCGACAAACAGCTGCAAACTGTTGATTTGGCGAGATAGATACAACATCTTGGCTGCCTCAAATTCCTCTTGATCTGAATTATCACATGAGCTAAGTGGCCGGAAGTATTTGTTGGAAATTGCACATACAATTCCCCGATGTATGGCACTTGGTTCGTAGGAAGAGTGTGGTCAAAATATTTCCAACTTTTGATCCTCGCATTTGATGACTCCACAACCCATCTCACCTACAAGGAATAATGGTATCTAAATTATGTGAATTACATAAAGCAAGGCAACACACGTCTTTTTAAATTTTGGAAGGGTCATTTCAAGAAAAGCCTTGTATCTTCATTTTTTATAAGCATTCATGCAAAAAAATAAAAGGCCTATGAAACAGTATCTGGTATTATACGATTGGTTTCATTCTTAGTAATTGCAAATGACAGTTTGGGGTTCGACACAGTACTTTAGAGTTTTCAAATATTTAATGTCATTGCTAAAGTTTATCTAACTCACCTTTGTGACCAGTCTGCTCATGTTGGCATCCTCAGTTGACATCTGTATCTGCCCCTTCACCAGAAAACGTGGCATTTCCGCTTTGATTCCCAGATCCTCCAAAAGCGAAATGGAATCCCGAAATCCCCTGTCCACATTGAAAATATCCTTCTCCTTAATCCACGATCTGATGTCTTCAATGTTGGTCTTGAGAATGTGATTTAAAATGGATGCATCATTGTTCTTGGAATCTGCCAAATATGGTCCTATAATGGAAATGTAATAGCCGCTTGTTGTGACAATTACCATCGGTTTCACTAGGGGCCTTCCTTTATGGGTACTATATGACAGGCGTTGGAAATGAGAGTTGTTGCTTTTCTCAATAAATATATAGGTACCATCTAGCACAAGGATAGCTTCCTGTTGTCCAACATTTCCAAATAAAGTCTTGGCAAGTGGCCGTGTATGATCCTTAATGACCTTCTCGCGCGAGACGCGACCAAACCCCAAGTTATCAGGGACGAACTTTGTCATTAAGGCGTTCCTTACAGTCGATATGGCCCGACGTATACTTGCCTTGGAAATATTGAAAAATTTGCAAAAAACTTGTTCGACATTCCCGATTTCATCTTGCATAAAAAGATAGCTACAGATGTTCGCTGACTCCTTGCGGGCGTGTTCCGTATCATATCCGTCACCACATCAGAAATGTCTTTAAAGTGTTCTTTCCTTAATCCAACAAGCGAAATATAATCAGTTTCCGATAAAGACTGTTCATCATCAAAGTCTAGACGTATATACTGGTGTTTCTGGCAGTTAGCTCGCATTCGCTGTAGCATATCTAATACTGCTGTTCGGTTAACAAAGGCATGGTCAGTAGTTTTTAGTTTCTCTATGGAATCTAATTCCAGTGTGGCATCTATAACATGACTTGGGCAACATCTCGTGCCTGCAGGTATAAAGAAGTATGCTATGACTCACGAAGACTGATGTACGGCACTCTGGCGGCACAACTATCAACTTTGGCCCTGGTCGCTTGCAGAACGAGCAATATGCATGTGACTTCGATGTTGACTGAATAGGTAAGTTTACAGAAGGTGGACTGGACGGCAGGTATATTTTCTTCGGCGGAGTTCTCGTCACTGTTCTCAGTGGATTGTTTTGATGGAAGCCTATTATCTTTGAATCTGTGTCTGCATGTATTACAGATGACGTCATTGTCTGTGCTCTTGATAAGAAAGGATTTTTGCAAGAACTTCTTCAGTTCCTTTGTAACATTCCGTCTTTCTTTCGGCTTTGACCGTTTTGAACATAATACACATTCAAATCGTCTCGGCACAACACCAGGCATTCTGCAGAACAAAAAAATAATACAAGTTGAAAACATTTGCGGACCTTGATAATTCTCTGTTTTATACCAGTATTGATTGAATAGGGAGTGATTTAAGATTGATCCAATGAGACTGATTAATATAAGCTCTTTGGTTTGTTTCTGAATCATTTAGGAATGATCTATCTCCATACAAATACTCATTTTGTGATTATGTGACACAGTGTCCCTGACCGAGTGTACCTCGGAAATCACTGTTGCACAGTAGAAATGACATGTTACAAATAAAAAGGATATAATAGGTCCTATCACTATCAGGATGTAACAATATACTATTATGCCTCAACACAAATAGGGGCATAACCATCACGCTGGACTATTAAGAAGGAACACAACTTCAAGATAAGGATTGGTTAAGTGTGAAGATTAGATCTAGAATGTTTGGTATATCAACAATTGAAACCACATAATGAATCTAGAGTGTAATGTTAATGTTAACCAATTAATTAAAATATTTCAAGCTCAAGTTTCAAGACTTAGAGCGTGTAAAAAGAGTTTCATTTTATAAACAAGAGGCCAATGGGCCCTAACGGTCACCTGATATATTTATACAGAGAGTTGATTTTGTTTTTAACATGAACAGAAATATTATTCAAAGTGACAAAAAACAATAAAACCACCTTATTCAATATCTAGCATACAGATTTCAGACTAAAAAGGATTTGAAACTAGCACCTCTGATTCTTAACAAGGAAAATGAAGAAATTTTAGCACACTGACTCCTTTGAGCCCCACCCTACAGCCCTTGGGGGTAGGGCTGGCTCAAAATTTTCAAAGTATCAAACTGTCAATTCAAGGTTATAATTCCAATCAAGTTATTAACATGTAATATT